>NC_057797.1:151767810-152094468 GCF_018294505.1 Triticum aestivum | reverse complement strand
CGTCGCTCCTACATGCCGCCCTGGCCCGCCTTCACCATCACCGCGGTTGGTGTTAGTAAAATTTTCGCATTGCATTTTCATTCAACATATATAGAGATATTTTACATAGTCCAACATAATTTAAACGAAAATATAACTTAGAACGACATTAATCATCGTCGCTAGGCGCTAGCAGGTCGATCACGACGATGCCTTCACCGTCGCCGCCGTTGTCGCTGCTGTTGTTGGATGATGACCCACAAGTATATGGGATTAATTGTAGCTCTTTTTGATAAGTAAGAGTGTCGAACCCAACGAGGAGCAGAAGGAGATGTCAAGTGGTTTTCAACAAGGTAATGTCTGCAAGTGCTAAAATTGTAAGTAACAGTGTAGTTTGATAGCAAGATAATTTATAATGAGTAAGTAATGATAATAGTAGCAAAAGTGCAGCAAGGTAGCCCAATCCTTTTGAGGCAAGACATAGAGTGAAGTTCACACAAGATGATGTCCATGAAAGCATTAGGTTACCTTGTCCCTTGTCTTACCAACAAGAGGGTTTGTGACTCCTTGAACTAGTGCAAGATGTGGAAGTTGTTTGCACTTGTTCTCGCCAAAATGATATGAGTGAAATATGTTGACGGAGTCACCCTCAAGAACTCTCTAGTTCTTCTTCTTCGGGATCCACATCAACTTGATGGGAATCCTTGGAGTTGTAGTCGTACTTGATGAAGTAGAACCTGATGTAGTATTGGGAACCCACTTGACCAAGGCCTTGGGAGCTTCTTCAAATGCATCAATATCCTCTTGAAGCTTGTCCTTGCCTTTTTACTTGTGGTCTTGTGGTGGAAGATCATATTGAGCTTGTGTTCCCTTGAAAGAAGTAGGATCATAATTCTCTTGTTAAGGAACAAACTTCGTCTTGGGGTATTGATTTTCTTCCCACTCAACTCCCTTGGCATTGAACTTTCGTTCAAAACCAACACCTTGATTCTTTCGGTGCCTTCCTTGCTTGCGTACAATTTCCTCAAATTTCTTACTTCCAACAAGGCTCTTGCAAACACCTTTCTCTATAATTCTCTTCAATAAGCTATTTTCTTGCTCAAGTGTAACTTGGATAAGAGAATCATTAGTGGAATCAAGAGAACTACTAGAAGCAACAACATTGGATTTAGCATGATTATTGTTACAACTAGAAGGAGAATCTTTCTTACTCTTGTCGCTAGATTTTACTTGTGGCATGTAAGTAGACAAGAGTAAATGCTTGACGATGTAAGAAGAAATTTTCTTATGAAGTTCATCATTGATTGCTTTTAAGAACCCATGCTCTTGCTCTAGATTGAGCTTTTCAAAGCGTAGCTTCTCATGGATTTTTAAAAGCTCTTGATGATCTTCCAAGGCAGTTTCATGAGCTAACTTAAGAGTGTTTAATTCTTTAGTTAGACGCTCAATCTCCTTCTTATCATCGTCATTCGTTTTATCTTGATTAGCATGATTAATAGGAAGTTCATCATAGTTTTCATCACTAGAGTTGTCAACAAGTAAATCATCATCACCTAGCAAATCATCTTCATCACTATTGAAATCAACATACTCAGGGTGTGATACCTTTGGGACTTTAGCCATGAAGCATCTTCCAATTCCTTCATTTGGTGAGTCAAATATGTCATAGGAGTTGGTTGACACAAGTGCTAGACCGGCAACACCTTCATCCTGAGTATATTCGGAGTCGGAGTGATAACTTCTCTCGGAGTGATGGTGGGAGTCGGAGCCGGACACCCATTCACCAACATGAGCTTGATGTCTTTGTTTTGTGTAGCTCCTTGATGACTTGTCCTTCCTTTCCGAATCCTTGTTTCTACGAGAGGTTCTTCGTTCATAACGATCATCTCTACTCCTTCTCTCTCTTGGAGGTGATTCCTCTCTTCTACTTATCCTTTTAGGTGAGTATTCTCTTCTTTTGTAGGGAGCCGTACACTCATTGGAGTAGTGTCCGAGTCTTCCACAATTGTAGCAATTACGCTCACGACTAGAGGATCTTTTGTCATTGTAGGACCTTGACTTGGAACTTCTTTCCTTACTTCTACTCTTGTAGAACTTGTTGAAATTCTTCAGCATTAGGCTCAATTCCTCATTGAAGACTTGTTTCTCACTTGATGATGTAGGAGCATCACATGAGGCTTTGTAAGCACCACTTGACTTGTTATGGACCTCTTCTTTATCCTTGAGTGACATCTCATGAGCAACAATTCTTCCAATGACTTCCATTGGTTTGAGATCTTTGTAGTTGGGCATCATTTGGATCAATATGCACACGGTATCATATTTTCCATCCAAGGCTCTTAGGATCTTCTTGATGATGAATCTGTCAGTCATCTCTTCACTTCCTAAGCCGGCAATCTCATTTGTGATGAGAGCAAGCCTAGAGTACATTTCAGCGACACTCCACCATCCTTCATTTTGAACTTCTCAAGCTGACTTTGAAGCAGATCCATTTTGGATTCCTTGATGGAGTCGGTACCTTCGTGCATATCAATCAAAGTATCCCAAATTTCCTTTGCATTCTCAAGACGGCTGATTTTGTTGATTTCTTCGGGGCACAATCCATTGAAGAGGATATCACAAGCTTGAGCATTGTATTGCAGCATCTTCAACTCTTCCGCGCTAGCTTCACGGTTTGGTTCTCTCCCATCAAAGAATTCACCTTGCAAGCCAATACACACAATAGCCCAAATGGCGGGGTTATGTCCAAGAATATGCATTTTCATCTTATGCTTCCAACTAGCAAAATTAGTACCATCAAGGTAAGGACCTCTATGGTGGTAATTTCCCTCGCTAGACGCCATACTCTCCTAGGTTGTGAAACCAAGGCTATGATCACCAAAGCTATGGAAATCAAGGCAAATGGAGACCTGATACGTCTCTGTCGTATCTACTTTTCCAAACACTTTTGCCCTTGTTTTGGACTCTAGCTTGCATGATTTGAATGGAACTAACCCGGACTGACGCTGTTTTCAGCAGAATTGCTATGGTGTTATTTATGTGCAGAAACAAAAGTTCTCGGAATGACCTGAAACTTCACGGAACATCTATTCGGAAATAATAAAAAATCCTTGCAAAAGATGAAGACCAGGGGGCCCACCACCTGTCCACGAGGGTGGGGGCGAGCCCCCTACCTCGTGGGCCCCCCTGGTGCTCCTCCGACCTCAACTCCAACTCTATATATTTGCTTTCGGGGAGAAAAAAATCAGAGAGAAGAATTCATCGCGTTTTACGATACGGAGCCGCCGCCAAGCCCTAAAACCTCTCGGGAGGGCTGATCTGGAATCTGTTCAGGGCTTTGGAGAGGGGAATCCATCGCCATCGTCATCATCAACCATCCTCCATCATCAATTTCATGATGCTCGCCGCCGTGCGTGAGTAATTCCATCGTAGGCTTGCTGGACGGTGATGGGTTGGATGAGATCTATCATGTAATCAAGTTAGTTTTGTTAGGGTTTGATCCTTAGTATCCACTATGTTCTGAGATTGATGTTGCTATGACTTTGCTATGCTTAATGCTTGTCACTAGGGCCTGAGTGCCATGATTTCAGATCTGAACCTATTATGTTTTCATCAATATATGAGAGTTCTTGATCCTATCTTGCAAGTCTATAGTCACCTATTATGTGTTATGATCCGTTAACCCCGAAGTGACAATAATCGGGATACTTACCGGTGATGACCGTAGTTTGAGGAGTTCATGTATTCACTATGTGTTAATGCTTTGGTTCGGTACTCTATTAAAAGGAGGCCTTAATATCCCTTAGTTTCCATTAGGACCCTGCTGCCACGGGAGGGTAGGACAAAAGATGTCATGCAAGTTCTTTTCCATAAGCACGCATGACTATATTCGGAATACATGCCTACATTACATTGATGAACTGGAGCTAGTTCTGTGTCACCCTATGTTATGATTGTTACATGATGAACCGCATCCGACATAATTCTCCATCACCGATCCATTGCCTAGGAGCTTTCCATATATTGTTCTTCGCTTATTTACTTTTCCGTTGCTATTGTTACAATCACTACAAAATACCAAAAACATTACTTTTGCTACCGTTACCGCTACTATCATATAACTTTGCTACTAAACACTTTGCTGCAGATATTAAGTTTCCAGGTGTGGTTGAATTGACAACTCAGCTGCTAATACTTGAGAATATTCTTTGGCTCCCCTTGTGTCGAATCAATAAATTTGGGTTGAATACTCTACCCTCGAAAACTGTTGCGATCCCCTATACTTGTGGGTTATCAAGACTATTTTCTGGCGCCGTTGCCGGGGAACATAGCTCTATCCTTTGAGTCACTTGGGATTTATATATGCTTATCATTATGAAGAACTTGAAAGATCCAAGAACCAAGATTTATCCCTCAACTACGAGGGGAGGTAAGGAACTACCATCTAGCTCTGCACTTGATTCACCTTCTGTTTGGAGTAAGCTTGCGACACCTAAACCTGCTTCTGCTATTCGTTCTGATATGTCGCATGTTATTGATGATGCCACTTCTGCTATGCATGATACTTATGATGAAACTACTTCTATGCTTGATACTACTGTGCCACTTGGTGAATTTCTTGATGAACAACTTGCTAGGATTAGAGAGAATGAAAATATTGAATCTGATAATATTGATGAAAGTGATGATGAAGACTCACCTGTTATTCCTGAGGGTTATGTTTTTGAAAAAGAAGCTGCTTTAGCTATTTTAGCTTGCAAAGATAGATACGAACTCAAGAGGTTATTAGCTAAATGGAAGCAGAAATCTCTTAATGCTAGAATGAAACCTGACCCTGCTTTTGCTACTTCACCTATCTGTGTTACTGATAAGGATTATGAATTCTCTGTTGATCCTGATATAATTACTTTGGTTGAATCTAATCCTTTTCATGGCTATGAATCTGAAACTATTGTGGCACATCTTACTAAATTAAATTATATAGCCACCCTGTTCACTAATGATGAGAGAACTCGCTACTTTTATATCCCTAAAATATTTCCGTTCTCATTAAAGGGTGATGCTAAGATATGGTTTAATTCTCTTGATCCTGGTTGTGTGCGTAGTCCCCAGGTTATGATTTATTACTTCTCTACTAAATATTTCCCTGCTCATAAGAAACAAGCTGCTTTACGGGATATATATAATTTTGTGCAAATTGAAGAAGAGAGTCTCCCACAAGCTTGGGGGAGGCTTCTCAAGTTACTTAATGCTTTGCCTGATCATCCTCTTAAGAAAAATGAAATACTTGATATCTTTTATAATGGACTAACGGATGCCTCCAGAGATTACCTGGATAGTTGTGATGGTTCTGTTTTCAGGGAAAGAACATCGGATGAAGCTGAAATTCTATTGAATAATATGTTGACAAATGAATATAATTGGACACTTCCTGAGCCAACTCCTGAGCCTATTCCTAAACCAACTCTGAAGAAGAGGGGTATTCTATTTCTCAGTCCTGAAGATATGCAAGAGGCAAAGAAATCTATGAAAGAAAAATGTATTAAAGCTGAAGATGTTAAGAATTTACCTCCTATTGAAGAAATACACAGTCTTAATTTACCGCCTGTTGAAGAAACATATGATCTTAATCCTTCACCTATTGTAGAAACTCATGGTCTTGATAACCCGACACAGGTAGTAAAGGTAAATTCTCTCTATAGATATGATAAAGCTGAAATCGCATTTACTAAGTTTGCTAGCCCATGCTTAGATGAGTTTGATAAATTTATGGTTAACCAAGAAGATTTTAATGCTTATTTTGGTAGACAATTGAAATACAATTCAAATTTGCTTGAACACTTGGGTGATTATATGGCTAATGTCAAAGGTGAACTTAAACTTATTAGTAAACATGCTTCTATGGTTACCACTCAAGTAGAACAAGTACTTAAAGCTCAAAATGATTTGCTCAATGAATTGAACAGTAAGAATAATGATAATGCCGTTAGAGTTATGACTAGAGGTGGTAGAATGACTCAGGAACCTTTGTATCCTGAATGCCATCCTAAGAGAATTGAGCAAGATTCTCAGAGAAATAATATAGATGCACCTAGTCCTTCTAAAAGGAAGAAAAAGAAAAATGATAGGACTTTGCATGCTTCTAGTGAACCTGTTATTGAAACACCTGAGAATCCAAATGATATTTCTATCTCTGATGCTGAAACACAATCTGGTAATGAACCTGAAACTAGTGATAATGTTAATGATAATGTTCATGATGATGCTCAACCTAGTAATGATAATGATATAGAAATTGAACCTCCTGTTGATCTTGATAACCCACAATCAAAGAATCAACGTTATGATAAGAAATACTTTGTTGCTAGGAAACACGGTAAAGAAAGAGAACCATGGGTTCAGAAACCTATGCCTTTTCCTCCCAAACCATCCAAGAAAAAGGATGATGAGGATTTTGAGCGCTTTGCTGAAATGATTAGACCTATCTTTTTGCGTATGCGATTAACTGATATGCTCAAAATGAATCCTTATGCTAAGTATATGAAAGATATTGTTACAAATAAAAGAAAGATACCAAAAGCTAAAATTTCCACCATGCTTGCTAATTATACTTTCAAGGGAGGAATACCAAAGAAACTTGGAGATCCCGGTTGAGGGTCCTGGATTAGGGGGTCTCCGGATAGTCGGACTATATCCTTTGGCCAGACTGTTGGACTATGAAGATACAAGATTGAAGACTTCGTCTCGTGTCTGGATGGGACTCTACTTGGCGTGGAAGGCAAGCTAGGCAGTACGGATATGCATATCTCCTCCTTTGTAACCGACCTTGTGTAACCCTAACCCTCTTCGGTGTCTATATAAACCGGAGGGTTTTAGTCCGTAGGACCACAGACAATCATACCATAGGCTAGCTTCTAGGGTTTAGCCTCTCTGATCTCGTGATAGATCTACTCTTGTAATACCCATATCATCAAGAATGAATCAAGCAGGACGTAGGGTTTTACCTCCATCAAGAGGGCCCGAACCTGGGTAAAACATCGTGTCCCCTGCCTCATGTTACCATCCGCCTAGACGCACAGTTCGGGACCCCCTACCCGAGATCCACCGGTTTTCACACCGACATTGGTGCTTTCATTGAGAGTTCCTCTGTGTCGTCACCGTTAGACTTGATGGCTCCTTCTATCATCGATAGCGATGCAGTCCAGGGTGAGACTTTTCTCACCGGACAAATCTTTGTATTCAGCGGCTTCGCACTGCGGGCCAACTCACTTGACCATCTGGAGCAGATCGAAAATTACGCCCTTGGCCATCAGTTCAGATTTGGAAACTTAAACTACACGGCCGATGTCCGCGGAGACTTGATCTTCGACGGATTCGAGCCCCTGCCGAGTGCGCCGCACGTTCTTGATGAGCATGATTTAGCTCTGCCATCGGACAATGTTCAAGAGATCGCACCGACAATTGCTCCGACCCTCAATTCAGAGCCTATCGCGCCATCCGAGGACGGAGGGATAGACCCCGCCACGGAGGCCGCACTCTCAGCGGCGATCGAGCCGAGGATCGACCTTACCCTTCACGAGAGTCGTGTTGCTAAACTGCCGGATCCTTCTCCGGCCACGGACTCCGAACCGCCTGCGCCCGTTCCTATCAAATCCGACTGGGCGCCAATCATGGAGTTCACCTCCGCAGATATCTTTCAGCACTCACCCTTCGGCGACGTACTGAATTCATTAAAGTCTCTCTCCTTGCCAGGAGAGTCCTGGCCGAACTATGTCCGGTAGGATTGGGATGCGGATGACGAAGAAATTTGCCGCCCACCCACCACCCACTTAGTAGCCAATGTTGATGACTTAACCGACATGCTCGACTTCGACTCCGAAGACATCGACGGTATGGACGACGATGCAGGAGACGAACAAGAACCACTGCCCACAGGGCACTGGACGCCCACTTCATCACATGACGTATACATGGTGGATACACCAAAAGAAAACGACGACGAGGAACGGAAGGACGCAACGAAGGGTTGTCCCCTCGAGAAGCAGTCAAAGCGGCGGCGTAAGCGCTGCTCCAAATCCCGCCTCGGTAGAAACAACGATCATATAGACCCAGCGTTAGAGCAGGGTGACCCATTGCCGGACCACGGCAACACGAAGAATCAAACCGAACAACCCGACTCTGTCAAAGATAATAGTCCGGACGACATCACACCGGACAGACACCCGGAGTAACAGAATGCCCGTCAAAGGCTTGTTGCCACCGCGAGGAGTCTAAAAAAGAAGGAGCAAAGGCTCAAGGTTGTGCAAGACACACTTAGTATCAGATGGAGTAAAGTACTCTACACAGCAGCGAAGTACGGCGGTAATCGCCCCACCAAGAGCTACCCAAAGCAGAAGTTGCTACCTGAATTCGATGAGGAGGCCTTAGATCCCCCGCAACCAAAAATTAAAACGTCCATCTGGCCGGATAGACGACCTCACGACCAACATAGAGCGGCAAACAACGCCGTACATAAGCCAATACGCGATCCACGCGAGGGCTCGCATCAAAAGGACGGCGCAACCAGATCCATCTATGGACCACGCAAGCGCGCTCCAGCATACGATGCAACACAACAACATCCGAACAACGCGGTACACCCAGATACAGGGGTGCCGCACACCCCCTATGTTTCACCGACGAGGTGCTAGACTATGAATTTCCAGAGGGATTCAAACCCGTAAATATAGAGGCATATGACGGAACAACAGACCCTGGGGTCTGGATTGAGGACTATATCCTCCATATCCATATGGCTCGAGGAGATGATCTCCACGCCATTAAGTATTTACCCCTCAAACTCAAAGGGCCAGCTCGGCACTGGCTTAAAAGCCTCCTCGAAAGCTCCATTGGAAGCTGGGAAGAGCTCGAAGATGATTTTCGGGCAAAATTTCAAGGGACTTATGTCCGACCTCCGGATGCGGACGATTTAAGTCATATAACTCAACAGCCCGGAGAGTCAGCCCGAAAGCTTTGGAACAGGTTTCTTACTAAAAAGAACCAAATAGTCGACTGTCCGGACGCTGAAGCCTTGGCAGCTTTTAAACACAGCATCCGAGATGAATGGCTTGCCAGACACCTCGGCCAAGAAAAGCCGAGAACAACAGCAGCATTAACAAGCCTCATGACCCGCTTTTGCGCGGGAGAGGACAGCTGGCTAGCCCGATGCAGCACCAGCAACCCAAGTACATCCGAAGTTAGAGATGGAAACGGGAAATCACGACGCAACAAAAATAATAAGCGCCGGAATAAAGAAGACAGCCCGAAGAGCACGGGGGTAAACGCTGGATTCAGAAGCTCTCGGCCAGGTCAGCAAAAGCCGCCCTCTAAAGGCGCCAGATATGAACTGTCCAGCCTAAATAAAATTCTGGACCAAATATGTCAGATCCATAACACCCTCGATAAACCTGCAAATCATACCCACAGAGAATGTTGGGTCTTCAAGCAGTCCAGCAAGCTCAACGCCAAACATAAGGGGCAGGATACACCAAGCGATGACGAGGATGAGCCTCACAAGCAAAGCACTGGGGAACAGAAGAAATTTCCACCAGAAGTCAAAATAGTAAACGTGTTACACGTGATAAAGGGGAGAAACAAAGCGGCACTCCCAGATAAATATGCCCAATGGCCTATCATCGCGGAGTTCTGCCACTGGCCGCCTCAACCGATCACCTTCGACCATCAGGATTACTCGGCAAGTATCCGGTGCACAGGATGGGCTGCCTTAGTATTAGATCCAATAATTGACGGATACCACTTCACACGAGTCCTGATGGACGGTGGCAGCAATCTAAACCTGATATATCAGGACACAATCCGCAAAATGGGGATAGACCCAACGAAAATTTGCCACAACAATACTACCTTTAAAGGAGTAACGCCAGGCCCAGGGGCTCATTGCACGGGCTCCCTGATACTAGAGGTTATATTCGGCTTCCCCGATAACTTCCGTAGCGAAAATTTAACCTTCCACATTGCTCCGTTCCAAAGTGGCTATCAAGCACTACTTGGACGCGAAGCTTTCGCTCGCTTTAATGCAATACGGCATTACGCTTCCCTCACGCTTAAGATGCCCGGTCCACGTGGCATCATTAAAGTAAATGGAAATATTGAGCGATCCCTGCGCGCCGAAGAGAGTGCGGCTGCCTTGGCAGCCGCACACTAAAACGGCCTCACCAACTAAAGCATTCGATAGGTCGTCAAGATTACGGACACGGTTCGACGAGTCCAACGCAACCATATGTATTTCATACAGGTTTGATGGCCACACCCCTATTACAAATACAAGGGGCTTAACCCGCGCAAACAAGTGGCAATTTTACTCATCTTGAATTGTACATGGTTTCTTTAAACCTACCTTTTTGCATGACAACTTTTCACCTAAGTTCCTCTCTTTTACAGATGACCATCGTGTTACACCCGTCCAGGATACGGCACAACAGAGACATAGGCGCAGACGTGCAGCAGGGACCCATTCCAAAGATTCTTTTTAGATTAAGACCCCGCGTCAACCTTTTTTACTGTCTCTTGTTGATACACATCCCTCGGATTCTCAGTACAATTGAGAAGGATGCTGACATCTTGGCATGTGGCCACGTCAGAGTAATGCACGTACCTGGACACCAGGGGCTTCTTACAAAGGGCACTATTCAGGCCCACAATAAAGACCGAATACCTTAGGGAGTGTTCGGCGTCGCGAGTTTGGCCTTATATGCATCAGCTCCGAATCATGTCTTTGGTCAAATGTTGGGTTTGCCCGGCTCCTGTGTTTTGCTGCCTTACGTTCTGCTCTATCGGCTAAGGCGGCACCAGGAGAACTACTGCGATTGTGCCCTGGTTCATCCGGACGAGCACCTCAGTAGAGAAAGCCAAAAACTGACTGTCATGATATAGCGTGAGACTGGTCAACCACTCGATGACATCTCGGAATCTTAGAATTCGTCCGTCTTAACGAAGGGCCGTTTCCCGGCCAGGCATGTACGCACTCCGAATTCGGATGAGTGAGGAGCCACCAGGGGCTATATAGTAGCCCCACTGTCAAACTCCTATGGCTAAGTGAAAGTGTTAAAGCATTATAGTCCGGTTGCCTAGTTTGCTACGCTATCACCTCCTTATTAGGACCAAGACGTTGGATTAAGTGTGAACACGCGTATTCTACGAACACCCCCGCATTATATGCGTGGGGGCTAAAGCCGACGACTGCAATCTTTCAGGTTATACACATGTATACATAAACGGCCGCATAGGAGGCATCACAATACTTTCGGGCACAAGTATAAATACAGCCTTGATAAATTCAATAAAAACATTGTTTTTACAATGGGAATACATGTCATTCAAACATTATTCTTCGAGCATCGGGCCTCTATCAAACGAGCACCCTCAAGAACTTCTTCAAAATAGTGCTCGGTAGCCACTCGTCCTATGGCCGAACCCTGCGCCGCAACAGTGGTAGCATCCATCTCCGCCCAGTATGCTTTGACACGGGCAAGGGCCATCCGTGAGCCTTCTATGCACGCCGACCTCTTCATCGCATTAACGTGCGGCACCGCACCAAGGAACTACTGCACTAAGCCGAAATAGCTGTTCGGCTTTGGCTTTTCCGGCCATGGATGATCTACGATGGACCTCATGGCATGTCCGGACAATCTATAGAGTTCAGCCCATTCGGCAAGATGATCAGTTAGTGGAAGAGGATGCTCTGGAACGTTAAACTTGTTGGAAATATGCCCTAGAGGCAATAATAAATTGGTTATTATTATATTTCCTTGTTCATGATAATCGTTTATTATCCATGCTAGAATTGTATTGATAGGAAACTCAGATACATGTGTGGATACATAGACAACACCATGTCCCTAGTAAGCCTCTAGTTGACTAGCTCGTTGATCAATAAATGGTTACGGTTTCATGACCATGGACATTGGATGTCATTGATAACGGGATCACATCATTAGGAGAATGATGTGATGGACAAGACCCAATCCTAAGCCCAGCACAAGATCATGTAGTTCGTATGCTAAAGCTTTTCTAATGTCAAGTATCATTTCCTTAGACCATGAGATTGTGCAACTCCCGGATACCGTAGGAGTGCTTTGGGTGTGCCAAACATCACAACGTAACTGGGTGGCTATAAAGGTACGCTACAGGTATCTCCGAAAGTGTCTGTTGGGTTGGCACGAATCGAGACTGGGATTTGTCACTCCGTGTAAACGGAGAGGTATCTCTGGGCCCACTCGGTAGGACATCATCATAATGTGCACAATGTGATCAAGGAGTTGATCACGGGATGATGTGTTACGGAACGAGTAAAGAGACTTGCCGGTAACGAGATTGAACAAGGTATCGGGATACCGACGATTGAATCTCGGGCAAGTATCGTACCGCTAGACAAAGGGAATTGTATACGGGATTGATTAAGTCCTTGACATCGTGGTTCATCCGATGAGATCATCATGGAGCATGTGGGAGCCAACATGGGTATCCAGATCCCGCTGTTGGTTATTGACTGGAGAGTCATCTTGGTCATGTCTGCATGTCTCCCGAACCCGTAGGGTCTACACACTTAAGGTTCGATGATGCTAGGGTTATAAGGAATAGATATACGTGGTTACCGAATGTTGTTCGGAGTCCCGAATGAGATCCCGGACGTCACGAGGAGTTCTGGAATGGTCCGGAGGTAAAGATTTATATATGGGAAGTCCTGTTTTGGTCGCTGGAAAAGTTTCGGGGTTTATCGGTAACGTACCGGGACCACCGGGAGGGTCCCGGGGGTCCACCAAGTGGGGCCACAATCCCCGGAGGGCTACATGGGCCAAGTGTGGGAGGGGACCAGCCCCAGGTGGGCTGGTGCGCCCCCCACAAGGGCCCAAGGCGCCTCCAAGAGGGAAGGGGGGGCAAACCCTAGGGCAGATGGGCCCTAAGGCCCACCCCAGGTGCGCCTCCCCCTCTCCCCCTTGTGGCCGCCACCCAGATGGGATCTGGGGGCTGCCGCCACCCCTAGGGAGGGAACCCTAGGTGGGGGCGCAGCCCCTCCCCTCCCCCTATATATACTTGAGGTTTGGGCTGCCCAACACACATGAGTTCTTGACCTCTCCCTGGCGCAGCCCTACCTCTCTTTCTCCTCATATCTCGCGGTGCTTGGCGAAGCCCCGCTGGAGTACCATGCTCCTCCACCACCACCACGTCGTCGTGCTGCTGCTGGATGGAGTCTTCCCCAACCTCTCCTTCTCCCCTTGCTGGATCAAGGCGTAGGAGACGTCACCGGGCTGCACGTGTGTTGAACACTGAGGTGCCGTCCGTTCGGCACTAGGATCATCGGTGATTTGAATCACGACGAGTACGACTCCATCAACCCTGTTCACTTGAACGCTTCCGCATAGCGATCTACAAGGGTATGTAGATGCACTCTCCTTCCCCTCGTTGCTGGTTTCTCCATAGATAGATCTTGGTGACACGTAGGAAATTTTTTGAATTTCTGCTATGTTCCCCAATAGTGGCATCATGAGCTAGGTCTATGCGTAGTTTCTATGCACGAGTAGAACACAAAGTAGTTGTGGGCGTTGATTTTGTTCAATATGCTTACCGTTACTAGTCCAATCTTGATTCGGCGGCATTGTGGGATGAAGCGGCTCGGACCGACCTTACACGTACTCTTACGTGAGACGGGTTTCACCGACTGACATGCACTAGTTGCATAAGATGGCTAGCGGGTGTCTATCTCTCCCACTTTAGTCGGATCGATTCGATGAAAAGGGTCCTTATGAAGGGTAAATAGCAATTGGCATATCACGTTATGGTTTTTGCGTAGGTAAGAAACGTTCTTGCTAGAAACCCATAGCAGCCACGTAAAACATGCAAACAACAATTAGAGGACGTCTAACTTGTTTTTGCAGGGTATGCTATGTGATGTGATATGGCCAAGAAGAATGTGATGAATGATATGTGATGTATGAGATTGATCATGTTCTTGTAATAGGAATCACGACTTGCATGTCGATGAGTATGACAACCGGCAGGAGCCATAGGAGTTGTCTTTATTTATTATATGACCTGCGTGTCATTGAACAACGCCATGTAATTACTTTATTGCTAACCATTAGCTGTGGTAGTAGAAGTAATAATTGGCGAGACAACTTCATGAAGACACGATGACGGAGATCATGGTGTCATGCCGGTGACGATGATGGTCATGGAGCCCCGAAGATGGAGATCAAAAGGAGCAAAGTGATGATGGCCATATCGTGTCACCTTTTGATTGCATGTGATGTTTATCATGTTTTTGCATCTTATTTGCTTAGAATGACGGTAGTAAATAAGATGATCCCTCATTAAAATTTCAAGAAAGTGTTCCCCCTAACTGTGCACCGTTGCGAAAGTTCGTCGTTTCGAAGCACCACGTGATGTTCGGGTGTGATAGATTCTTACGTTCACATACAACGGGTGTAAGCCAGATTTACACACGTGAAACACTTAGGTTGACTTGACGAGCCTAGCATGTACAGACATGGCCTCGGAACACAAGAGACCGAAACGTCGAGCATGAGTCGTATAGAAGATACGATCAACATGAAGATGTTCACCAATGTTGACTAGTCCGTCTCACGTGATGATCGGACACGGCCTAGTTGACTCGGATCATGTAATCACTTAGATGACTAGAGGGATGTCTATCTGAGTGGGAGTTCATAAGATGAACTTGTTTATCCTGAACACAGTCAAAAGGATTTTGCAAATTATGTCGTAGCTCGCGCTTTAGTTCTACTGTTTAGATATGTTCCTAGAGAAAAATTAGTTGAAAGTTGAGAGTAACAATTATGCAGATAGTAAAAGGCTTATGTCCTTAATGCACCACTCAGTGTGCTGAACCTCGAACGTCGTCTGTGGATGTTGCGAACATCTGACATACACATTTTGATAACTACGTGATAGTTCAGTTAAACAGTTTAGAGTTGAGGCACCGAAGACGTTTTAAAACGTCGTGAAACATATGAGATGTTTCGAGGGCTAAAATTGGGATTTCAGGCTCGTGCCCACGTCAAGAGGTATAAGACCTCCGATGATTTTCTTAGCCTGCAAACTAAGGGAGAAACGCTCAATTGTTGAGCTTGTGCTCAGATTGTCTGAGTACAACAATCGCTTGAATCAAGTGGGAGTTGATCTTCCAGATGAAATAGTGATAGTTCTCCGAAGTCATTACCACCAAGCTGCTAGAGCTTCGTGATGAACTATAATATATCAGGGACATATATGATGATCCTTGAGATATTCGCGATGTTTGACACCACAAAAGTAGAAATCAAGAAGGAGCATCAATTGTTGATGGTTGGTGAAACCACTAGTTTTAAGAAGGGCAAGGGCAAGAAGGGATACTTCATGAAACGGCAAATCAGCTGCTGTTCTAGTGAAGAAACCCAAAGTTGAACCCAAGCCCGAGACTAAATGCTTCTGTAATAAGGGGAACAATCACTGAAGCAGAACCACCCTAGATACTTGGTAGATGAGAAGGCTAGCAAGGTCGATAGAAGTATATTGGATATACACTGTGTTAATGTGTACTTTACTAGTACTCCTAGTAGCACCATGGTATTAGATACCAGTTCGGTTGCTAAGTGTTAGTAACTCGAAACAAAAGGCTACGGAATAAACAGAGACTAGCTAAAAGGTGAGATGACGATATGTGTTGGAAGTATTTCCAAGGTTGATCAAATATCGTATGCTCCCTCTACCATCGAGATTGGTATTAAAACCTAATTTTTATTTGGTGTTTGCGTTGAGCATAGACATGATTGGATTACGTCTATCGCAATACAGTTATTCATTTAAGGAGAATAATGGTTACTCTGTTTATTTGAATAATACCTTCAATGGTCTTACACCTGAAATGAATGGTTTATTGAATCTCGATCGTAGTGATACACATGTTCATGCCAAAAGATATAAGATAGTAATGATAGTACCACCTACTTGTGGCACTGCCACTTAAGTCATATCGGTATAAAACGCATGAAGAAGCTCCATGTTGATGGATCTTTGGGCTCACTCGTTTTTGAAAAGTTTGAGACATGCGAACCATGTCTATTGGTGTATATGCATGAAGAAACTCCATGCAAATGGACCGTTTGGACTCACTTGATTTTGAATCACTTGAGACATGCAAATCATACCACATGGGCAAGATGACTGAAAGCCTTGTTTTCAGTAAAATGGAACTAGAAAGCAACTTGTTGGAAGTAATACATTTTGATGTATGCAGTCCAATGAGTGCTGAGGCGTGTAGTGGATATCATTATGTTCTTACTTCACAGATGATTTGAGTAGATGTTGAGTACATTTACTTGATGAATCATGAGTCTGAAATTATTGAAAGGTTCAAGTAATTTCAGAGTGAAGTTGAAGATCGTCGTGACAAGAGGATAAAATGTCTATGATATGATCATAGAGATTCATATTTGAATTATGAGTTTGGCACAGAATTAAGACATTGTGGAAATTGTTTCACAACTAATACCGCCTGGAACACCATAGTGTGATGGTGTGTCCGAACATCATAACTGCACCCTATTGGATATGATGCATACCATGATGTCTCTTATCGAATTACCATGATAGTTTATGGGTTAGGCATTAGAGACAACCACATTCACTTTAAATAGGACACCACGTAATTCCGATGAGATGACACCGTATGAACTATGGTTTAGAGAAACCTAAGCTGTCATTTCTTAAAAGTTTGGGGCTGCAACGCTTATGTGAAAAAGTTTCAGGCTGATAAGCTCGAACCCAAAGCGGATAAATGCATCTTCATAGGACACCCAAAACAGTTGGGTATACCTCCTGTCTCAGATTCGAAAGCAATAAGGGATTGTTTCTAGAATCAGGTCCTTTCTCGAGGAAAAGTTTCTCTCGAAAGAATTGAGTGGGAGGATGGTGGAGACTTGATGAGGTTACTGAACCGTCTCTTCAACTAGTGTGTGGCAGGGCACAGGGAATTGTTCCTGTGGCACCTACACCAATTGAAGTGGAAGCTTATGATAGTGATCATGAAACTTCAGATCAATCACTACCAAACCTCGTGGGATGACAAGGATGCGTACTACTTCAAAGTGGTATGTAATCCTGTCTTGGAAGTCATGTTGCTAGACAACAATGAACCTACGAGCTATGGAGAAGCGATGGTGGGCCTGGATCCCAAAATGGCTCGAGGCCATATAATCCGAGAGAGGATCCATGTATGAAAACAAAGTGTAGACTTTGGCAGAATGGCTCGATGGTCGTAAGGCTATTGAGTACAGATGGATTTTAAAAGGAAGACAGACAATGATGGTAAGTGTCACCATTAAGAAAGCTCGACTTATCGTTAAGATGTTTCCCGACAAATTCAAGGAGTTGACTACGATGAGACTTTCTCACTCGTAGCGATGCTAAGAGTCTGTTGGAATTATATTAGCGATTACTGCATTATTTATGAAATCTTGTAGATAGGATGTCAAAAACCATTGTTTCCTCGACGATTTTCTTGAGGAAATGTTGTATGAGATACAACCAGAAGGTTTTGTCAATCCTAGAAAAATGCTAACAAGTATGCAAAGCTCCAGCAATCCTTCTAAGGACTGGAGTAAGCATCTCGGAGTTGGAATGTACGCTTTGATGAGATGATCAAAGATTTTGGGTTTATACATAGTTTATGAGAAACTTGTATTTCCAAAGAAGTGAGTGGGAGCACTATAGAATTTATGACGAGTATATGTTGTTAACATCGGAAATGATGTAGAATTTCTGGAAAGCATGTAGAGTTATTTGAAAAGTGTTTTTCAATGGAAAGCCTGGATTAAGCTACTTGAACATTGAGCATCAAGATCTATAAGGATAGATCAAAACGCTTAATGGCACTTTCAAATGAGCACATACCTTGACATGATCTTGAAGGTGTTCAAGATGGATTAGTCAAAGAAGGAGTTCTTGCCTGAGTTGTAAGGTATGAAGTTAAGACTTAAAGCTCGACCACGACAGAAGAAAGAGGAAGGACGAAGGTCGTCCCCTATGCTTTTGTCATAGGCTCTCTACAGTATGCTATGCTGTGTACCGCACCTGAAGTGTGCCTTGCCATGAGTCAGTCAAGGGGTACAAGAGTAATCCAAGAATGGATCACAGGACAGCGGTCAAAGTTATCCTTAGTAACTAGTGGACTAAGGAATTTTCTCGATTATGGAGGTGGTAAAAGAGTTCGTCATAAAGGGTTACACCGATGCAAACTTTGGCACTAATCCAAATTATTCTGAGTAGTAAACTGGATTCGTATAGTAGAACAGTTATTTGGAATAGCTCCAAATAGAACGTGGTAGCTGCATCTGGGAGATGGCATAGAGATTTGTAAAGCACACACAGATCTGAAAGATTCAGACCCGTTGACTATAACATCTCTCACAAGCATAACATGATCAAACCCAAAACTCATTGAGTGTTAATCACATGGTAATGTGAACTAGATTATTGACTCTAGTAAACTCTTTGGGTGTTAGTCACATGGGGATGTGACCTTGAGTGTTAATCACATAGCAATGTGAACTGGATTATTGACTCTAGTGCAAGTGGGAGACTGTTGGAAATATGCCCTAGAGGCAATAATAAATTGGTTATTATTGTATTTCCTTGTTCATGATAATCGTTTATTATCCATGCTAGAATTGTATTGATAGGAAACTCAGATACATGTGTGGATACATAGACAACACCATGTCCCTAGTAAGCCTCTAGTTGACTAGCTCGTTGATCAATAGATGGTTACGGTTTCCTGACCATGGACATTGGATGTCATTGATAACGGGATCACATCATTAGGAGAATGATGTGATGGACAAGACCCAATCCTAAGCCTAGCACAAGATCATGTAGTTCGTATGCTAAAGCTTTTCTAATGTCAAGTATCATTTCCTTAGACCATGACATTGTGCAACTCCCGGATACCGTAGGAGTGCTTTGGGTGTGCCAAACGTCACAACGTAACTGGGTGGCTATAAAGGTACACTACAGGTATCTCCGAAAGTGTCTGTTGGGTTGGCACAAATCGAGACAGGGATTTGTCACTCCATGTAAACGGAGAGGTATCTCTGGGCCCACTCGGTAGGACATCATCATAATGTGCACAATGTGATCAAGGAGTTGATCACGGGATGATGTGTTACGGAACGAGTAAAGAGACTTGCCGGTAACGAGATTGAACAAGGTATCGGGATACCGACGATCGAATCTCGGGCAAGTATCGTACCGCTAGACAAAGGGAATTGTATACGGGATTGATTAAGTCCTTGACATCATGGTTCATCCGATGAGATCATCGTGGAGCATGTGGGAGCCAACATGGGTATCCAAATCCCGCTATTGGTTATTGACCGGAGAGTCATCTCGGTCATGTCTGCATGTCTCCCGAACCCATAGGGTCTACACACTTAAGGTTCGATGATGCTAGGGTTATAAGGAATAGATATACGTGGTTACCGAATGTTGTTAGGAGTCCCGGATGAGATCCCGGACGTCATGAGGAGTTCCGGAATGGTTCGGAGGTAAAGGTTTATATATGGGAAGTCCTGTTTTGGTCGCCGGAAAAGTTTCGGGGTTTATCGGTAATGTACCGGGACCACCGGGAGGGTCCCGGGGGTCCACCAAGTGGGGCCACAAGCCCCGGAGGGCTACATGGGCCAAGTGTGGGAGGGGGACCAGCCCCAGGTGGGCTGGTGCGCCCCCCCACAAGGGCCCAAGGCACCTCCAAGAGGGAAGGGGGGCAAACCCTAGGGCAGATGGGCCCTAAGGCCCACCCCAGGTGCGCCCCCCCTCTCCCCCTTGTGGCCGCCACCCAGATGGGATCTGGGGGCTGCCGCCACCCCTAGGGAGGGAACCCTAGGTGGGGGCGCATCCCCTCCCCTCCCCCTATATATACTTGAGGTTTGGGCTGCCCAACACACATGAGTTCTTGACCTCTCCCTGGCGCAGCCCTACCTCTCTTTCTCCTCATATCTCGCGGTGCTTGGCAAAGCCCTGCTGGAGTACCATGCTCCTGCACCACCACCACGCCGTCGTGCTGCTGCTGGATGGAGTCTTCCCCAACCTCTCCTTCTCCCCTTGCTGGATCAAGGCGTAGGAGACGTCAGCGGGCTGTACGTGTGTTGAACACGGAGGTGCCGTTCGATCGGCACTAGGATCATCGGTGATTTGAATCACGACGAGTACGACTCCATCAACCCCATTCACTTGAACGCTTCCGCATAGCGATCTACAAGGGTATGTAGATGCACTCTCCTTCCCCTCGTTGCTGGTTTCTCCATAGATAGATCTTGGTGACACGTAGGAATTTTTTTGAATTTCTGCTACGTTCCCCAACAAAACTGCGACCAGAATAGCTTGTCCACTTCACGATCTGTTTGATCTCAGAAGTATTCGGCCGCATCGACAACACTCACCGTCAAATCCAGATATGTGTCTGCTGAACTCCACGACCGATCCAGAGGGGCATACCGTGGATCTCCGAACTTCCTCCGCAGCAAAAAGGGCTTCCCAGCCACAATATCACCAGCTTCACGCAGCTCTTCCTTCTTTGCCCTCATAGCAGAGCGGGAGTCTTTGGTCGCCATCGTGGCCTTTTCAAGGTCCGTCGCCTTCGCTCGGTTTTCTTCTTCAAGGAACTGGCAACGGTCGGCAGTGTCTTTTAACTTTACATCCATCTTGGCCATTTTCTCTTTGCTCTCGCAATGTGCGGCCTTCTCAGCTCTCAACTCTTCGGCCGCCTTCAAAGTAGCCGCATTACTACTCCTTGCTTGTTCTTTGGCTCGGGCAAGTTCCGCCCGAAGGGTCTCCACGGTGGCAGCTCCATATGCAGTCACAACATATTAAAGATACTGGCATCACGCTGCTCTTCCTATGTGACATTCACCAGAAAACATCACTTACCCTGCGCCTCGTCAAGCCGCTTGTTAACAAGCTCGATGTCAGCATCTGCCGCATCCAGTTGCCGCTTTAGTTCGGCAAACTCATTAGTCTGGCTAGCCACCGGAGCTTCCAGCACCTGCAAATAAAAGCGGTATGGTTATTACCTGGGACTACGATCCTCTGTTTGCCACCGTTCTCGATGACAACCAGAGTCTCAGGGGCTACTACCTACACAGGGCACACCTAAAAATGTGCGGTACTATCACAAATGTATATCATTTTACGTACCTCAAAGCCCATTAGTAGACTCATAAAGGCGTCATGCAACCCGCTTTCGGCGGACGAAATCCTTTCCATCACCGTGCCCATCAACATACGGTGTTCTTCCGAGATGGTCGCTCGCTTCAGCAGATCCCTCAGTGCGTCCGACCGCATACCAGACGGCGCCGGACTCTTCTGTTTGCCCTCTTCAAGGGCCAGATACTGGGGACTTCGGGTGACCATAGGATTATCTTCTGGCCTCACCGGACCCGGGGAGGCCTTCCGTGACGACACCTCAAGGTCGCCCGCTTCTTGAGCGGGGGAGTCCGGGGGAGGCGTTTCGCTCTCCATCATCTCCGAAAGAAGATCCCCTGAAGACGAGCTCTGTTGAGAAGGGCTAAGATCCGAACTACAAGATAAATGCTTCGGTTATTTTCCTCGGAAGTAAGGTATAATATCTTTACTATTAAGCATTTTTTATCACTTATGGCTCATTAGAGGGCTGATCCCCGCGCGGACTTTGTGCGGCAAGAGCACCCTCCGAGGCAGGACCCTCTGGTGGAGACTTCTTCTCCCGTTTGGAAGCCTTGGTTTCCGGATCTTCAGAGGCAGTCCTCTTCCTTCCCTGGAGCGAGAGAATGTCAGATTCTTCCCCTTGGTGATCCTCCTTCACGGAGGCACTTATTCCCTCGGTTGGAATTGGTAGCGGTGGGGGTCCGCTTTCTCCCTCATTATTCCCCCTTTATCTTCCTTTGAGGGCTCCGGGCAAGGTGCTAGCTCGAGCATCTTTTCTAGTACCGGATTGTCCAAACCCTCAGGAAGGGGGGCCGAACACCGAATCATCTTCGCCTTTGTTAGCCAGTCCTGGTCAAAGAGCGATTTCTCAGAATGACGTCATGATAAATGAAAGACGGTGTGTTCGGCTAGAGGATTACTTACTTGGTCGGCGGTGCAGTTGCTGCTCAGGCCCACGTCCTCGGTAGTATCCGGACACTCTATTTGGGGTCCGAAGAATGATTTATACATCTCCTCGTGCGTCAGGCCGAGGAAATTCTAAATAGTGCATGGTCCTTTTGGGTTGAACTCCCACATGCGGAGGGCCCGGCGTTTGCAAGGCTAGACTCGACGAACCAGCATGACTTGCACCACCGTAACCAGACTGAAATCTCCTTCGAAGAGATCTTGAATGCGGCTCTGCAGTATAGGCACGTCCTTGGTTGGACCCCAGCGCGACCCTCTGCTAATCCATGACATCAGTTGTGGTGGAGGGCCCGAGCGAAAAGCAGGGGCAACCACCCACTTGGCACTTCTGGGAGCTGTGATGTAAAACCACTCCTGTTGCCATAATTCAGACACCTCTCGAAAGGAACCCTTTGGCCATGGAGCTCCAGCGATCTTGCTTATTAATGCGCCTCCGCACGCTACATGCTGCCCCTCGACCATCTTCGGCTTCACGTCAAAGGTCTTGAGCCATAGGCCGAAGTGAGGAGTAATGCGGAGGAAGGCCTCACATACGACAATAAATGCCGAGATGTGGAGAAAGGAGTCTGGGGCTAGATCGTGGAAATCTAGCCCATAATAGAACATCAAACCCCTGACGAAGGGATCCAGAGTGAGGCCTAGACCTCGGAGGAAGTGGGAGATTAACACAATGTTCTCGTTGGGTTCAGGAGTAGGGACGACCTGCCCTCGGGCAGGCAACCAATGCGAAACCTCGGCAGTCAGGTATCTGGCCTCCCTCAACTTCTTGATATCCTCTTCCGTAACGGAGGAGGGCATCCACCGGCCTTGAAGGCTAGATCCGGACATGATTGAAGGTCCGAAGCACCTGACCTGGGCTTTGGGTGTTAGAACTCGAGGCGGGGGAAGGATTCGATTGAGCACGGGAGGGAAAAAAATAAAAGCCATGTCCCTTTATAAAGAGGGTGAATATCAAGCGTCCTCCTAGTGGCCGTTTGGGACTTGCCTAAAATCTAGGAGTCCTAGGCACGGTTGGGTTACCCACGACCGTATTGATGAGAATCCCGTAATTAGGGAAACACGATCTCTGCTTTGACAAGACGTGTCAAGAAACCGCCTCGCGTTATGTGTGGAGCTGGTTGAAGAAAGACGGTTCGAATAATCACCGAGCCATGGCCTGATGTCATGTTGACAAAGCGTGTTAGCAGATTAAGATTTGTGGAAATATTATTCTCTCTACGGTGGTATGTGGAATTTATTTTGCTGGGTCAGACACTATCCTGGTATTCAAACTCTTCTGTGATGTGTTCGGAGGAGGAACCCGCCTTGCAATGCCGAAGACAACACTGCGCACCGGACTCATCGTCATTGAAGCCTGGTTCAGGGGCTACTGAGGGAGTCCTGGATTAGGGGGTCTCTGGACAACCGGACTATATCCTTTGGCCGGACTGTTGGACTATGAAGATACAAGATTGAAGACTTCGTCTCATGTCCGGATGGGACTCTACTTGGCGTGGAGGGCAAGCTAGGCAGTACGGATATGGATATCTCCTCCTTTGTAACCAACCTTGTGTAACCCTAACCCTCTCCGGTGTCTATATAAACCGGAGGGTTTTAGTCCGTAGGACCACAGACAATCATACCATAGGCTAGCTTCTGGGGTTTAGCCTCTCTGATCTCGTGGTATATCTACTCTTGTAATACCCATATCATCAAGAATGAATCAAGCAGGATATAGGGTTTTACCTCCATCAAGAGGGCCCGAACCTGGGTAAAACATTGTGTCCCCTGCCTCCTATTACCATCCGCCTAGACGCACAGTTCGGGACCCCCTACCCGAGATCCGCCGGTTTTGACATCGACACCGGTGTACCAACTATACCATGCTCCATTAAAAGAAACTATGTTAAAACTGCTTTATGTGATCTTGGAGCCAGTGTTAGTGTTGTGCCTCTCTCTTTATATCGTAGACTTGATTTGAATAAGTTGACACCTACTGAAATATCTTTGCAAATGGCTGATAAATCAACTACTATACCTGTCGGTATTTGTGAGGATGTGCCTATTGTAGTTGTAAATGTTACTATTTTAACAGACTTTGTTATGGTTTAGCCTCTCCGATCTCGTGGTAGATCTACTCTTGTACTACCCATATCATCAATAATAATCAAGCAGGACGTAGGGTTTTACCTCCATCGAGAGGGCCCGAACCTGGGTAAAACTTCGTGTCCCTTGCCTCATGTTACCATCCTGCCTAGAAGCACAGTTCGGGACCCCCTACCCGAGATCCGCCGGTTTTGACACCGACACTCGTGCCAAGACGCACCGGGCGAAGATGGATGCCAAGAAGCTAATGACCGAGGGGCCGCCTGAGGGCAAGGAGCACCGCCGACCCGAGCTATATTTTGATAGTGTCCTAGAGGGATCCTGCCTTGCGGTGGAGCAATGTGCGAAGGATGTTATATTCCCATGAAAACATTCATGTTGTCCTGTCCTGTAATATGAAACAAGGTCATTATGTAATATAATGCTTGTGACTTAAAATTTTACCTCCTTTGCGGCCGTTTATGAAATCTGAGGGTTAGCCAGTCGTCGTCTTCTGCCCCCACGTAGATAGTACGGGGGTGTTCGGGATAAATCTAAACACTCTTTACTCCACATTCCGGTCCTTGAAGGAGGTGTTTAGCGCAACGAACAAGGCAATCAGGCTATACGACTTTTATCGCCCTCACTTAGCCATAGGAGTTTGACAATGAGAATTTTGGCGAAGCCCCTGGTATCCGGAAGGCCGAACTAGGGGCGCTATACACACCTGGTCGGATAAAAACCGATTCCCCGCGTAAAGCGGAAAAAAATCTCTAAGGATTTGAAACCTCTCGAACAGCTGACCAGCTCTCGGTGCATCATGATAGTCAGTTTTCATCTTTCTCTACTGAGGTGCTTGTTCGGAAGAACCGGGACACAATCGCAGTAGTTCTCCCTTTACTACCCTAGCCGATATAGCGGAACGTAAGGTACTAAGCATAGGAACCGGGCAACCCAACTATTGACCAAATACATGATTCGGAGCCGATGCATATAATGCTATAAGTTCGGGGTGCTGAACTGTACTGTAAAAAGTGTTCGGACTTTGTTGCCGTATTGTGGGGCGCGATGAAGCCCCTGGCGAAGTAATACGTACCAGAGTGTACGGGTGCAATGAGTAATAGATACAAATGTAAGGAAAAAGGGAAAATTAAGTAATAAGCTGACGCTACCATTTATTTACCATTTGTAATGTGATTAGTACGTCGAGGCGTACTTGTACAAGTAATGCGATAAGCAAGTAAAGCTATCTAACATGCCATGACCAAGAGCGAGCTGCGTGCGGGTATGTAAAACAGGTCTAGCAATCGTTAGCAAAGACCACCTGGGGATTCCCTTGTACGCCAAAGCTCCTTGCCTCCTTGGTGTGTCCGACAAATGGGTTGTCAGGAGAAACTTAGAAAAGAGAAAAACCCGAAATGAAAAGGAAAAGTAAAAGTGTGCGAATCCTAGGGTCGGTCGAGCCGCACTATGCCTCCGTTGATACCCATGGGATTTTGAGTGCGTAGTTATGTACATGCGGTACGAATGCCGCTATTTGATCGAGACTGGGATGGAGGCCAAATTGCTAGTTAAGCTCTTAACGAGCCGAGCTGTCTTGTTGTAGAATAGTCCAGACTCTTTTAATGGTGTCCGGGGGCTTGGCCGCTGAACTAAGGTTCTGCTGGAAAAGGCCGCACTGTATTTCTGCTGCTAAGGCCGTTGTGTGCTCGTCAGTACGGAGGGAGCGTTCCGTATTTCCATTGATTGTTATGATGCCGCATGGACCGGGCATCTTGATCTTGAGATAAGCGTAGTGAGGTACCGCATTGAATCGAGCGAATGCAGTTCCTCCGAGAAGTGCGTGATAGCCGATGCGAAAGGGGACAAAGTCAAAGATTGACTCCTCGCTTCGGAAGTTGTCCGGAGATCTAAAGACAACCTCTAGTGTGATTGAGCCTGTACAGCGAGCCTCTTCACCTGTTATGACTCCTTTAAAGGTAGTCCTTATGGGCTTGACCCGTGATGGGTCAACGCCCATTTTGCACACTGTATCCTGATAGAGCAGATTGAGGCTATTGTTACCATCCATGAGGACTCGCGTCAGGTGGAATCCATCAATGATTGGGTCTAGGACTAGTGCGACTGATCCACCATGCCGGATACTGGTCGGATGATCCTGACGATCAAAAGTGATCGGGCACGATGAGCATGGATTGAATTTTGGGGCGACTGTCTCTATCGCATAGACGTCCATGAGTGCGCGCTTGCGTTCCCTTTTGGGGATGTGTGTAGCATATATCATGTTCACCGTTTTGACCTGAGGGGGAAACTTCTTTTGTCCTCCTGTGTTTGGCGGTAGGGGCTCCTCGTCATCGTCCTTGCTCTGTGATCCCTTTTCCTTATTTTCGGCATTTAACTTGCCGGCTTGCTTAAAAACCCATCAATCTCTATTGGTATGGTTGGCTGGTTTGTGTGGGGTGCCATGGATTTGGCACGGACGGTCGGGTATGCAGTCTATGCTGGATGGTCCCTGATTGTTTCTTTTATACGGCTTTTTCTGCTGACCGGACTTGGAGCCGCTGTATCCGGCATTGACAGCAGTCTCATCAGTGTTATCATCATTGCTTCGGCATTTGTGTTTGCTGCGTCAGAGCTTGTCGTTGCGGTTCTTAACCTCAGAGTGGCCTGCCTCACTGGCTGTGTTTTTGCTACGATCCAACCAACTATCCTCACCCGCGCAAAAGTGGGTCATGAGTGTCGTGAGGGCTGCCATAGATTTTGGCTTTTATTGGCCGAGGTGGCGGGCGAGCCATTCGTTGCGGATGCTATGTTTAAAGGCCGCTAGGGCTTCGGCATCTGGACAGTCGATGATCTGGTTCTTCTTGGTTAGGAACCTAGTCCAAAATTTCTTGGCTGACTCTCCAGGTTGTTAGACTATGTGGCTTAAATCATTAGCGTCTGGTGGCCGGACATATGCACCGGATGTTGTCGAGGAAGGCTTCTTCCAAGTCCTCCCAGCTGCAGATAGAATTTTCAGGCAGGCTATTTAACCAGTGCCGAGCTGGCCCTTTGACCTTTAGTGGGAGGTATTTGATAGCGTGGAGGTCATCTCCACGGGCCATGTGGATATGGAGAATAAAATCCTCGATCCATATTGCGGGGTCGGTTGTTCCGTCGTATGATTCAATATTAACGGGTTTGAACCCTTCGGGGAATTCGTGATACATTACTTCATCGGTGAAGCAAAGAGGGTGTGCGACGCCTCTATATCGGGCCGCGTCGCGATGTAGCTCCGATGGAGTCCGTCTGCGGTTGTCGGCTCGGGTGTGACTAGGTTTGTCACGTCCAAATAGGTAGCCATCATTACGTGTCGAGGAACGTCCTCGCGATTCGTAAATCGGTCGGGTATATCCTGCTTTATTGTTCAGGTCATGTCGAAGGTCATATGTATGACCATGAGCCGATTTACCTCTGCCTTTGCGATGAGGCGAGGCGGGCTGGTGTTCGGCTTGAGTTGCCGCTTTGCCCCCTCCACGTGGTGGTCGGCCAGCCGCATTGCGCGATGGTGTATGTGTTCTGGCGCCTCGTCGTTGAATTGAGGTAGTAATTTGCGCTTCGGGTAGCTTTTTGCCGGGCACTTGAGGCTGTATTCTTCGGCTACTAGGACGTCGGTCCATTTATCGTTGAGCAGATCTTGGTCAGCTTGAAGCTGCTGCTGCTTATTTTTCAGGCTCCTTGTAGTGGCTATTAGCTGGCGCTTGAAGCGCTCCTGCTCAAGAGGTTCCTCAGGAATGATGAAATCTTCGGTGCTGAGGCTCGCCTCATCCTGGAAGGGCAGAAGATAATTAATGTCCTCCGAGTCCTCATGCATGGCCTGTCTACCAGGGCTAACCTGCCCATCTTTCTATTCATCCCGTTCGGTAGCTGCGTCAACGGGGTCTTCGTTGTCTTTGGCACCTTTCAGAGTGTTATCTTCTCCTATGCCGGTGTTGCTATCTTTACTGTGGCGTGACTTAGAGCGGCGCCGCTGATGCTGTCGTTTCGATTGTATCTCAGGAGGTTTGTCCTCAACTGGGTCTTCTTTGTCATCGCCTCTATTCTCCTTTGGTGCATCCACCATGTACACATCGTACGCGGAAGTGGCCGTCCAGCGTCCGGTGAACGGCGGGTCCTGGGCCTCTTGTTCTCTAGCATCATCGTCCATACCATCGATGTCATTGGAGCCGTAATTGAGCATGTCGGTTAAGTCTTCGACAGTGGCTATAAAGTGGGTGGCGGGTGGGGAGCGAAATTCCCTGTCATCAGGTTCTAGTTCAAATCGGATATAGTTCGGCTATGAGTCCCCCGCCAAGGACAAGTTCTTTAATGAGCTTAACACGTCGCCAAAGGGTGAGTGCTGGAAGATGTCTGCGGCGCTGAACTCGAAAATCGATAAACGATCAAGTTCGGCATGCGTGGACTCACATGGTTCAGAACTTACACCCAGAGACGAGTCCGGGGTTCCGGTGACAAAAATATTTTGTGAGTTTAAGTCCATGTGCGGCTCCAACGCCGAGTAATCTATGGCCTCTGTGTTGGGGTTTAACCTCCAGTCCTTAGATGGTGCCGTATGCTCCGGATCTAAGGCCGGAGCAGTTACAAGAGCTATCTCTTGAATATGGTCTGATGACAGATTTAGGTCATGTTCACCGAGGTGACCAGGAGCGATCGCCATGGTCTCGAATCCAGCGAAGATCAGATCTCCACAGATGTCCGGGACGTAGTTCAATCTCCCAAATCTGACATGGTGTCCAGGGGCATAGCTATCGATCTGCTCTAGATGGCCAAACGAGTTGGCCCGCAGTGGGAAGCCGCCAAACACGAAAATTTGTCTGGGGAGGAAAGTTTCTCCTTGGACAGCATCATTGTTGACGATTGAAGGGGCCATCGAACCTTTTGAGGACGGCACAGTGGAACTCTCAATGAAAGCACCAATGTCGGTGTCAAAACCGGCAGATCTCGGGTAGGGGGTCCCGAACTGTGCATCTAAGGTCGATGGTAATAGGAGACAGGGGACACGATGTTTACCTAGGTTCAGGCCCTCTCTATGGAGGTAATACCCTACGTCCTGCTTGATTGATATTGATGAATATGATTATTACAAGATTTGATCTACCACGAGATCGTAATGGCTAAACCCTGGAAGTCTAGCCTGTATGACTATGGTAATGAGTATGTGTCCTTTCTGGACTAAGTCCTCCGGTTTATATAGGCACCGGGAGGATATAGGGTTACACAAGGTCGGTTACAAAGAAAGGAATCTACATATTTGGTCGCCAAGCTTGCCTCCCAAGCCAAGGAGAGTCCCATCCGGACACGGGTGCAGTCTTCAGTCTTCGTATCTGTCAGGACCCCGACTCAATGCCACATCATCTAGCATGTAACACCTCATATCACTTTGTGGCCTCACGCACGGTATTCCCACGGGTGTCGCCTTACCTTTACCCGGGACCGTTTGCGCCTTTTGGCACACGTATATGACAGTGTCGCTAGCATCCATATGATAAGGAGCCCGGGCTGACATGGCTAGTCGTAAACCCAAAGTGGCACAAACTTACAGGGACAGGCATCCATGACCCATCATCGAACGTGTCGGTCATCAGCGAGTGAATCCAGGCTGTAGCACTGGGCTAGCAGGACTCCGGTGAACCGGGCTGTAGCGGGCTAACAGGACTCCGGTATTCATCGCGTGACATTTCCCCGAAGGGACAGACACATGAACGAAGAAGGACACATGCCGACCAGCCTAAGTGTTCCGGAGCAGTAGCAAGCTACCATGGCTCAGTGGAAACACTAGGAGACATTTCCCGGTAAGAGAGGCTACTAAAGATAAACAACTAGATAGTCAGATCCCACACATACCAAGCATTTCAATAACATACACACAATATGCTCGATATGTGCAATACAACATGGCATCACAAAATGACTCTACGACTCAAGTAGTTTTTATTCAATAGGCTCCGAGGAGCGAGATATTACAATCATGGGTCTCATGACCCAACACTCAGAGCATACAAGTCAAAGCACAAGCGGAAGCTATCATGTCTGAGTACAGACATCTATAAATGAAAAAGGCTAAGAAGCCTGACTATCTACCAGATCCTGCCGAGGGCACAAGATCGTAGCTGAGGTAACAAGCTAAACGTCGAAGTCCACGTGGAACTACTAGTGAGACTGAAGTCTCTCTGCAAAAAACATAAATTAAGCAACGTGAGTACAAATGTACCCAGCAAGACTTACATCAGATCTATCTACATATGCATCATTATCAACAAAGGGGATGGTGGGGTTTAACTGCAGCAAGCCAGCTTTGACTCGGTGGCTAACCTGAACTACGACTGCAAGTAACTCTTTTGAGGTGGCGCACACGAGTCCACATATTCACCATATCAATACACCACTATGGATCCGCTCCCGTCTCCCTACGAGAATGCCATCCATAGCACTCACGCTTATCTTGCATATTTTAGAGTATCCACTTTCACTTGTCTATGAACTGTACAAGGGGTCCAAGTTTCCATATCCGAGGAATCCGGCTATTCGAATAGATAATGATAACCCTGCAGGGGTGTACTTCTTCACACACGCTCTCGCCACTTATCGCCCTGTACACGTCATGTACCTCGGCAACCTTCAAGCGGAAGCCGGGCGAGGGAGTCGGCCACGACCTGACTAACCAAGCAAGTCTCTCGTCCAGGTTTATCGCCTATTCGGGTTCCATCCGCAAGGAGATCCGGCCGGGGTGTCGCTCACGGCCCCAAACGATGTGAGAAGGGTTCCCAAGCCCACCATCCGGGTGCCACTTGGTACACCGTGCCACTGTGCCTAGTCTGTCCCAAGCCCACCTGTATCGGGTGCCACTTGGTAGACTACTAACACTACCTACAAACACCAGAAACTAGTTGCAACTCCTGGACAGAGATCAAGTTGATTAATAAGTCGAGAGGGGCACTTAAGCATTCCAATGTGTGGTAGTAGCTGGTCATGGATCACAAACACAGAACTCTGTTCCTGAGGACGGCTGCAATGAGACAACCCACCATGTACTCCTACATGGCCTCTCACCGCTACCTTTACCAAATCGTGTTCACACACTTAGCTCTCAACAGTAGGACATGTTTATACAACTCCGATTCATTCCCGACGAATCAGACCTGACTCAACTCTAAGCGGTAGCAGGCATGACAAACAAGCATGAATGAGTAGGCACAACAGGGCTCAAACAACTCCTACTCATGCTAGTGGGTTTCATCTATTTACTGTGGCAATGACAGGTCATGCAAAGGATAAAGGGGTTCAGCTACCGCAACAAGTAACAGATGAATCGTTGTTGGCCTAATGCAGTAAAAGAGAGCAGGAGCGAGAGAGTGGGATTTTATCGGAATGAACAAGGGGGTTTTGCTTGCCTGGCACTTCTGAAGATAGCATTGAGTCTTCATCAGTGTCAACGATCACAACATCGGAACATCGTCTACCGGGAGGGAACAGATACCGGCAACAAAGAGGAAATACAATCAATGCAAAGCACAATATGATGCATGCTCATGACATGGCAATATGAATGTGTTTTGAGCTAATGCAACTAGCAACAGATTAAATGAAGTTGGTTTGAATACAAGATTCAAATTCAAACTCCATATGTGATTATTCAAATGCCATTTAATTGATTTGTGCTAAACAGCAGCTATGAGTTGTTCTAACATGCATGAAAATGGTACAGATGGATAGATTGGATTTTTCTGATAATTTTTCATATATAAATTATTTAATTTGGAGTTACGGTTGAATTTCTATGAATTTTAGAAGTTTAGGGTATTTTCTGCAATTTCCTGAATTAAATTAAATCCAGAAAATGACTTATTGCGTCAGCACTACGTCACTGTGACGTCAGCAGAGTCAACTGGGCGTCCCAGGTCAAACCTGACCAGTGGGGTCCACTGGTCAGTGACACAGTGTTGGTTTGTGTGGCTGACGGGTGGGACCAGGTCAACGGCCACGTCAGCGGGTCAATGCTGACGCGTGGGTCCACACATTTTATTAATTAATCTAACTATTTTGGTTAGCCGGTAACCTAATTATGTGGGTCCCACTGTCAGTGGCTCTAGGGGTTAATTAGTTGGATCATTAACACTAATTAAGCGTGCCACGTTGGCAGTCGCCGGAGTATCGCCGGCGGCGACCATTCCGCACGGCGCGCGGCTCGGATTTGAGCTAGGGGCGATGGTTTGGCGCGCTGAGCGCACCGGGGAGGAGCTCTTGCACTCGCGCATCTAATGGACCAGACGGGTGGTCACGGGGCAGCCGGAATCTCGCCGGCGACGAGCTTTGGCGGCGACCGGAGTTCGGCTGGGAGGGGAGAAGGAGCTACGGTGCACGGCAGGGGCCGGTGCTGGACGCGTTCGGCTCCTGGGAGCTCGGTGAGCACGGAGACACGCTCGAAAATGGGCGGGGGTGACTGTGGCCACGGCAACGACATGGCACGGCGGCGGCAAGCTCGGCCGTGGTCGGAAGATGGAGCTAGGGGACGGGAACAGAGGGGGCGAGCAAAGAGGAGGCAGCAGGAGCTCACAGGGAGAACGATGAGGTGGTCAGCGAGCTCGGGGGCGTCTTCGGTGCTGCGAATCGAACGGCGGCGATCGCCGGCCGTGGCGATGAAGATGGCGGTGATGGCGGGGCTTCAGGGCACCTGTCATCGCGTGCGTCGTGGTAGAGCTTCCCGGATCCAAGGCGGAGCTCGTGGCCTAACTGGCTGGGCGTGGGGATGCTGGTGGCTCCGGTGGTGCTCGTCGGCGGTCTCGGGTGCGTCCGGGGATGAGCGTGGGAGAGAGACAGAGGAGGGAGAGAGGATGCAGCGGGTGAGGGAAAAGAGAGAGGGGACACGGGGCGTCGTCGTGGCGTTTCTAGGAGGGCCGGGGAAGCAGGAGGTGGCCGGGGCGGCGTCGGCGCTCGCCACCGAGCTGCTTCGGTGCGAGGGGAGGAAGACGACAGGGGAAAAAGCGGCGGTGGGCTGGGCCGCTGGAGGAGCTGGGCCAGCTGGGCTGTCAGGTGAGCGTCAGGTAGTCCCTCTGCTCTTTCCTTCTCTTTTCTATTTTCTGCAGTTTGTTTTCTATTTAATTGCCACTGAATTCAAATTCAAACAAATTTGAAAACAATGCCAAAACTCCCCTGGATAATTTTGTGTCACTTAAGGTCTCCTCCTCATAAACATAAAATATCTCAGGGCATTTGAAAATATATTCATTATATATTATGAATATAACTCCAAATTCAAATAAAATATTGATTTAAAATCAGAGCCCAAATAATTCCTTAGAAATGTCCCAAAATTTTGGTTTGATTTATAACTCTTGCCAAAATTGTCAGAGCTATTTCTAGGGCATTTGGGATTACTGATTGCAATTTTAGGGTTTCTTGCCCCTTTATTAAAATGATTTCCGAGGCTTTCAATTTCCTCATTTCAAATTTCATTTAAATTTAAACATGATGCACACCTGGAAGCAAGCCTAGGTCAGGCCAGAACTAGGGATGTGACAACTCACCCCCACTAAACAAAAATCTCGTCCCGAGATTCAAGCGTAGGGTAAGGTGAAGGGGGGAACACAAACTAGCACAATCTTCATGATCCAGGTTGCACTTCAATTGAACGTTGATTCGTTCATCATCATTGTCCCGTCGTCTTGCTCTGAGAACTCCAACTAGCATGACAACGAGAGGGAAAGAAAGATTCTGGAAGGATCGATCTTCTCAAAGGTCGAACAACTCACAGAATGAGACATAGAACCATCTCTCGGGTTGAGACACGAGATACACATCAAGAGGGGTGGAAAGAAACGGATGACGAAGGTTCACTAGGTGGACAACAATTCCACACTTAAGAAGGTGGTAAACGATTGTCAATGTAGCGAGGAGTTGAGTTGCCATGATACCACGACGAAACATCCTGGAGGAGGGTGATTCGTAGATTATTACCTTAAGTGGCAAAAAGAATTACCTTTGATATAGAGATCATTGAGACTCTCTATATCAGCCTAAGGCAAATCACAGCAATCGATTGGCGGGGGTCGGTAGAATGGCATACTCGGACTTGGATGATGTGGATTACCTTGTTGAAGACAACGTAATGGATGAATTTCCTTATCACCGGAAATGGAAGAGAACCGTGGTAGAATGGCACATTGGTGGTGCAAGCTGGGAACAAAATGCAAATGCTGGGAATGATTCTGGTATCTAGGGAAGAACCCAACAACAGAGAGTGAATTCACTGTTTGAAAAGGTCATAGCATTGCCGAGGAAACTGAGAGCAAACCCAGTTAGTGCTGATGATAACACCTAGCGCTTGTGCGTGCTCTCAAGAACTTGAGCATTTCCACAATCATCAAGGTTTTACCAACATCCGTGTCAGGGATCCTGGCAACACAACATACTACCATGATGGCTAATGATGGATGATACAGACACAAAGGAAGATAACACTTTCTCAGATTTCACCCTAGCAATGCCAAGGAAAGAAAATCTGGATGATCGACCGAGAGACATTTAGCACTCCGCTTCTAATGTTCTCCTTGATGTGCTAGTGTATCCCATTCATAGATATGGTTTGATAACTAGAACATCAAGTAAAAGGTCGGACTTCGGGAGCAATAGAATCCATAAGGAACAGTTACGGAGGTAAATCCTACGAAATCCTTATGGGGAGGTGGCCAACTTCTCCAAACAAGATACTACAATAATAGGTCTTCCGGCTGGGTGTGTTGGCCACGACATCCACTTTACCAGTTATTGAGGGACCAATATTATAGTTCTTGGGAAATGTTCCAACCATCATATCTGCCTGAGATTCAGATCTGGTTGGTGTCAGGATATTCCAGACTTATCGAGTCTACGAAGAAAAATGAAAGTTTGCAACACAAATCGACAAGATGACGTTGCGAGATTCTCGGGAAATGAACTACGATAGCAAGCTCCAAAACATGAGCTAGTTCTGGTACACACGTGTGAACATGCTGTCACAGATAAACATGAACACATGGTAGTCTTATAATAAAACACTACCGAGTTCTGGTAGGGAACCATCATTAATGACATCGAAGTCTCCACACGTGGAAGTCCAAAGAGTTCACCTTGGATAGACTCCTTTATCTTTGAACAACTCAATCAATGGCTTGGTGTGCTAGGATATACATATGGAATGGAGGTTGCAAGTCTCCGAACCACAGAATACTTCGCACGTATGCATGACTGATTTGGGATGATTCCAAAGGAAACAACATTGACTTTCTCGAGTCCACGGCGGCAACTTGCATCCAATGCACATGAACTAGAGGAAGTCACCTCTTACATCCGAACATATGCTTCATGAGCTAGCATGAACAAATGCTTTCAAAAGTTTCCAGCACTAACTTAATGTTCAACAAAATCATGGAGGAGATAAGGATGTTGTCAATGGGCTCAACAACAATTCATCCGGGTTCCCTTTTAAAAGGAATTCCATAGTTAAGTGAACACGGTGATAGCATTGGTCAGACCCATAGGACATAATGGTGTATGCTCGAGGAGTCTGCCACGAGTAAGACAACATTACGAACATCGTTGGTTCTGATTTGATTTGACGATAGCCCACACTCAAATCAAAGGATTGATAAGACAATAGGTCCAGCAACTGATCACAGGGACCAATCGATGAAGATACCATCTTTCTTCAACGCACACTACACAAGAATATCCCTTTGGAACGAACTAAGTCAGGCAAGATTTTATCTTCCAACTCTCCAAGTTGTTGTCTAGCTTAACCAACTAGCTCAGGGATATCTAACACCGATCTTGGAGAGAGAGTGGTTCACAAGAAACCAACTTGATCACGAGCTCAACATAGCGGTCAGGTGACAACCTGGTAATACTTCCGAGAAGATCTTCGAAAAATCATGAACCACCGATATGTTACTAAGCTCGAGAACAACCTCGCTTTTGAGGGCAAGACGATATGATCAAATGAGTGAGGACTTGACAGGATCCTAACTCATCAATCGAAGGGTGCACCGAAATAAGGACTAGGTAGCACGATCAGTCTTAGAAGGATGATTCAAAAACCAACATGCTAAGAATGAGAATATTGTCCATTTACTACCAAGCAACAGAGTTGCTAGCAGTATTGATTTCACACACCACGATTCACTTGTCGGCATTCCGGTTACAATAACACAGGAACCGAGGAATGAACAATGATGGCAAGAAGTATCACTGTACCAAGAGTTCATAGGATGGTGTGCAATTCCTACCATAATCCCGATATAAAGGATGGTAATACTCCAAGGTAGAACAGAGCAAAAGCTGGATTGGCATTTTGATCTGCGGAGTACAATTGTTTTGACCCAATCCTAGATATGGATGAGGTACTGGAGTTTGTTTCTCCTAGTCATCCTGAATAGAATGGCTTGACGGACCACAAGAATAATAGGCATCGATGAACGATTGCACACATACTCTTGACTATCAATTGATAGACGAGGGTTAGAAGACAACTAACGAGGGACAACCCAAAGGAACATATGTTTTCTGAGTTGTGGATGCATAGATTAGTATGTCGAGCAGAGCTCAACATGTTTCTTTCGGATAACCTATGCGGAAAGGTTGAACTGGCAGAGTCACAATATATAATGGAGAACTCATCAAGAGCACTCTGGTTGTGATCGTTCAGTTCAACAAGGAACTTCTGCCATAAGTAGTTCATGGTATTTGGAAGAAGAAGATACCACGGACTTCAAGGACTATCGCAAAGGTTACTAATAACCTAAGGGAGCTAGCAATTACTATCAACATGAAGTAAGTAGGGTGAATCTCGGGTTCAAAACCCAGGAATAGAATACCTACTACTAGGTAGCATCACGGGATGCTTTCGAGAATGATAGCCAGAATCATCACACTGGGAACACAAGGCACGACTGGATTACTAGGTGATCCCCTAAGACACCTAGGGTCATAATAATATCTCCAACATATATGTTAAGGTAACAGAGTACCTCAACTCACTGACTAGTGTGGTTAATCTGGCCCAAAGGAACATTGAAACGGGAGGAAGGAATTTGCAAGGGCATCAGACTGTTTAGAGACCTGAGATGACTCGGACAGCATAACGTCTGTAAATGCTCAGAAAGATTTGAGACATTCACAAAAATGGTGGCATAACCACTCAGAAGCACAATATCAAGGTTTTGAGATCATCAGTTAACATACAGAAGTAGTAGGAACTGGACTGAGGCTTGAATCCAACAATCTTATAAGTCTACGGATAAGTAACACGTGATCCTGATAGGAAGAAGAGATAGCCTAGTTCTTAACCCCGCAAAAAAGATAAGATGACTCAGATCAGAAGGCATGAGATATAAGGAGTAAAAGAGCCTTACATTCCATCCCACAATCAATTCCCTTATATAACTAAAGAATTTCTAGACTCAACTTCGACCAGTTTGGCTTGGTAATCCTACAGGCAGTCAAGCTCTGATACCAAAGCTGTCAGGACCCCGACTCAATGCCACATCGATCTAGCATGTAACACCTCATATCACTTTGCGGCCTCACGCACGGTATTCCCACGGGTGTCGCCTTACCTTTACCCGGGACCGTTTGCGCCTTTTGGCACACGTATATGACAGTGTCGCTAGCATCCATATGATAAGGAGCCCGGGCTGACATGGCTAGTCGTAAACCCAAAGTGGCACAAACTTACAGGGACAGGCATCCATGACCCAGCATCGAACGTGTCGGTCATCAGCGAGTGAATCCAGGCTGTAGCACTGGGCTAGCAGGACTCCGGTGAACCGGGCTGTAGCGGGCTAACAGGACTCCGGTATTCATCGCGTGACATTTCCCCGAAGGGACAGACACAGGAACGAAGAAGGACACATGCCGGCCAGCCTAAGTGTTCCGGAGCAGTAGCAAGCTACCATGGCTCGGTGGAAACACTAGGAGACATTTCCCGGTAAGAGAGGCTACTAAAGATAAACAACTAGATAGTCAGATCCCACACATACCAAGCATTTCAATAACATACACACAATATGCTCGATATGTGCAATACAACATGGCATCACAAAATGACTCTACGACTCAAGTAGTTTTATTCAATAGGCTCCGAGGAGCGAGATATTACAATCATGGGTCTCATGACCCAACACTCAGAGCATACAAGTCAAAGCACAAGCGGAAGCTATCATGTCTGAGTACAGACATCTATAAATGAAAAAGGCTAAGAAGCCTGACTATCTACCAGATCCTGCCGAGGGCACAAGATCGTAGCTGAGGTAACAAGCTAAACGTCGAAGTCCACGTGGAACTACTAGTGAGACTGAAGTCTCTCTGCAAAAACATAAATTAAGCAACGTGAGTACAAATGTACCCAGCAAGACTTACATCAGATCTATCTACATATGCATCATTATCAACAAAGGGGATGGTGGGGTTTAACTGCAGCAAGCCAGCTTTGACTCGGTGGCTATCCTGAACTACGACTGCAAGTAACTCTTTTGAGGTGGCGCACACGAGTCCACATATTCACCATATCAATACACCACTATGGATCCGCTCCCGTCTCCCTACGAGAACGCCATCCATAGCACTCACGCTTATCTTGCGTATTTTAGAGTATCCACTTTCACTTGTCTATGAACTGTACAAGGGGTCCAAGTTTCCATATCCGAGGAATCCGGCTATTCGAATAGATAATGATAACCCTGCAGGGGTGTACTTCTTCACACACGCTCTCGCCACTTATCGCCCTGTACACGTCATGTACCTCGGCAACCTTCAAGCGGAAGCCGGGCGAGGGAGTCGGCCACGACCTGACTAACCAACAAGTCTCTCGTCCAGGTTTATCGCCTATTCGGGTTCCATCCGCAAGGAGATCCGGCCGGGGTGTCGCTCACGGCCCCAAACGATGTGAGCAGGGTTCCCAAGCCCACCATCCGGGTGCCACTTGGTACACCGTGCCACTGTGCCTAGTCTGTCCCAAGCCCACCTGTACCGGGTGCCACTTGGTAGACTACTAACACTACCTACAAACACCAGAAACTAGTTGCAACTCCTGGACAGAGATCAAGTTGATTAATAAGTCGAGAGGGGCACTTAAGCATCCAATGTGTGGTAGTAGCTGGTCATGGATCACAAACACAGAACTCAGTTCCTGAGGACGGCTGCAATGAGACAACCCACCATGTACTCCTACATGGCCTCTCACCGCTACCTTTACCAAATCGTGTTCACACACTTAGCTCACACACAGTAGGACATGTTCACACGACTCCGATTCATTCCCGATGAATCAGACCTGACTCAACTCTAAGCAGTAGCAGGCATGACAAACAAGCATGAATGAGTAGGCACAACAGGGCTCAAACAACTCCTACTCATGCTAGTGGGTTTCATCTATTTACTGTGGCAATGACAAGTCATGCAAAGGATAAATGGGTTCAGCTACCGCAACAAGTAACAGATGAATCGTTGTTGGCCTAATGCAGTAAAAGAGAGCAGGAGCGAGAGAGTGGGATTTTATCGGAATGAACAAGGGGGTTTTGCTTGCCTGGCACTTCTGAAGATAGCATTGAGTCTTCATCAGTGTCAACGATCACAACGTCGGAACATCGTCTACCGGGAGGGAACAGATACCGGCAACAAAGAGGAAATACAATCAATGCAAAGCACAATATGATGCATGCTCATGACATGGCAATATGAATGTGTTTTGAGCTAATGCAACTAGCAACAGATTAAATGAAGTTGGTTTGAATACAAGATTCAAATTCAAACTCCATATGTGATTATTCAAATGCCATTTAATTGATTTGTGCTAAACAGCAGCTATGAGTTGTTCTAACATGCATGAAAATGGTACAGATGGATAGATTGGATTTTTCTGATAATTTTTCATATATAAATTATTTAATTTGGAGTTACGGTTGAATTTCTATGAATTTTAGAAGTTTAGGGTATTTTCTGCAATTTCCTGAATTAAATTAAATCCAGAAAATGACTTATTGCGTCAGCACTACGTCACTGTGACATCAGCAGAGTCAACTAGGCGTCCCAGGTCAAACCTGACCAGTGGGGTCCACTGGTCAGTGACACAGTGTTGGTTTGTGTGGCTGACGGGTGGGACCAGGTCAACGGCCACGTCAGCGGGTCAATGCTGACGCGTGGGTCCACACATTTTATTAATTAATCTAACTATTTTGGTTAGCCGGTAACCTAATTATGTGGGTCCCACTGTGAGTGGCTCTAGGGGTTAATTAGTTGGATCATTAACACTAATTAAGCGTGCCACGTTGGCAGTCGCCGGAGTATCGCCGGCGGCGACCAATCCGCACGGCGGCGCGGCTTGGATTTGAGCTAGGGGCGATGGTTTGGCGCGCTGAGCGCACCGGGGAGGAGCTCTTGCACTCGCGCATCTAATGGACCAGACGGGTGGTCACGGGGCAGCCGGAATCTCGCCGGCGACGAGCTTTGGCGGCGACCGGAGTTCGGCTGGGAGGGGAGAAGGAGCTACGGTGCACGGCAGGGGCCGGTGCTGGACGCGTTCGGCTCCTGGGAGCTCGGTGAGCACGGAGACACGCTCGAAAATGGGTGGGGGTGACTGTGGCCACGGCAACGACATGGCACGGCGGCGGCAAGCTCGGCCGTGGTCGGAATATGGAGCTAGGGGACGGGAACAGAGGGGGCGAGCAAAGAGGAGGCAGCAGGAGCTCACAGGGAGAACGACGAGGTGGTCAGCGAGCTCGGGGGCGTCTTCGGTGCTGCGAATCGAACGGCGGCGATCGCCGGCCGTGGCGATGAAGATGGCGGTGATGGCGGGGCTTCAGGGCACCTGGCGTCGCGTGCCTCGTGGTAGAGCTTCCCGGATCCAAGGCGGAGCTCGTGGCCTAACTGGCTGGGCGTGGGGATGCTGGTGGCTCCGGTGGTGCTCGTCGGCGGTCTCGGGTGCGTCCGGGGAGGAGCGTGGGAGAGAGACAGAGGAGGGAGAGGGGATGCCGCGGGTGAGGGAAAAGAGAGAGGGGACACGGGGCATCGTCGTGGCGTTTCTAGGAGGGCCGGGGAAGCAGGAGGTGGTCGGGGCGGCGTCGGCGCTCGCCACCGAGCTGCTTCGGTGCGAGGGGAGGAAGACGACAGGGGAAAAGCAGCGGTGGGCTGGGCCGCTGGAGGAGCTGGGCCGGCTGGGCTGTCAGGTGAGCGTCAGGTAGTACCTCTGCTCTTTCCTTCTCTTTTCTATTTTCTGTAGTTTGTTTTCTATTTAATTGCCACTGAATTCAAATTCAAACAAATTTGAAAACAGTGCCAAAACTCCCCTGGATAATTTTATGTCACTTAAGGTCTCCTCCTCATAAACATAAAATATCTCAGGGCATTTGAAAATATATTCATTATATATTATGAATATAACTCCAAATTCAAATAAAATATTGCTTTAAAATCAGAGCCCAAATAATTCCTTAGAAATGTCCCAAAATTTTGGTTTGATTTATAACTCTTGCCAAAATTGTCAGAGCTATTTCTAGGGAATTTGGGATTACTGATTGCAATTTTAGGGTTTCTTGCCCCTTTATTAAAATGATTTCCGAGGCTTTCAATTTCCTCATTTCAAATTTCATTTAAATTTAAACATGATGCACACCTGGAAGCAAGCATAGGTCAGGCCAGAACTAGGGATGTGACAACTCACCCCCACTAAACAAAAATCTCGTCCCGAGATTCAAGCGTAGGGTAAGGTGAAGGGGGGAACGCAAACTAGCACAATCTTCATGATCCAGGTTGCACTTCAATTGAACGTTGATTCGTTCACCATCATTGTCCCGTCGTCTTGCTCTAAGAACTCCAACTAGCATGACAACGAGAGGGAAAGAAAGATTCTGGAAGGATCGATCTTCTCAAAGGTCGAACAACCCACGGAATGAGACATAGAACCATCTCTCGGGTTGAGACACGAGATACACATCAAGAGGGGTGGAAAGAAACGGATGACGAAGGTTCACTAGGTGGACAACAATTCCACACTTAAGAAGGTGGTAAACGATTGTCAACGTAGCGAGGAGTTGAGTTGCCATGATACCACGACGAAACATCCTGGAGGAGGGTGATTCGTAGATTATTACCTTAAGTGGCAAAAAGAATTACCTTTGATATAGAGATCATTGAGACTCTCTATATCAGCCTAAGGCAAATCACAACAATCGATTGGCGGGGGTCGGTAGAATGGCATACTCGGACTTGGATGATGTGGATTACCTTGTTGAAGACAAGTAATGGATGAATTTCCTTATCACCGGAAATGGAAGAGAACCGTGGTAGAATGGCACATTGGTGGTGCAAGCTGGGAACAAAATGCAAATGCTGGGAATGATTCTGGTAACTAGGGAAGAACCCAACAACAGAGAGTGAATTCACTGTTTGAAAAGGTCATAGCATTGCCGAGGAAACTGAGAGCAAACCCAGTTAGTGCTGATGATAACACCTAGCGCTTGTGCGTGCTCTCAAGAACTTGAGCATTTCCACAATCATCAAGGTTTTACCAACATCCGTGTCAGGGATCCTGGCAACACAACATACTACCATGATGGCTAATGATGGATGATACAGACGCAAAGGAAGATAACACTTTCTCAGATTTCACCCTAGCAATGCCAAGGAAAGAAAATCTGGATGATCGACCGAGAGACATTTAGCACTCCGCTTCTAATGTTCTCCTTGATGTGCTAGTGTATCCCATTCATAGATATGGTTTGATAACTAGAACATCAAGTAAAAGGTCGGACTTCGGGAGCAATAGAATCCATAAGGAACAGTTACGGAGGTAAATCCTACGAAATCCTTATGGGGAGGTGGCCAACTTCTCCAAACAAGATACTACAATAATAGATCTTCCGGCTGGGTGTGTTGGCCACGACATCCACTTTACCAGTTATCGAGGGACCAATATTATAGTTCTTGGGAAATGTTCCAACCATCATATCTGCCTGAGATTCAGATCTGGTTGGTGTCAGGATATTCCAGACTTATCGAGTCTACGAAGAAAAATGAAAGTTTGCAACACAAATCGACGAGATGACGTTGCGAGATTCTCGGGAAATGAACTACGATAGCAAGCTCCAAAACATGAGCTAGTTCTGCTACACACGTGTGAACACGCTGTCACAGATAAACATGAACACATGGTAGTCTTATAATAAAACACTACCGAGTTCTGGTAGGGAACCATCATTAATGACATCGAAGTCTCCACGCGTGGAAGTCCAAAGAGTTCACCTTGGACAGACTCCTTTATCTTTGAACAACTCAATCAGTGGCTTGGTGTGCTAGGATATACATATGGAATGGAGGTTGCAAGTCTCCGAAACACAGAATACTTCGCACGTATGCATGACTGATTTGGGATGATTCCAAAGGAAACAACATTGACTTTCTCGAGTCCACGGCGGCAACTTGCATCCAATGCACATGAACTAGAGGAAGTCACCTCTTACATCCGAATATATGCTTCATGAGCTAGCATGAAGAAATGATTTCAAAAGTTTCCAGCACTAACTTAATGTTCAACAAAATCATGGAGGAGATAAGGATGTTGTCATGGGCTCAACAACAATTCATCCGGGTTCCCTTTTAAAAGGAATTCCATAGTTAAGTGAACACGGTGATAGCATTGGTCAGACCCATAGGACATAATGGTGTATGCTCGAGGAGTCTGCCACGAGTAAGACAACATTACGAACATCGTTGGTTCTGATTTGATTTGACGATAGCCCACACTCAAATCAAAGGATTGATAAGACAATAGGTCCAGCAACTGATCACAGGGACCAATCGATGAAGATATCATCTTTCTTCAACACACACTACACAAGAATATCCCTTTGGAACGAACTAAGTCAGGCAAGCTTTTATCTTCCAACTCTCCAAGTTGTTGTCTAGCTTAACCAACTAGCTCAGGGATATCTAACACCGATCTTGGAGAGAGAGTGGTTCACAAGAAACCAACTTGATCACGAGCTCAACATAGCGGTCAGGTGACAACCTGGTAATACTTCCGAGAAGATCTTCGAAAAATCACGAACCACCGATATGTTACTAAGCTCGAGAACAACCTCGCTTTTGAGGGCAAGACGATATGATCAAATGAGTGAGGACTTGACAGGATCCTAACTCATCAATCGAAGGGTGCACCGAAATAAGGACTAGGTAGCACGATCAGTCTTAGAAGGATGATTCAAAAACCAACATGCTAAGAATGAGAATATTGTCCATTTACTACCAAGCAACAGAGTTGCTAGCAGTATTGATTTCACACACCACGATTCACTTGTCGGCATTCCGGTTACAATAACACAGGAACCGAGGAATGAACAATGATGGCAAGAAGTATCACTGTACCAAGAGTTCATAGGATGGTGTGCAATTCCTACCATAATCCCGATATAAAAGATGGTAATACTCCAAGGTAGAACAGAGCAAAAGCTGGATTGGCATTTTGATCTGCGGAGTACAATTGTTTTGACCCAATCCTAGATATGGATGAGGTACTGGAGTTTGTTTCTCCTAGTCATCCTGAATAGAATGGCTTGACGGACCACAAGAATAATAGGCATCGATGAACGATTGCACACATACTCTTGACTATCAATTGATAGACGAGGGTCAGAAGACAACTAACGAGGGACAACCCAAAGGAACATATGTTTTCTGAGTTGTGGATGCATAGATTAGTATGTCGAGCAGAGCTCAACATGTTTCTTCCGGATAAACTATGCAGAAAGGTTGAACTGGCAGAGTCACAATATATAATGGAGAACTCATCAAGAGCACTCTGGTTGTGATCGTTCAGTTCAACAAGGAACTTCTGCCATAAGTAGTTCATGGTATTTGGAAGAAGAAGATACCACGGACTTCAAGGACTATCGCAAAGGTTACTAATAACCTAAGGGAGCTAGCAATTACTATCAACATGAAGTAAGTAGGGTGAATCTCGGGTTCAAAACCCAGGAATAGAATACCTACTACTAGGTAGCATCACGGGATGCTTTCGAGAATGATAGCCAGAATCATCACACTGGGAACACAAGGCACGACTGGATTACTAGGTGATCCCCTAAGACACCTAGGGTCATAATAATATCTCCAACATATATGTTAAGGTAACAGAGTACCTCAACTCACTGACTAGTGTGGTTAATCTGGCCCAAAGGAACATTGAAACGGGAGGAAGGAATTTGCAAGGGCATCAGACTGTTTAGAGACCTGAGATGACTCGGACAGCATAACGGCTGTAAATGCTCAGAAAGATTTGAGACATTCACAAAAATGGTGGCATAACCACTCAGAAGCACAATATCAAGGTTTTGAGATCATCAGTTAACATACAGAAGTAGTAGGAACTGGACTGAGGCTTGAATCCAATAATCTTATAAGTCTACGGATAAGTAACACGTGATCCTGATAGGAAGAAGAGATAGCCTAGTTCTTAACCCCGCAAGAAAGATAAGATGACTCAGATCAGAAGGCATGAGATATAAGGAGTAAAAGAGCCTTACGTTCCATCCCACAATCAATTCCCTTATATAACTAAAGCATTTCTAGACTCAACTTCGACCAGTTTGGCTTGGTAAACCTACAGGCAGTCAAGCTCTGATACCAAAGCTGTCAGGACCCCGACTCAATGCCACATCGATCTAGCATGTAACACCTCATATCACTTTGCGGCCTCACGCACGGTATTCCCACGGGTGTCGCCTTACCTTTACCCGGGACCGTTTGCGCCTTTTGGCACACGTATATGACAGTGTCGCTAGCATCCATATGATAAGGAGCCCGGGCTGACATGGCTAGTCGTAAACCCAAAGTGGCACAAACTTACAGGGACAGGCATCCATGACCCAGCATCGAACGTGTCGGTCATCAGCGAGTGAATCCAGGCTGCAGCACTGGGCTAGCAGGACTCCGGTGAACCGGGCTGTAGCGGGCTAACAGGACTCCGGTATTCATCGCGTGACATTTCCCCGAAGGGACAGACACAGGAACAAAGAAGGACACATGCCGGCCAGCCTAAGTGTTCCGGAGCAGTAGCAAGCTACCATGGCTTGGTGGAAACACTAGGAGACATTTCCCGGTAAGAGAGGCTACTAAAGATAAACAACTAGATAGTCAGATCCCACACATACCAAGCATTTCAATAACATACACACAATATGCTCGATATGTGCAATACAACATGGCATCACAAAATGACTCTACGACTCAAGTAGTTTTATTCAATAGGCTCCGAGGAGCGAGATATTACAATCATGGGTCTCATGACCCAACACTCAGAGCATACAAGTCAAAGCACAAGCGGAAGCTATCATGTCTGAGTACAGACATCTATAAATGAAAAAGGCTAAGAAGCCTGACTATCTACCAGATCCTGCCGAGGGCACAAGATCGTAGCTGAGGTAACAAGCTAAACGTCGAAGTCCACGTGGAACTACTAGTGAGACTGAAGTCTCTCTGCAAAAAACATAAATTAAGCAACGTGAGTACAAATGTACCCAACAAGACTTACATCAGATCTATCTACATATGCATCATTATCAACAAAGGGGATGGTGGGGTTTAACTGCAGCAAGCCAGCTTTGACTCGGTGGCTAACCTGAACTACGACTGCAAGTAACTCTTTTGAGGTGGCGCACACGAGTCCACATATTCACCATATCAATACACCACTATGGATCCGCTCCCGTCTCCCTACGAGAACGCCATCCATAGCACTCACACTTATCTTGCGTATTTTAGAGTATCCGCTTTCACTTGTCTATGAACTGTACAAGGGGTCCAAGTTTCCATATCCGAGGAATCCGACTATTCGAATAGACAATGATAACCCTGCAGGGGTGTACTTCTTCACACACGCTCTCGCCACTTATCGCCCTGTACACGTCATGTACCTCGGCAACCTTCAAGCGGAAGCCGGGCGAGGGAGTCGGCCACGACCTGACTAACCAACAAGTCTCTCGTCCAGGTTTATCGCCTATTCGGGTTCCATCCGCAAGGAGATCCGGCCGGGGTGTCGCTCACGGCCCCAAACGATGTGAGCAGGGTTCCCAAGCCCACCATCCGGGTGCCACTTGGTACACCGTGCCACTGTGCCTAGTCTGTCCCAAGCCCACCTGTACCGTGTGCCACTTGGTAGACTACTAACACTACCTACAAACACCAGAAACTAGTTGCAACTCCTGGACAGAGATCAAGTTGATTAATAAGTCGAGAGGGGCACTTAAGCATTCCAATGTGTGGTAGTAGCTGGTCATGGATCACAAACACAGAACTCAGTTCCTGAGGACGGCTGCAATGAGACAACCCACCATGTACTCCTACATGGCCTCTCACCGCTACCTTTACCAAATCGTGTTCACACACTTAGCTCACACACGGTAGGACATGTTCACAACCTCTGATTCATTCCCGATGAATCAGACCTGACTCAACTCTAAGCAGTAGCAGGCATGACAAACAAGCATGAATGAGTAGGCACAACAGGGCTCAAACAACTCCTACTCATGCTAGTGGGTTTCATCTATTTACTGTGGCAATGACAGGTCATGCAAAGGATAAAGGGGTTCAGCTACCGCAGCAAGTAACAGATGAATCGTTGTTGTCCTAATGCAGTAAAAGAGAGCAGGAGCGAGAGAGTGGGATTTTATCGGAATGAACAAGGGGGTTTTGCTTGCCTGGCACTTCTGAAGATAGCATTGAGTCTTCATCAGTGTCAACGATCACAACGTCGGAACATCGTCTACCGGGAGGGAGCAGATACCGGCAACAAAGAGGAAATACAATCAATGCAATGCACAATATGATGCATGCTCATGACATGGCAATATGAATGTGTTTTGAGCTAATGCAACTAGCAACAGATTAAATGAAGTTGGTTTGAATACAAGATTCAAATTCAAACTCCATATGTGATTATTCAAATGCCATTTAATTGATTTGTGCTAAACAGCAGCTATGAGTTGTTCTAACATGCATGAAAATGGTACAGATGGATAGATTGGATTTTTCTGATAATTTTTCATATATAAATTATTTAATTTGGAGTTACGGTTGAATTTCTATGAATTTTAGAAGTTTAGGGTATTTTCTGCAATTTCCTGAATTAAATTAAATCCAGAAAATGACTTATTGCGTCAGCACTACGTCACTGTGACGTCAGCAGAGTCAACTGGGCGTCCCAGGTCAAACCTGACCAGTGGGGTCCACTGGTCAGTGACATAGTGTTGGTTTGTGTGGCTGACGGGTGGGACCAGGTCAACGGCCACATCAGCGGGTCAATGCTGACGCGTGGGTCCACACATTTTATTAATTAATCTAACTATTTTGGTTAGCCGGTAACCTAATTATGTGGGTCCCACTGTCATTGGCTCTAGGGGTTAATTAGTTGGATCATTAACACTAATTAAGCGTGCCACGTTGGCAGTCGCCGGAGTATCACCGGCGGCGACCATTCCGCACGGCGGCGCGGCTCGGATTTGAGCTAGGGGCGATGGTTTGGCGCGCTGAGCGCACCGGGGAGGAGCTCTTGCACTCGCGCATCTAATGGACCAGACGGGTGGTCACGGGGCAGCCGGAATCTCGCCGGCGACGAGCTTTGGCGGCGACCGGAGTTCGGCTAGGAGGGGAGAAGGAGCTACGGTGCACGGCAGGGGCCGGTGCTGGACGCGTTCGGCTCCTGGGAGCTCGGTGAGCACGGAGACACGCTCGAAAATGGGCGGGGGTGACTGTGGCCACGGCAATGACATGGCACGGCGGCGGCAAGCTCGGCCGTGGTCGGAAGATGGAGCTAGGGGACGGGAACAGAGGGGGCGAGCAAAGAGGAGGCAGCAGGAGCTCACAGGGAGAACGATGAGGTGGTCAGCGAGCTCGGGGGCATCTTCGGTGCTGCGAATCGAATGGCGGCGATCGCCGGCCGTGGCGATGAAGATGGCGGTGATGGCGGGGCTTCAGGGCACCCGGCGTCGCGTGCGTCGTGGTAGAGCTTCCCGGATCCAAGGCGGAGCTCGTGGCCTAACTGGCTGGGCGTGGGGATGCTGGTGGCTCCGGTGGTGCTCGTCGGCGGTCTCGGGTGCGTCCGGGGATGAGCGAGGGAGAGAGATAGAGGAGGGAGAGGGGATGCAGCGGGTGAGGGAAAAGAGAGAGGGGACACGGGGCGTCGTCGTGGCGTTGCTAGGAGGGCCGGGGAAGCAGGAGGTGGCCGGGGCGGCGTCGGCGCTCGCCACCGAGCTGCTTCGGTGCGAGGGGAGGAAGACGATAGGGGAAAAAGCGGCGGTGGGCTGGGCCGCTGGAGGAGCTGGGCCGGCTGGGCTGCTAGGTGAGCGTCAGGTAGTCCCTCTGCTCTTTCCTTCTCTTTTCTATTTTCTGCAGTTTGTTTTCTATTTAATTGCCACTGAATTCAAATTCAAACAAATTTGAAGACAGTGCCAAAACTCCCCTGGATAATTTTATGTCACTTAAGGTCTCCTCCTCATAAACATAAAATATCTCAGGGCATTTGAAAATATATTCATTATATATTATGAATATAACTCCAAATTCAAATAAAATATTGATTTAAAATCAGAGCCCAAATAATTCCTTAGAAATGTCCCAAAATTTTGGTTTGATTTATAACTCTTGCCAAAATTGTCAGAGCTATTTCTAGGGCATTTGGGATTACTGATTGCAATTTTAGGGTTTCTTGCCCCTTTATTAAAATGATTTCCGAGGCTTTCAGTTTCCTCATTTCAAATTTCATTTAAATTTAAACATGATGCACACCTGGAAGCAAGCATAGGTCAGGCCAGAACTAGGGATGTGACAGTATCTTCACAGCCCATCAGTCCGGCCCATGGCTAGCTGGCCAGACGCCCGAGGACCCCTTAGTCCAGGACTCCCTCACTGACCGAGGTGGATTATGGTGGAGGGGGGCACCGCACACGGCTAAGAGATCAATGATCAACTTGTGTGTCTATGGGGTGCCCCCTAACCACGTATATAAAGGATGGAGGGAGGAGGAGGCCGGCCCTCATTAGGCACGCCCAAAGTGTGGAGTCCATGGGAAGGGAAGGGAGAAGGAGAAGGAAGGGGTCCAATTCGGACCAGTCCATGGGAAGGGGCGCGACCACCCTTGAGGCCTTTCTCTCCTTTCCCATATGGCCCATTAAGGCCCAATACGAATTCTCGTAACTCTCCGATACTCCGAAAAATACCCGAATCACTCGGTACCTTTTCGATGTCCGAATATAGCCTTCCAATATATCAATCTTTACGTCTCGACCATTTCAAGACTGCTCGTCATGTCCCCGATCTCATCTGGAACTCCGAACAAACTTCGTTCATCAAATCACATAACTCATAATACAAATCATCACAGAACGCTAAGTGTGCGGACCCTACGGGTTCGAGAACTATGTAGACATGACCGAGACACATCCCGGTCAATAACCAATAGCGGAACCAGGATGCTCATATTGGCTCCTACATATTCTACGAAGATCTTTATCGGTCAAACCGCATAACAACATACGTTGTTCCCTTTGTCATCGGTATGTTACTTGCTCGAGATTCGATCGTTGGTATCTCAATACCTAGTTCAATCCCGTTACGGGCAAGTCTCTTTACTCATTCAGTAATGCAACATCTCGTAACTAACTCATTAGTCACATTGCTTGCAAGGCTTATAGTGATGTGCATTATCGAGAGGGCCCAGAGATACCTCTCCGACAATCGGAGTGACAAATCCTAATCTCGATATATGCCAACTCAACAAACACCATCAGAGACACCTGTAGAGCACCTTTATAATCACCTAGTTATGTTGTGACATTTGGTAGCACACAAAGTGTTCCTCCGGCATTCGGGAGTTGCATGATCTCATAGTCATAGGAACATGTATAAGTTATGGACAAAGCAATATCAACAAACTAAACGATCATCGTGCTAAACTAACGGTTGGGTCAAGTCAATCACATGATTCTCTAATGATGTGATCTCGTTAATCCAATGACAACTCATGTCTATGGTTAGGAAACATAACCATGATTGATTCAACGAGCTAGTCAAGTAGGGGCATACTAGTGACATTCTATTTGTCTATGTATTCACACATGTACTAAGTTTCCGGTTAATACAATTCTAGCATGAATAATAAATATTTATCATGATATAAGGAAATATAAATAACAACTTTATTATTGCCTCTAGGGAATATTTCCTTCATATATAGCCTCCACACAAAATCTAACCGTTACACACAATTTACCAAACTCGGTGAGTGATACATCTCCAATGTATCTACTTTTCCAAACACATTTGCCCTTGTTTTGGACTCTAACTTGCATGATTTGAATGGAACTAACCCGGACTGACACTGTTTTCAGCAGAATTGCCATGGTGTTATTTTTGTGCAGAAATAAAAGTTCTCGGAATGACCTGAAAATCAACAGAGATTATTTTTGGAATATATAAAAAATACTGGCGAAAGAATCAAGAATAGGGGGACCACGCCCTGTCCACAAGGGTGGGGGGCGTGCCTACCCCCTGGGTGCGCCCCCTGCCTCGTGGGCCCCCTGACGCTCCACCGACCTCAACTCCAACTCCATATATTCGTGTTCGGGGAGAAAAAAATAAAAGAGAAGGATTCATCACGTTTTATGATACGGAGCCGCCGCTAAGCCCTAATATCTCTGGGGAGGGCTTATCTGGAGTCCATTCGGGGCTCCAGAGAGGGGAATCCGTCGCCATCATCATCATCAACCTTCCTCCATCACCAATTTCATGATGCTCACCGCCATGCGTGATTAATTCCATCGTAGGCTTGCTGGACGGTGATGGGTTGGATGAGGTTTATCATGTAATCGAGTTAGTTTTGTCAGGGTTTGACCCCTAGTATCCATTATGTTCTAAGATAGATGTTGCTATGACTTTGCTATACTAAATGCTTGTCACTAGGGACCGAGTGCCATGATTTTAGATCTGAACCTATTATGTTTTCATGAATATATGTGAGTTCTTGATCCTATCTTGCAAGTCAATAGTCACCTACTATGTGTTATGATCCGGTAACGCCAAAGTGACAATAATCGGGACCACTCCCGGTGATGACTGTAGTTTGAGGAGTTCATGTATTCACTAAGTGTTAATGCTTTGGTCCGGTACTCTATTAAAATGAGGCCTTAATATCCCTTAGTTTCCAATAGGACCTTGCTTCCATGGGAGGGTAGGACAAAATATGCCATGCAAGTTCTTTTCCATAAGCACGTATGACTATATTCGGAATACATGCCTACATTACATTGATGAATTGGATCTAGTTCTGTGTCACCCTATGTTATAACTGTTGCATGAGGAATCACATCTGCCATAATTATCCATCACTAATCTGTTGCCTACGAGCTTGTCATATATTGATCTTCGCTTATTTACTTTTCCGTTGCTACTGTTACAATCACTATAAACCAAAACTGTTACCGTTACTTTTGCCACCGTTACCACTACTATCATATTACTTTGCTACTAAATACTTTGCTGCAGATATTATGTTTCCAGGTGTGGTTGAATTGACAACTCAGCTGCTAATACTTGAGAATATTCTTTGTCTCCCCTTGTGTCGAATCAATAAATTTGGGTTGAATACTCTACCCTCGAAAACTTTTGCGATCCCCTATACTTGTGGGTTATCAAGACTATTTTCTGGCGCCGTTGCCGGGGAGCATAGCTCTATTCTTTGAGTCACTTGGGATTTATATCTGCTGATCACTATGAAGAACTTGAAAGATAAAGAGAACCAAGATTTTTCCCTCAACTACGAGGGACGGTAAGGAACTGCCATCTAGCTCTGCACTGGATTCATCTTCTGTTTTGAGTAAACTTGCGACACCTACACCTGCTATTCATTCTGATATGTCGCATGTTATTGATGATGCCACTTCTGATTTGCATGATACTTATGATGAAACTACTTCTATGCTTGATAATACTGTGCCACTAGGTGAATTTCTTTATGAACAACTTGCTAGGGTTAGATAGAATAAAATTATTGAAACTGGTAATATTGATGAAAGTGATGATGAAGATTCTCCCCCTAGATATGAATTGCCTGTTGTGCCTGAGGGTTATGTTATGGATGAAGAAACTGCTAGAGACTTGTTAGCTTGCAATGATAGATCTGATCTTAGGAAATTATTAGCTAAGCTTAAAGAAAAGTCTTTGAATGCTAGAATGAAATATGTCTCTACTTTTGCTACTTCACCTATCTTTATTACTGATAAGGATTATGATTTCTCTGTCGATCCTGAGTTAATTACTTTGGTTGAATCTGATCCTTTTTATGGCTATGAATCTAAAACTGTTGTGGCACATCTTACTAAATTAAATGATATAGCCACCCTGTTTACTCATGATGAGAAAACTCGCTATTACCTTATCCTTAAGTGTTTCCGCTCTCATTAAAGGGTGATGCTAAAACATGGTTTAATTCTCTTGATCCTGGTTGTGTGCGTAGTCCCCAGGATATGATTTAATACTTCTCTGCTAAATATTTCCCCGCTCATAAGAAACAAGCTGCCTGAAGGGAAATATATAATTTTGTGCAAATTGAAGAAGAGAGTCTCCCACAAGCTTAGGGGAGGATTCTCCGATTACTTAATCCTTTGCTTAATCATCCTCTCAAGAAAAATGAAATACTTGATGTTGGGGATATGACTACCAGATATGACCCGCCCAGGAGGGGCCGGGTCAACCACAATGGCGGTTTACCTAAATGAAGCCCAAGAGTATACAAGATGACGGGTCACAGTTAGGCTTATAATAGGCCCAAGCCCAGAGGCGGCTTAAGGCTCGTAAGTATAAACCGCCATGTATGAATTGGCTTGTAATGTAAGGCATGTAAGATACATCATCGAGACGGACACGTTGTATGAGCCGGCCGGGACTCTATAGGCCGCAGGGCATCAACCTGTGTATATAAGGGGACGACCCAGCGGTGGCTTAGGACAAGAAACAACAGATCGAGAGCCAGGTTAAGCGTATTCGCTCCTTGGTCATCGAAACCTAGCAATACCATATCAACTGGACTAGGCCTTTACCTTCACCACAAGGGGCCGAACCAGTATAAACCTCTCGTGTCCTTTGTCTTGTTTAACCCCTTTAAGCTTCCTAGTTGCGATGGCTCCACGACTAAGTCCTTTCACTAGGACATCTGCCGTGACAATTCCACGACAGTTGGCGCCCACTGTGGGGCCGGCGCACGGTGGATTTGAGTTCTTGAAGGGCAGCTTCGAAGGGCTCAAGGGATACGCTGTGGGCTGGATGACCAAGAGTCGTCGCGGCAAGCTCTACATCGACGATGCAGGCTGGGGCCCCGACACCGACTCAATTGAGTACGGGTACCGGGTCCCCTTCGGCGGGATCCACGTATTCATCGGCCGGATTGGCAAGCCGGGTCTTGAGCCGGACATCTACACCGACATCATCGAGATGGCTCAGCGTGCGAGACCTACCCGGGCTCAGCCGGCTATGAAGCATGCCTTCGTGGGATGCATCCACGGAGGGGAATTTTCTGAAAGATCTGTGTTTGGTGGTGAGACGGCCGTCCAATCTGATGGCGAGTCATCCACGGGTGAGACAGATTCATTGTATCAACTGCAAGATGGTGGGCTTGGGGGCTATTTCGATGTCAGCAGTATTCTGGACCCCTTTGAGCCGCCGAGCAGAGCGGGGATCTTCATGACTGGCACGCAGCCCATTCAAAACTCTATGGCTGCGGCAGCGATAACCACCGGGTCAGCAGCGGCCGGGATAGGAGGCCCCACGCGCCCGCCGGCTTAGGTGCTGATGAATCTCATGGACAGGGTGACAACCCTATTGACTGCCATGGTTGACCCGGCGGATCAGGCTCAGCACGATGCAGAAGTAGCACAATTACATGAGGAGGTAGTACAAGCCAAAGAAAACCTAGCAGTGGAGGACGTCAGGATGGCTGCAGAGCGGGCGACTTTGGATGCATGAGCTCAGCAGCTTCAATCAGAGGCTTTTCAACTCACGATGGATCTGAACGCGTCAAACGAGGTCATGAGGGGAAGACACCAGAAGACTTAGTCATGTCTGCCTCTGACTTACGATCCTAGAAATCTCTTCTGCACACCCGGTGCAGGCCCCAGTAACCCGCCAGAGGTGAATCGGGTCGCAACGCCCGGGGCTAGGGCGCCGGTTCATCCACGGGTGATGGAACCCCCTCGTGTGAATACTGCTACACCTCCTTATGTACCAACACTACCGGGTCATTATTCTAACCCTTTGGAGAACATGATCGCTGCGGCAACGCGATTGGTGGCTCTCCCAGCGGAGGGTGACTCTCCAACGGGGATTGAAACCCGAAGGGTCAGAGAACTTCTTCAGACGGCTCTGGCGTAGCAGGAGGATTATTCTTATAGTCGAGACAGAATTCATTTGACCCCTCGCCCAAGCCGGAGCCCGAGTTATAGCAGGCACATAGATTCGGCAGCCCTTTTCAAGCAACGCCCGATGCCGTGACCAGCCGTGCGGGCATGACCCGATGCGTGATGGAGCTCATAACTTGGTTGACCAGGATAGGATCCGCCAAGAGGCTAAGCGGGCCATTCAACAGGAAGCTGAGCAGGCGGCTCACCAGGCCTTTCCGGTTTATCCGACGACCTCTGTTGAGGCAGGCGTGGCCACAAGGACAGGAGGTGTCCCTTGCTTGGAGCCGGCTCTGCGTAATGAGTGTTTGCCAAAGGATTTCAAGGGGCCTCGGAAGGTGCCCAATTACATGGCTGATTTATAGCCAGGAGCATGGATTGAAAGCTATGAGATGGCCATGGAGCTATTGGAGGTCAGTGACGCCGTAATGGCCAAGTACTTCACTATGATGGTAGATGGAACGACTCGCACTTGGTTGAAGGGGCTGCCACCCAATTCCATCGGCTCATGGGCAGAATTAAAAGCCCAATTTATTCATAATTTTAAAGACACTTACAAGCATCCGATGTCAATTGTGGATTTAACTAACTGTAAACAAGAGGAAGTAGAGTCCACGACCCATTGGGTCCGCGAGGTCAAATCCATAATACATTCATATGATAAGATGGATGCCGGCTCTGCAGTCTTAATGTTGGAGAAAAATTGCCGTTTTACGCCTCTAAAACAGAAGTTGGGGTGGCTCAAACGCGATTGTAAGGACATGGGCTAGCTGATGGCGACTCTAGTCAAGTATGCTGACTCTGATAGTACCAAGGATCTCGAGTCTGACAAGGAAAAGACAGGGAAGGGGAAGAAGAACGGCAAGGATCAACAGCATAACCCGGCAAACCAGGGATGCAATAATAAATGTAATGCTGACGGTAGTTTGGAGTTTGTGGCCAACACCAATACACAGGGCAACAATCAGCGACATAAGGGGAGGCCACCTCCTCGGTCCGGTGGGTCAGGTCCCACTCTTGAACAACTGTTAAATGAGCCTTGTCCAAGGCACGATACTCAACAGAAACCGACCACTCACCTATGAAAGGATTGTACGATCATGAAGGCTTTCAAGAACTCTAACATGTTCAATAGCAATCATGGGCCGGGCGATGGCTCAGGTGGCGGCGGTTTTCATGGTCCGGGAGGCGGTTCAAATTCCAATTTTCAAGGCTCTCAAGGAAATCAAGGTGGGTACAGTCAGCAATCTGGCCAAGGAGGTTAGCAGCAACAACAACAATCTGGATACCAGAGCAATCCAAAGTAGTTGAATAGTGGACAGTATCATGTGTTCACCACCAGTTTGTGCAGACGGGACCAGAAGCTTCATAAGAGGGCTATGAATGCTGTTGAGTCGGCAGTCCCTCGTTATTTCAGATGGTCTGAGCAGCATATTCTATGGAGTAGGGAGGATCACCCTCCCCGGGTTGACAATCCGGGTCACCTGGCCTTGGTGGTGGCACCTCAGGTTGGTGGATATAAATTCACTAAAGTACTCATGGACGGAGGCAGCAGTATCAACATCCTCTATTATGAGACTTTCCGTCGCATGGGGTTGACTGACAAAAGTCTTAAGACATCCAACACTGTTTTTCATGGAGTGGTGCCTGGTAAGTCGGCATACCCAGTGGGTAAGATTGAGCTGGAGGTAGCTTTTGGAGATGAGCATGATTCCAGGGCCGAGAAGTTAACTTTTGAGGTAGTCAAAATCAAGAGCCCGTATCACACCCTGTTTGGACGACCGGCTTATGCCAAGTTCATGGAACGACCGTGTTATGTTTATTTGCAGCTCAAAATGCCGGGTTATAAGGGCACTATCATAGTACATGGGAGTCGGAAGATAGCCTTGGAATGTGAGGAAGGTGATGTTGCTTATGTCGAATCTGCTTGTGCAATAGAGGAGTTGAAATTCTACAAGGATAATGTTGACCCGACGGACATGACGTCTTTAAAAAAGCCAACTACATAGCATGAACCATTGCTGAAGTTGAAGTCGGTGGATGACACTAAGCTTGTTGATTTTGTTCCAGGTGACTCGTCTAAGCAGTTTTGTATCAGTGCTAATCTGGATCCCAAACAGGAAAGCGTGCTCATCGAGTTCATCCGTGAGAACCGGGACATCTTTGCATGGAAACCTTCTGACATGCCGGGTGTACCGAGAGAACTTGCTGAGCACACTCTCAACATTGATCCAAAATTTAAGCCGGTCAAGTAGTTTCTATGACGGTTCAATGAGGAAAGGCGCAAGGCCATTGGTGAAGAGGTGGCCCGACTCTTGGTGGCCGGGTTCATTATTGAAGTTTTTCATCTAGAGTGGTTGGCTAACCCGGTGCTCGTGCTTAAAAAGAACGGCACCTGGCGTATGTGTGTGGATTACATGGACTTAAACAAGGCTTGTCCGGCTGATCCTTTTGCTCTCCCTCGCATTGATCAAATCATTGATGCTACGGCGGGTTGTGAGAGTTTGAGCTTTTTGGATGCTTATTCTGGTTATCATCAGATCAAGATGGCAGTTAAGGACTAGGAGAAGACAACTTTTATTACTCCATTTGGAGCCTTCTGCTATGTGTCTATGCCTTTTGGGCTTAAGAGTGCCCAGACGACTTATCAGCGATGTGTGCAGAACTGTCTTCACAATCAGATTGGGCGCAATGTTCATGCTTATGTGGACGATATAGTGGTGAAGTCCAGAGAGAAGGAGACCTTGATAGATGATCTGAAGGAAACCTTTGATAACCTCCGGGTCTACAAGATGATGCTTAACCCGGCCAAGTGCGTTTTTGGAGTACCGGCGGGCAAGCTTTTGGGTTTTTTGGTTTCTAATAGAGGCATTGAGGCTAACCCGGAGAAAATCAAAGAGATTACGTCTTTGGCTAAGCCGACGTGCATCAATGACATTCAGCGCTTGGCGGGTCGTGTTGCAGCTTTTAGCTGGTTCATAAGCCGGTTAGGCGAGAAGGCTATACCGCTATATCAAATGATGAAGAAGACAGATGCTTTTGTCTGGAGTGATGCTGCTAACTCTGCCTTTGAAGATCTGAAAAGACAGCTCGCTGAGCCGCCGGTTCTTGCTGCTCCCATTGATAAGGAGCTACTGTTGTTATATGTGGCTGCTAACACATGTGCTGTCAGTGTGGCCATGGTTGTAGAGCGCAAAGAGGCTGTCAAGGAATATCCGGTTCAACGGCCGGTTTACTACATCAGCGAGGTGCTCATTGAGTCCAAACAGACACATCCACATTGGCAGAAACTTGTTTATGGGGTGTTCATGGCGAGCCGGAAGCTGAAGCATTACTTCCAGGGTCATCCTATCACTGTGGTTAGCTCTGCTCCTTTAGGAGATATTATTCAAAATAGAGAAGCCACATGACGAGTTGCCAAGTGGGCCATTGAGCTTGGGCCTCATGGTTTAAAGTATGTGCCACGTACTGCCATCAAATCTCAAGCACTAGTGGACTTCATCAATGATTGGACAGAGATGCAGATGCCTGAAGAGAAGCCGGACAACACATATTGGACTATTCATTTTGATAGGTCCAGGCAATTAGAGGGCTCGGGGGCTGGAGTTGTTTTAGCTTCCCCTCGAGGTGATAAGTTTTGTTATGTACTATGGTTGATGTTCCCCTATACTAACAATGCAGCTGAGTATGAGGCTTTGCTCCATGGTCTTCGGATGGCTAAAGAGATGAGTATGAGCCGGGTAAGGTGTTTTGGCGACTCGGATTTAGTGGCTCAACAAGTATCAGGCAAGTGGGATTCCAAGCATCCTCTCATGGCGTCTTATCACCGCGAAGTTGATGCCATTGCTGGACACTTCAAGGGTCACCAAGTGGAACACATTGATCGCAGAAAGAATGAAGCGGCTGATGATTTAAGCCGGCTGGGGTCTCAGCGTAAGCCGGTGCCACCTAACACTTTCTTAGATGTTCTGCATAGCCCTTCTGTCAAGTTGCCTACAGAGGAAGACTTGGTTATTCTAGACCCAGAAGCACAATTGGTGGCAGTTCTTCACGTCATCCCGGATTGGACAGTGCCATATTTGGCTTAGATGACCCGGGGTGAGTTGCTTGAGGATGAGACCTTGGCTAGACAGATAACCCAGCGGTCTAAATCAATGACAATTGCCAATGGTGAGTTGCATCATCGCAGTGTCACTGGGGCGTTTCAACGCTGTGTCTCTCCTGAGGAAGGTCAAGAAATTCTTCGTGAGATCCATGAAGGAGATTGTGGCCATCATGTCGGGTCAAAGTCTCTTGTGGCCAAAGCTTTCCATCATGGTTTTTACTGGCTGACGGCTCACGCTGATGCGGAGGATTTGGTCAGTAGGTGTGATGGTTGTCAGAAATTCGCATGACGGGCGCACATGCCGGCTCAAGAATTGCGGATGATTCCAATTACTTGGCCGTTTGCAGTCTGGGGGCTCAATATGGTTGGACCTTTCAAAAGATCCAAAGATAAAAAGACACACCTTTTGGTGGCAGTTGACAAATTCACGAAGTGGGTGGGGGCAGAGCCGGTTAGTAAGTGTGATGCAGCCACAACGGTTCAATTCATGAAAAAGGTGATCTTTCATTTTGGCTTTCCACATAGCATTATAACTGACAATGGTACTAATCTGTCCAAGGGTGCTATGGAGGAATTTTGTCAACGTGAGCATATCTGGCTTGATGTTTCATCAGTAGCTCACCCCCGATCCAATGGTCAAGCTGAGAGAGCAAATCAGGAAATCTTGAAAGGTCTCAAGCCCTGGATTATGGTTCCTTTATAACGGACGCCGAGTTGTTGGGTGGAGGAGTTACCCTTTGTGATATGGAGCATCAATACTACCCCTAACAGGTCTACGGGTTATACGCCTTTCTTCATGGTTTACGGAGCAGAGATAGTCCTGCCTAGTGACATCCGTCATGACTCACCCCGCGTGGCGGCTTACATTGAAGTTGATAATGAACAAGCCCGTCAGGATGCACTTGACCTATTAGATGAAGAGCGTGAATTAGCAGCAGCCCGCTCGGCGATTTACCAACAGGACATGCGCCATTATCACAGCCGCCGGGTTAAGTCCAGAACCTTTGAGGAAGGTGATTTGGTGCTCCGGCTCATCCAGGACCAAACTGATGCACACAAATTATCCCCACCTTGGGAAGGACCCTTTGTGGTCAGTAGGAACTTGAACAATGGGTCATACTACCTCACCGATGTTAAAGAGCACAAAGACTCACGTAAGTCGGAGGAAGAGACCCGCCGATTGTGGAATATCGCTCATCTTCGGCCTTACTATACTTAAGCCACCGACTCTCATAGTGTACATACTTTGACGTTGTATATATTATGATAAGTAATAAAGCAGGACCTCTGTCCTTTTTCATTCTCAATAATCACATGCCTTTATCATTATACTTTCAAAATGACCAATTAGGGGCTTGTTGGCGTTCTGGGAACGGGGGTCCCCAGACTTGCCTGCCTGCAGCCCACGGCGTGGCTAAGCCATCAGGCCGTACGGACCATCTTCATCAACAAGGCATCCAAGACCCTCGCGAGGGTCCAAGCCTCATGAGGCGGACAACACAAGACCTCCTCTGGAGTAGACTAGCCAGGCAGGCTCATGAGGAGCGGAGATATCAAGGCGGGGCAAACCTCACGAGGCCCTCGTGACATGAGCCATGACGCACGACACCAGGCGGGCGCCAGCGGCAGCGTCCTTGTTTCCTCTTTGGTGCTAAGGAGGCCAGCGCAGGCGAAGAGGATCAAGGCATCATGCAAAGGTTGCTATATTGGTGCAATGAGATCAAGACCAGGAGGACGACAAGACGGAGGTCATCGTGGAGCCCAAGACGGCGTCACCACCAGAGCCTTTCGCAGGCGTAGACCACTTTTGTCAGGATAGCTTGTACAAGCTGCCCCCCTTCAAATTTGCCCGCCGTTGTTGGCTCCCTTCCCTCTCGATATTTGGGAAGAGGACCAGGGCCTATATAAGTAGAGCTTGCCACCATAGTAGGGGGGAAAAGGAGAGATGACCGCATCTCATCCTATCTCATCTCACCTTAGCTTGATCCAACCCGATCGAGAGCCTACCCACAAGAACACCTCAACCTTAGGAGGTTGTTGTTCCCTTGTATTGTTCATCATCAGCCCTAGAGGCAATCCACGACCACCACACTGGAGTAGGGTATTACACCACAACGGTGGCCCGAACCAGTATAAACCTCGTGTCTTTCTGTGTTGCGAGTTCGTCGAGTTCATCCGCAAGATCTTAGCGAGCTAGGGCGTAGATTGGTGGGAAGGAAAGACTTCGCGCGCACCCCGGTGTTCGAACTTTAAGGGTTTGCCGGAACCCCACATCCGACAGGGGTGATTATGTTCAAATCTAGCTTAACCCTTTGGTCCGGCTCATGATTGTATTCGAATCTAGCCGTTAAACCTTATGATCACTAGGGGGCTTCCTGTTCAAACATAGGTCATATTCAAACCAAAGAGAACATAGTTGTCGGTACCCTCTTGATCGGCTCAATGCCAAACTCACTAGGGGGCTTCTTGATCGTATTCGAATCATAGCTTAACCCCTTTTGGGTTTGACTTGGATCGTATTTGAATCAGGGTTGTTAAAAACCTCTCAAGGTCATTTGGAGGCTTCCTGTTCAAACATAGTAGTATTCGAACCAAAGAGAACATAGCTGTGGGTACCCTCTTGATCGGCGCAACGCCAAAGCCATTGGGGGCTACATGATCGTATTCGAATCCTAGCTTAACCCCTTTGGTCCAGTTTACTGATTGTATTCGAATCAAAAGCCTCTAAATTTTTCTTGATGTTTGACTTACATTATTTGAAAGGCAATCTTTTGTTTTTTTGGTTTCTTTGTCTAAATCTAAATGTAAGTATGGTTTCAATTTAAACCGGCTTCGTTTTTTGACGATGAATCGCCAGTGTATGACAGTCATCATACATATGGAAGTATTGGCTTCTAAAGATTGGGTTATCACCCTTACTGTTCGGTTCACATAAGCCGACAGTCCAGATTCAAGATCATAGGTATGATATTGTCGTTAAAATTCATAACAGGCTTATCTGTGTTTTCTTCAATCAGAGACTTTCCAGCCTTAATTATCCTTACATCTAGCCTTGATCATATAGTTATGTTAGTTTCCATGGTTGTGTACTGGGTGTTTTGACCCGTCCGGCGATAAACCGCTAGGACAGTTTTCATATTTTACATACAGGAACAGATTCAAACACTACTGACATTGTAAAGGATGTAAGGCATATGTTGACATGATGGATAAAAGTGTTGACCTCCAGTATACAGTTGCTCCACAAGGGTGTAAACCGCCTTGAGCTTTATCAAGCTGTTTTGACTCAGATTGCTGCTCTGTGGACCTATGAAGTATTTCTAAAAGGTTAAGCAGACGGCTTACATTTTGATGACAAAGATAGAATTTAAGTAAATAATATGGTGACTCACCGAAGATTGCAGAGACCATCTGAGACATACGGTTCTTTAAACCAGTGAGTTCAGCGGTAACTTCCTTGAGAGCCGCCTCGGCCGTTTCAGCATGTTGTGTCAGTAAGTTTTTTTCATCGGCCCAATATTTTTTTCTACATTAAAACGGGTCTTCAGTTTCTCTGCTTTAGATATGCTCAACTGGAGTTTGGATTCAGTTTTCTTTGTCTCAGTTTCTTGAGCCGCCAGCCAGGTTTTCGCATCAGCCAGTTGAGAATCCAAGTCAGTTATGGCGGTCTGCAAACATGCACAGATGTGTCAAAGTTTATTCCAATAGAGGTCATAATGATTAAAGTCCCAAGCACTTTGTAAAGCAACAACACTTGGCACTTGGGGGCTAATGTCTACCAAAGCAATTCTTAAATGCAAAAATGACTCTTCTAAAAAGTCCCAAGTGTTTTACAGGTAACAACGCTTGGCACTTGGGGGCTAATGCATGGTATTCATAAAGTTTTCCCTCTTGAGCCGGATAACAATATTAGTTTTGACTAGTTCAAGAAAATTATGAAGTTAAGTACCGGCTCATTCATGATGAATTAAGCCGACCCTTGGGGACTACAGGTGCGAAATTATGCTAATCAGATAAATCCGGTTAAACATTTTAAACCGGACTTGGGGAAAATCTAGGTCAGAACATCAACCTATATCACAAGTCTACAGATCATTCAAGTTTATCATAATTAGGAGACTTGGGGGCTGGCAGAGCATATAAACTAATGAAAGCCGGAGAGCATACCTCATATTTTAGTTGCAGCTGTTTAACCATCTCAATTTCAGAGTCACGGTTGGAATGCACGTGACTAAGGTAGCCAGATAGCACGTCACTAATACTTAGGTGAGCATAGTGAGAGATGTCAAACCGCACTTTTTGGTTCTCCAAAGCCTCTTGCTTGGCGGAGTGTCTTGCCAGCACAGTTGGATTGCCCGGCTCAACGAATCTACTACCAGTGATTAAAACATCATTGTCATAAGTCGCCGGCGGGTTAGCTGAGCTTGACAGTTCAACAGTAGATGGATTGAGAACGGTTTTGTCAACATACGGCTCAGGAGGATCTGATTGAACATTGACAGCGGGGTCTTTTGGTGCTTCAGGTTGTCCCGAGGCAGGAGTCGGCAGTGCCGATTCAGCGGCTTTCAGATCTTCAGTTGGCTTAGCCACCCTGGCCTTCTTGGGCTTTGCTTGACCACTAAGAAGAATTTGATGAGTCAGTATAATGATACAAACATAAAGATGCAGAAGAAGGATAACTATCTTTATCCAGGGGCAGTCTTGAAAGCCGGAAGTTGAGTTTGTGAAGAATCACCAGAAGAACGAGAGACCTCCTGTAAAAGTGAAATCACAGTTAAAAGAGCAAGGAAATAGATTCATTGATAAAGGCAAAAGTCAAAAATGAAAGGAACCTCATTCTGGCGTTTCCGAGGAGTTTTCGGTAAGCCAGAGGGCAGCTCATTGTCGTCACTGGTCCGGGTCTGACGGCGACTCTCATGTTGCTATTTTTTCAAAAGAAAATGAGGATCTAAATAAGCCAAGGGGTGTGAAAACCTTACTTTCCGGGTTACCCATCAAGGTTTCTGCCTTGGCAAAGGTTCTGAATCGGAGGAAATAATTACCTCATCTTCTACTGTCTGGCTGGCCCTCGTGTCATCCTGGTAATAGTCAGTGTCAATAAGGTTGTTAAAAAGTAGGCCAAGAGAGTCAAGGGCTACCTCCGACTCATAGGCGTCATCCATCAGGCCGTACGTCCCATCTTCATCAACAAGGCATCCAAGACCCTCACGAGGGTCCAAGCCTCGCGAGGCGGACGACGCAAGACCTCCTCTGGAGTAGCCTAGCCAGGCAGGCGCACGAGGAGCGGAGATATCAAGGCGGGGCAAACCTCACGAGGCCCTCGTGACATGAGCCATGACGCACGACACCAGGTGGGCGCCAGCGCACGCAGCGTCCTTGTTTCCTCTTTGGTGCTAAGAAGGCCAGCGCAGACGAAGAGTACCGAGGCATCAGGCAAAGGTTTCTATATTGGTGCAACGAGACCAAGACCAGGAGGACGGCAAGACGGAGGTCATCGTGGAGCCCAAGATGGCGTCACCACCAAAGCCTTTCGCAGGCGTAGACCACTTTTGTCAGGATAGCTTGTACAAGCTACCCCCCTTCAAATTTTCCCGTCGTTGTTGGCTCCCTTCCCGCTCGATATTTGGGAAGAGGACTAGGGCCTATATAAGTAGAGCTAGCCACCATAGTAGGGGGGAAAAGGAGAGCTGGCCGCATCTCATCCCATCTCATCTCACCGTAGCTTGATCCAACCCGATCGAGAGCCTACCCACAAGAACACCTCAACCTCAGGAGGCTGTTCTTCCCTTGTACTGTTCATCATCAGCCCTAGAGGCAATCCACCACCACCACACTGGAGTAGGGTATTACACCACAACGGTGGCCCGAACTAGTATAAACCTAGTGTCTTTCTGTGTTGCGAGTTCGTCGAGTTCATCCGCGAGATCTTAGCGAGCTAGGGCATAGATTGGTGGGAAGGAAAGACTTCGCGCGCACCCCTGTTCGAACCTTAAGGGTTTGCCGGAACCCCACATCCGACATTTGGCGCGCCAGGTAGGGGTGCACCGTAGCTCCCCTTCCATCAGTTCGTCGCTCTGTCGCTCCGTCGTCTCCATGGCAGACGCTCGCCGTGCTCGAGCTGAGCGTCGAGCTGCCCTCACCGCCCGTGTTGCTCAGACGGCTCCCATCGGCAGGCCACATCACCGTTCTCCGTCTCCCGCCGCCAACGCTGCCACCGGCCCGGCGGGGAACGAGCAGCAGGCATCCTTGCTGCGTCCTTCAGTGCGGCAGGACGGACACACCACCACTCCATCGCTTACCCCTGCCGGTTCTTCGTCTCACGCACACCGCGCTCCCATGGAGGCACGTGTCGCTCTCCTCGCGGTGAATGAGCTCCTGTGCTACCACCCCGTCGACGACCTTTATGAGGAGTGGCTCGACCGCGTCGCCGAGCTCGTCCGTGTCGCAGGGGGCTCTCCGGCGCCATCCCACTCTCTGCCTCCCCCTTAACTAGCCGCGGGCGATGGGGCTCAAGGGGTGTCTCCACCTCCTCGGCCCCAAGATGGTGCCTTGGCACCAAGGCGCGCGGCTTCACGGCATGATCCGCCGCGCCCGGTGCCCGCGCGCGAAGAGAGAAGCTGCCAAGAAATTCCGCGGCCGCGAGAAGTTGCACCTGCGCTCCCCGCGCCACCTCGTCAAGACCGCGCACCGCCCGCAGTGGTGCAGCGCGGACCTCGTCAAGACCAAGCTCCACCTCTGAAGCGGGCCCCGACAACCACGGCTGGCTGCCGCGCCTTCACCCCCGAGCTGCGTAGCGTCGCCTGGCCGGGCAAGTTCAAGCCGGATCTTCCTCCTCGCTACGACGGTACTGCCGACCCCGCAGAGTTGCTGCAGCTCTATGAGTTGAGCATTGAAGTGGCCAACGGCGACGAAAAGGTCATGGAGAACTGGTTTCCCATGGCTCTCAAGGATGGAGCTCGCTCCTGACTCCTGAACCTGCAGCACGGCTCGATCTTCTCCTGGGACGAGATGCGCGACCGCTTCGTCACCAACTTCCAGGGCACTCGCAACCGCCCACCACTCGTGGGTGATCTACACCGCATCAGGCAGCAACTAGGAGAGACCCTCCAGAAGTACATCCAGCGCTTCAACAACACCCGCCTTAAGATCCCCAAGGTCACGAACGAGGCCATCATCTCCGCGTTCTCCGACGGCGTCTGTGATGTCAAGATGAAGGAAGAGCTCGCCATCCACGAGGAGCTTTGCACATCTCAGGAGCTGTTCAATCTGGCGACCAAGTGTGCAAGAGCTGAGGAGGGGCGCCTCTCCCTCCTTGAGCTGCCAGCCGTGGGCGCGGAGGAGAAGAAGGCCAAGGCCAAGGACGTGAAGCGCAAGGAGGCAGCTGTGCTCGCAGCGGAGCCCGACATCAAGCGGGGCAGAGATCAGCCCGAGTCATCCAAGAATGGTCGACCGTTCTGCGCCTTCCACAACCTGAACACCCACAACACCAGCGACTGTCAAGAGATCAGAGCCATACAGGAAGGACGCTATGGTCGATGCCGCGAGCGCAATGATTGGGGCTACGGCCGCGGAGGAGGACGTGGAGGCGGACGCTGGGATGACCGTGGCCCGCGCCAGGAGTGGCGCGACCGGCCTCGTGAGGACCGCTGGCAGGACCAACCTCGCGAGGGCGCCTGGAGGGACCCGCCGCGTGAAGATCGCCCCCAGGGCAACGCCGGTCTTCCCCCACTGCCGCCACCAAGAAGGAACAATGACCACCACCAGGACGAGGGGGTGGGGGCTTCCAGGAGCCACGTGCGATCGCCTGCATCTTGGGCAGTGCCCAGGCCCCAGCCTCTCAGTGCACCTTCAAATAGTTCGCTCGCGAGGTGAACGCGGTGCTCCCCAAACTCGAGGCCACGCGCCCGCTCAGGTGGTCCCAATGCGCCATCACTTTCAACTCGGCAGATCAGCTCAAGTGCGCAGCCACTGCCGGCACCCTCCCTATGCTGTGTTCCCCAGTCATCAGCAATGTGCAGGTCACCAAGACCCTCATCGATGGCGGCGTAGGGCTCAACATCCTGTCCGTCGACATGTTCGACAACCTCCAAGTGCCTTATGAACAGCTCCAGCCCACCAAGCCTTTCTCAGGAGTGACCGACGCCTCCACCACACTGATAGGGCAGGTACGCCTGCCTGTCACCTTCGGGGAGCGTAGGAACTACCGCACCGAGCTCATCGACTTCGATGTCACGCACATCCGCCAGCCGTACAATGCCATCCTCGGGTATCTAGCCCTGGCCAAGTTCATGGCAGTCACTCATCACGGCTACAACATTCTCAAGATGCTAGGAAGCGGAGGTATCATCACGGTCCCATGTGAAGAGAGGGATGCGGTGTGCTCCCTCGAGCGCGCCTTTCAAGTCGCAGCAATCGACGACCCCGACAGCAGAAATGAAGGCCCTCTAGAGGCCATCCCCAAGAAGAATTAGCCGCGCTGTGCAGGACCTCAGGAGGATGGCGTCGCGGTAGGAGCCTCATCAGGACCAGCACCCGCTCCAGGGGCGCCTCCCTCCATCGCATAGGAAGGCGTGCCCGGTGCCCTCCTCAAGCAGGGCTCGGGGACTCTCTTCTTGAGGGCCATAGACCTTGCCAACCTCACGAGGGAGGCATTTGGGCACTACTTGGAGGCGTGCTTCGCGACACGTGACCCTCAGGAGAACACAGGGCACGGAGTGCCCACCACTCAGGAGTTCATCACCAGGACCACCCAGGAACTGCAAGAAGCAAGAGCCATGCACGGCGACAGCCGCCTACGAGGCACAGCTCCACATCCTAGCGAGGATGCCGGGCTGCGTGTCTGCATCGATGTCCCAGGGCTCAACAGGGCCGCATCTCAGGAGCATTTCTGGCCTTCACGTGTGTGCCGCTGCGAGGGCCCTCCGCACAGCTACGTTCGTATGCCTTTTGGCTTGCCGAGCGTGGCGTCGGCCTGTCAGTGCAACATGCGACGTGTCCTGGTGGCTTAGGAAGCTAGGTACCACGCCGTTCTGGAGGAGATGGAGACGGTCTTCAAGGAACCTCCCGAGGCCCCAGAGCCTCCCGAGGCTCAGGGTTCTGGCAGCTCATGAGGAGTCATTTCTTCAACGCACGCCTTCAGCTGCACCAACTCTACTTCATCTATAGAACTAGGTGACATCTTCCAAGCTCGTTTAGCTGGGAGCGCCCCTCGGGCTGCATTATTCCCAGGCCGCGTGGGTCCATCCCTGCGGCATGTATCCCTTTTGCTTATGTCTTCAACTTACCTTGTTGGGGGCGCCCCTCGGGCTGCATCGTCCCCAAGCCGCTAGAGCCGGACCCGGTGGCATGTATCTTCCTGCATTTATCGAAGTTCATCTGCTCTCCATGCTTAAGCTGCCAACTGCTATCACGTGCTCGATCATCGCATCTCCCGGGCCTCCACACAGGCATGGCGCTGGTGCATGGGTCCGTCCCTGCCACGTCGACAAATCTGAGCGATCGAGCTCTGGCTCGCGGCACGCCCCTCGCGCGTCACCTCACCAGGCCCTCAGTGCCTTCACCTCATCCAGAGCAACCAACAGCAGGCTAACAGCTGTAACGGCAAACCATGTTTCTTCCTATGCCTGTTTGCAAGGATCCCGTGTGAATAACAGCAGGCGGCACCACGAGTCTCCTTTTCTCCCGTGCAATTCGCTTGCGCATTAAAAGGGGGGCTCCTAAGCATCGCGACTCAGGAGCTCTTACTAGCTCTCCAGCCCTCACCCCTGGCCTTGACCACGACATCACGACCTGGCATACCAGCGGCGGCTGAGCTCGCTCGAGGGCCGGGACCTGAGGATGTAGAGCACTAAGGAGAACACGAGGGGAGAGAAACTCGTATGGGCCGGCCTAGCTATGCTGCACGAGTAGGCGCGCAGCCCTAGCGCAACGTTAGGAGTCGCGACGAGATCAACAAGATAAGCCCCGCACTCGGATCGGCTAAATGTTTGGGCCTAACGGTCACTCGCGCCTTGCCGCAACCCTGTTGCGGCCATGTCAATTCCCTTTCTCGCCTTACCATGGCTACTTGAGCTCTAAGGGGGACCTCCTGAGCATCGCGCCTCAGGGGCTCTTACTAGACCTCGGTCCGCACACCTCCTGGCCTTGACCACGGCACGCGACCTGACATACCAGCGATGGCTGTAGCCTGCCTGGGGATCGGGACCTGTCAGCGTAGAGCAACAAGCTATCACGAGGAAAGAAAGGGGGGGGGGACCGAGCCTTAACGGGACATGCGTTCACCAAATTTTCATAACAGGGAAGATAAGCACAAAATACATTACAGACCCTTACATGCCCCCACGGGGTAATTCATAATTATTCACAAGAAACAAAAGCTGATGCTAAGGGGAATCCTATCTACATCCTTTCGTGGTGGACACCATCATCAACAGTGGGCCACGGGAGGCCGGCGCCAACCCCATCCAGATCAGCGGCGGTGACGGCCGGACGTCGCAGCTCTGCTCCGAGCGCGGCGAGAGCTTGGGGGCACGTAGCTGTCATCGCTCTTCTCCGGAGTCTCATAGAGCTCAGGAGAGCTGCTGGACTCCCAAGGGCTGCTGCTGCTAGAGTGGCCGCAAGCAGGAGGTGCGTCAGCCTCACACTCCTCTCCAGAGCAGCACTCTAGGCGGCGGCCTTCAGCATCGAAGACCTTGAAGAAGAGCGTGGAGACGCCATCATATGATACGTCTCTAACGTATCTATAATTTTTGATTGCTCCATGCTATGTTATCTACTGTTTTGGACTATATTGGGCTTTATTTTCCACTTTTATATTATTTTTGGGACTAACCTATTAACCGGAGGCCCAGCCCAGAATTGCTGTTTTTTTTGCCTATTTTAGTGTTTCAAAGAAACGGAATATCAAACGGATTCCAAACGGAATGAAACCTTCGGGAACGTGATTTTCTCACCGAACATGATCCAGTAGACTTGGACCCTATGCCAAGGCATCAGAGAGGCGGTCACGAGGGTGGGGGGCGCCCCGCCCCCTAGGGTGCGCCCCCTGCCTCGTGGGCCCCTCAGAGCTCCACCGACGTACTCCTTCTCCTATATATACCTACGTACCCCCAAATGATCAAAACAGGAGCCAAAAACCTAATTCCACCGCTGCAACTTTCTGTATCCACGAGATCCCATCTTGGGGCCTGTTCCGGAGCTCCGCCGGAGAGGGCCGTCATCACGGAGGGCTTCTACATCATCATAGCCTCTCCGATGAAGTGTGAGTAGTTTACCTCAGACCTTCGGGTCCATAGTTAGTAGCTAGATGGCTTCTTCTCTCTTTTTGGATCTCAATACAAAGTTCTCCCCCTCTCTCGTGGAGATCTATTCGATGTAATCTTCTTTTTGCGGTGCGTTTGTTGAGACCGATGAATTGTGGGTTTATGATCAAGTCTATCTATGAATAATATTTGAATCTTCTCTGAATTCTTTTATGTATGATTGGTTATCTTTGCAAGTCTCTTCGAATTATCCATTTGGTTTGGCCAACTAGATTGGTAGTTCTTGCCATGGGAGAAGTGCTTAGCTTTGGGTTCGATCTTGCGGTGTCCTTTCCCAGTGACAGAAGGGGCAGCAAGGCACGTATTGCATCATTGCCATCGAGGATAACAAGATGGGGTTTATTTCATATTGCATGAATTTATCTCTCTACATCATGTCATCTTGCTTAAAGCGTTACTCTGTTTTTAACTTAATACTCTAGATGCATGCTGGATAGCGGTCGATGAGTGGAGTAATAGTAGTAGATGCAGAAACGTTTCGGTCTACTTGTCACGGACGTGATGCCTATATACATGATCATGCCTAGATATTCTCATAACTATGCTTGCTCAACAGTAATTTGTTCACCCACTGTAGAATACTTATGCTCTTGAGAGTAGCCACTAGTGAAACCTATGACCCCCGGGTCTATTCTCATCATATCTACTCCATCACTTTAATCTTGTTTTGCTTTTTTACTTTGCCTTTTACTTTTCACTTTGCATCTCTATACCAAAAATACCAAAAATATTATATCTATCAGATCTCACTCTCGTAAGTGACCGTGAAGGGATTGACAACCCCTAATCGCGTTTGTTGCGAGTAGCTATCGTTTTGTGTAGGTACGAGGGACTTGAGCGTGGCCTCCTACTGGATTGATACCTTGGTTCTCAAAAATTGAGGGAAATACTTACGCTACTCTGCTGCATCATCCCTTCCTCTTCGGGGAAATCAAACGCAAGCTCAAGAGGTAGCAAGAAGGATTTCTGGTGCCGTTGCCGGGGAGTCTACGCGAAAAGTCAACATACCAAGTACCCATCACAATCCCTATCTCTCGCATTACATTATTTTCCATTTGCCTCTCGTTTTCCTCTCCCCCACTTCACCCTTGCCGTTTTATTTGCCCTCTCTCTCTCTATCCTCCCTCTATATTTGCCTCTTTTGCCCGTTTGCTTTTGTTTGCTCGTGTGCTAGTTTGCTTGCTTATCGTTATGTCTAAAATCGGGGAAGTTATCACCAATATGGGCGATAACAATATCATGGAAAATTCTGATGCTCCTGCTGAAGAACCCCCTACCTACCATACAAAAAGATTTCGAATCGGTAGTGGTGATATTATTGGAAAAGGAGTTATTCAAGATTTCTTTACTTGTGCCGGTGCTTTGCCCTCTATGGGCGGTTCTATTCTCGATAGAACTAGTAGTCTTGCGGACACTATTGCCATGCTTATCATTGAACTTGAAAGGCAATTTATGCATATGCACCCATCTATACAAAGAGTTTTCCTAGAATTTTCTAATATCGAGCATTCCTCTGTTAAGCGTGCCACTACTATCTTTTTGGCTCATGAATTCAGATTTATAATAAAAGAAGCCAAAGAAATCTTTGTGCACTATAGGGTGGACGCTGGTTGTCCTCCCATAGAATCTATCCTCTTCGATCAAGAAGAAATTATGCGCTTTCAATCTCTTGACTATGTTGCTTTTAATGAAAACCTTAGAAAAAAGGTGCCAATCAATATTTTAATTGATATAATCTCTGAACATAATGATGATTTGGCTATTCGAAATAAGCTAGGATGCTCTCTTGAGTTTAGGCTCACAAGGTTCTGTCAAAAGAATGCTTATAATGATGAATTGGTTGTACAATACGAAGGGCCGAAAGAGGAACCTATACCTCCTAACATTGATCTTGGGGACTTCTGTCCTATTAAATTTAGCCCTTTTGATTACTTTTGCTTGCCTCAAAGAAAACTTGCTGCCAAACGTATAGAATATGAAATGAGTTTCACCGATCTATCTTATTACTATGGCAATACCTAGATCTATCCTCGCTTTTATGCCTAGCTAGGGGCGTTAAACGATAGCGCTTGTTGGGAGGCAACCCAATTTTATTTTTATTCCTTGCTTCTGTTTTGTAATAAGTAAATTATTTAGCCTCTGTTTTGGTTGTGTTTTTTGTATTTAATTAGTATTTGTGCCAAGTAGAACCGTTGGGAAGACTTGGGGAAAGTCTTGTTGAACTTGCTGTAAAAAACAGAAACTTTAGCGCTCACGAGAACTGCTGTCATTTTTATTTGAAGAGTGCTATTTAGTTAATTCTTTTTTCAGATGATTAATATATAAATTCCTCACGTCCAGAAATTTATTTTAGAATTTTTGGGGCTCCAGATCTTGCGCTAGCTACAGATTATTACAGACTGTTCTGTTTTTGACAGATTCTGTTTTTCGTGTGTTGTTTGCTTATTTTGATGAATCTATGGTTAGTAAAATAGTTTATAATCCATAGATAATTTGGAATACAGTAGGTTTAACACCAATATAAATAAATAATTAGTTAATTACAGTACCTTGAAGTGGTCTTTTGTTTTCTTTCGCTAACGGAGCTCACGAGTTTTCTACTTTAAGTTTTGTGTTGTGAAGTTTTCAAGTTTTGGGTGAATTCTTTTGATGGATTATGGAACAAGGAGTGGCAAGAGCCTAAGCTTGGGGATGCCCATGGCACTCCCAAGATAATCCAAGGACACCAGAAAGTCAAAGCTTGGGGATGCCCCGGAAGGCACCCCCTCTTTCGTCCACTTCCATCGGTAATTTACTTGGAGCTATATTTTTATTCACCAACATGATATGTGTTTTGTTGGAGCGTCTTGTATTATTTGTGTCTTTGTGTTTTAGTATGCCACAATCATCCTTGCTGTACACACCTTTTGAGAGAGCCATACATGAATTAAAATTTGATAGAATACTCTATGTACTTCACTTATATCTTTTGAGCATTATAGTTTTGCTCTATGTGCCTCACTTATATATTTTTGAGTTAAGTAGTTTTGCTCTATGTTCTTCACTTATATCTTTTGAGCATTATAGTTTTGCTCTATGTGCCTCACTTATATCTTTTTGAGCTAAGTAGTTTTGCTCTATGTGCTTCACTTATATCTTTTGAGCTATGTAGTTTTGCTCTATGTGCTTCACTTATATCGTTTGAGTGTTATAATTTTGCTCTATGTGCTTCACTTAGATCTTTTAGAACACGGTGGTGGATTTGTTTTAAAGAAACTATTGATCTCTCATGCTTCACTTAAATTATTTTGAGAGTCTCTTAATAGCATGGTAATTTGCTTAATAGTAATATGCTTGGTATTCAAGATTTGTGAAACTTTCTTTTGAGTGTGTTGAATACTAAGAAAAGATTGAAGCATGATAATTGTTTTGAGATATGGAGGTGATAATATTAAAGTCATGCTAGTTGAGTAGTTGTGAATTTAAAGAATACTTGTGTTAAAGTTTGTGATTCCCGTAGCATGCACGTATGGTGAACCGTTATGTGATGAAGTCGGAGCATGATTTATTTATTGATTGCTTTCCTTATGAGTGGAGGTCGGGGACGAGCGATGGTCTTTTCCTACCAATCTATCCCCCTAGGAGCATGCGCTTAATACTTTGCTTTGATAACTTCTAAATTTTTGCAATAAGTATATGAGTTCTTTATGACAAATGTTGAGTCCATGGATTACACGCACTCTCACCCTTCCACCTTTGCTAGCCTCTCTAATACCGTGCACTTTTCGCTGGTATCATACACCTACCATATACCTTCCTCAAAACAGCCACCATACCTACCTATTATGGCATTTCCATAGCCATTCCGAGATATATTGCCATGCAACTTTTGACCGTTCCGTTTATTATGACACACTCCATCATTGTCATATTGCATATCCCGGTACACCGCTGGAGGCATTCATATAGAGTCATATTTTGTTCTAAGTATCGAGTTGTAATTGTTGTAAGAAAAGTAAAAAGTGTGATGATCATCATTATTAGAGCATTGTCCCAGTGAGGAAAGGATGATGGAGACTATGATTCTCCCACAAGTCGGGATGAGACTCCGGACGAAAAATAAATAAAAGAGGCCAAAGAAGCCCCAAAAAAAGAGAAAGAAAAGAGGCCATAAAAAAGAGAAAAGGCCCAAATAAAAAAATGAGAGAAAAAGAGAGAAGGGACAATGTTACTATCCTTTTACCACACTTGTGCTTCAAAGTAGCACCATTATCTTCATAGTAGAGAGTCTCTCATGTTATCAATTTCATATACTAGTGGGAATTTTACATTATAGAACTTGGCTTGTATATTCCAATGATGGGCTTCCTCAAAATGCCCTAGGTCTTCGTGAGCAAGAAAGTTGCATGCACACCCACTTAGTTTCTTTTGATGAGCTTTCATATACTTATAGCTCTAGTGCATCCGTTGCATGGCAATCCCTACTCACTCACATTGATATCTATTGATGGGCATCTTTATAGCCCGTTGATACGCCTAGTTGATGTGAGACTATCTTTTCCTTTTTGTCTTCTCCACAACCACCATTCTGTTCCACCTATAGTGCTATATCCATGGCTTACGCTCATGTATTGCGTGAAGATTGAAAAAGTTTTGAAAAAGTTAGAGTATGAAACAATTGCTTGGCTTGTCATCGGGGTTGTGCATGATCTAAATACTTTGTGTGGTGAAGATAGAGCATAGCCAGACTATATGATTTTGTAGGGATAACTTTCTTTGGCCATGTTATTTTGAGAAGACATAATTGCTTTGTTAGTATGCTTGAAGTATTATTATTTTTATGTCAATATAAATTTTTGTCTTGAATCTTTCGAATCTGAATATTCATATCACAATTAAGAAGATTTGTATTGAAATTATGCCAAGTAGCACTCCGCATAAAAAATTCTCTTTTTATCATTTACCTACTCGAGGACGAGCAGGAATTAAGCTTGGGGATGCCTGATACGTCTCCAACGTATATATAATTTTTGATTGCTCCATGCTATATTATCTACTGTTTTGGACTATATTTGGCTTTATTTTCCACTTTTATATTATTTTTGGGACTAACCTATTAACCGGAGGCCCAGCCCAAAATTGTTGTTTTTTTTGCCTATTTTAGTGTTTTGAAGAAACGGAATATCAAACGGAGTCCAAACGGAATGAAACCTTCGGGAACATGATTTTCTCACTGAACGTGATCCAGGAGACTTGGACCCTACGCCAAGGCATCAGAGAGGCGGTCACGTGGGTGGGGGGCGCGCCCCCTAGGGCGCCCCCCTACCTCATGGGCCCCTCGGAGCTCCATCGACGTACTCCTTCCTCCTATATATACCTACGTACCCCCAAACAATCAGAACAGGAGCCAAAAACCTAATTCCACCGCCGCAACTTTCTGTATCCACGAGATCCCATGTTGGTGCCTATTCCGGAGCTCCGCCGGAGAGGGCCGTCATCACAGAGGGCTTCTACATCATCATAGCCTCTCCGATGAAGTGTGAGTAGTTTACCTCAGACCTTCGGGTCCATAGTTAGTAGCTATATGGCTTCTTCTCTCTTTTTGGATCTCAATACAAAGTTCTCCCCCTCTCTCGTGGAGATCTATTCGATGTAATCTTCTTTTTGCGGTGTGTTTGTTGAGATCGATGAATTGTGGGTTTATGATCAAGTCTATCTATGAATAATATTTGAATCTTCTCTGAATTCTTTATGTATGATTGGTTATCTTTGCAAGTCTCTTCGAATTATCCGTTTGGTTTGGCCAACTAGATTGGTAGTTCTTGCCATGGGAGAAGTGCTTAGCTTTGGGTTCGATCTTGCGGTGTCCTTTCCCAGTGACAGAAGGGGCAGCAAGGCACGTATTGCATCGTTGCCATCGAGGATAACAAGATGGGGGTTTATTTCATATTGCATGAATTTATCTCTCTACATCATGTCATCTTGCTTAAAGTGTTACTCTGTTTTTAACTTAATACTCTAGATGCATGCTGGATAGCGGTCGATGAGTGGAGTAATAGTAGTAGATGCAGAATCGTTTCAGTCTACTTGTCACGGACGTGATGCCTATATACAAGATCATGCCTAGATATTCTCATAACTATGCTCAATTCTGTCAATTGCTCAACATCAATTTGTTCACCCACCATAGAATACTTATGCTCTTGAGAGAAGCCACTAGTGAAACCTATGACCCCCGGGTCTATTCTCATCATATCAATCTCCATCACTTTAATCTTTTTTTGCTTTTTTACTTTGCCTTTTACTTTTCACTTTGCATCTCTATACCAAAAATACCAAAAATATTATATCTATCAGATCTCACTCTCGTAAGTGACTGTTAAGGGATTGACAACCCCTAATCGCGTTGGTTGCGAGTAGCTATCGTTTTGTGCAGGTACGAGGGACTTGAGTGTGGCCTCCTACTGGATTGATACCTTGGTTCTAAAAACTGAGGGAAATACTTACGCTACTCTGCTGCATCATCCCTTCCTCTCGGGGAAATCCAACGCAAGCTCAAGAGGTAGCATCGTACTCGAAGTGGATCGCGAGGGCGCCCCTCGCACGGCAGACCCGCGCGATCTCGGCCCAGCCGTGAGTCATGAAGATCTTGCCGGTGGGGACCGCTTCGATCTCCGCTCCGGTTGCCGGAGCGCTGCAGTCAGCGTGCTCCAGCTAGAGCTTGAGAGCCCCCCTCGGCGGCATCACATCAGAGAAGAATCGTGAGAAGCGGATCTAGGAGCTTGGAGGCATCGATGCCCACAGCACCAACTCGCGCGAGGAGTCCGCGGCGTGAACCGCAGGGGCGACAACATGCATCGCCGTGGCGCAGCGACCCCGGATGTGGCGTGGGCGGCGCTGCTCATCACTTTGTCCTCCCGAGCCCTCGACTCAGTCGTACAAGGGCAGCGGGTACCCCGGAGTAGGACGCTCGCACCAAGGCCTCAACACAACTGCATCGCCGCTTCATCACAGCGATGGATCGACCTTTTCTTCGGCGTAAGAGGCCCCAGATTATCACGGGGAGCCTTTCCTTTCTCTTCAATAGAAAACTTTCTGATGGGCGCCATTGTTGTCAGAAGTGGAGCAAGGAGGAAGAAGCAAGCAAGCGAGGAAGAGATGGGCGACGGGGGCTCCGCCGCCCCCATTTATAGCAAGAGAAGGCCAACCGGCATCTCCCACAACCGCAGGTAATGATGGTTTTTCTTGCATGTCGTAGGGACTTGTCAAGTCGTGCAGTTGCGGAGGCAGCATGGGGAAGCGGGGACGCCCACGTCCAATCAATCGCCATGCATCAACCGAGGCCGTAGGCTTTTGGGGGCCCGCAGTGCTCCGAACTTGGCCCTTGGCTTCACCGCGAAGCCAAGCCCGAGCGCACCTTGGGGCCGAAGGCTACTGTCGGTGTTCTGGGAACGGGGGTCCCCAGACTTGCCTGCTTGCGGCCCACAGCGTGGCTAAGCCATCAGGCCGTACGGACCATCTTCATCAACAAGGCATCCAAGACCCTCGCGAGGGTCCAAGCCTCATGAGGCGGACGACACAAGACCTCCTCTGGAGTAGACTAGCCAGGCAGGCTCATGAGGAGCGGAGATATCAAGGCGGGGCAAACCTCACAAGGCCCTCGTGACATGAGCCATGACGCACGACACCAGGCGGGCGCCAGCGGCAGCGTCCTTGTTTCCTCTTTGGTGCTAAGGAGGCCAGCGCAGGCGAAGAGGATCAAGGCATCATGCAAAGGTTGCTATATTGGTGCAATGAGATCAAGACCAGGAGGACGACAAGACGGAGGTCATCGTGGAGCCCAAGACGGCGTCACCACCAGAGCCTTTCGCAGGCGTAGACCACTTTTGTCAGGATAGCTTGTACAAGCTGCCCCCCTTCAAATTTGCCCGCCGTTGTTGGCTCCCTTCCCTCTCGATATTTGGGAAGAGGACCAGGGCCTATATAAGTAGAGCTTGCCACCATAGTAGGGGGGAAAAGGAGAGATGACCGCATCTCATCCTATCTCATCTCACCTTAGCTTGATCCAACCCGATCGAGAGCCTACCCACAAGAACACCTCAACCTTAGGAGGTTGTTGTTCCCTTGTATTGTTCATCATCAGCCCTAGAGGCAATCCACGACCACCACACTGGAGTAGGGTATTACACCACAACGGTGGCCCGAACCAGTATAAACCTCGTGTCTTTCTGTGTTGCGAGTTCGTCGAGTTCATCCGCAAGATCTTAGCGAGCTAGGGCGTAGATTGGTGGGAAGGAAAGACTTCGCGCGCACCCCGGTGTTCGAACTTTAAGGGTTTGCCGGAACCCCACATCCGACAGGGGTGATTATGTTCAAATCTAGCTTAACCCTTTGGTCCGGCTCATGATTGTATTCGAATCTAGCCGTTAAACCTTATGATCACTAGGGGGCTTCCTGTTCAAACATAGGTCATATTCAAACCAAAGAGAACATAGTTGTCGGTACCCTCTTGATCGGCTCAATGCCAAACTCACTAGGGGGCTTCTTGATCGTATTCGAATCATAGCTTAACCCCTTTTGGGTTTGACTTGGATCGTATTTGAATCAGGGTTGTTAAAAACCTCTCAAGGTCATTTGGAGGCTTCCTGTTCAAACATAGTAGTATTCGAACCAAAGAGAACATAGCTGTGGGTACCCTCTTGATCGGCGCAACGCCAAAGCCATTGGGGGCTACATGATCGTATTCGAATCCTAGCTTAACCCCTTTGGTCCAGTTTACTGATTGCATTCGAATCAAAAGCCTCTAAATTTTTCTTGATGTTTGACTTACATTATTTGAAAGGCAATCTTTTGTTTTTTTGGTTTCTTTGTCTAAATCTAAATGTAAGTATGGTTTCAATTTAAACCGGCTTCGTTTTTTGACGATGAATCGCCAGTGTATGACAGTCATCATACATATGGAAGTATTGGCTTCTAAAGATTGGGTTATCACCCTTACTGTTCGGTTCACATAAGCCGACAGTCCAGATTCAAGATCATAGGTATGATATTGTCGTTAAAATTCATAACAGGCTTATCTGTGTTTTCTTCAATCAGAGACTTTCCAGCCTTAATTATCCTTACATCTAGCCTTGATCATATAGTTATGTTAGTTTCCATGGTTGTGTACTGGGTGTTTTGACCCGTCCGGCGATAAACCGCTAGGACAGTTTTCATATTTTACATACAGGAACAGATTCAAACACTACTGACATTGTAAAGGATGTAAGGCATATGTTGACATGATGGATAAAAGTGTTGTACGCAACACAATATGCACGATGGCATAAGCACAACATGAAGTTTTAAGCTAGCCTATTACAAGGCGCTTGGAGCCCAAAAGGATAATACTGTTTTTTCTCATAAGCAGATGATAAACTAAAGCCGGTTCATCAATCCTGGCCGGGTTGTTTGGATGGTTACGGCTCATCCTTTGCCGGTTCATCCTCCTCCACCGTTTGGAAATTAGGCTTGGACCAATCAAAGCTGTGAAGAGCGATGAACTCAGCCTCATCATCAATTAGACCAGACGGGTCAATTTCCGGGGCAAAGGTGTGCTGGAGAACCGGCGGGATTAGATCCATCACTTTATATGAAGGAGTCGCCATCTTTTTATTCTTAGCATCAAAACCCGACTCGTACTTATCAACATTGGTTACGGATTTCCTTCACGCAAGCAGCAAAATCTTCTTGATCAAAAGGAGTCCCATCTTCCTTAAAACTGGGGTACCCCTTGGCTACATCCGCCGGGTCTAGCTCCGGTACCCATGCTTTGGAGTGGCTTAGAGCAGTTAGGGCTCCAGCTCTCGCACAGGAACGCTTGACTTCTTGAAACCTGGCGGGTAAGATGGATAGCTTCTTCAAGACATCACTCAATAGGTTTGGTCCTTGGTTAGCTGGGGAAATAATGGCAAGAGACCGTTGACCTCCAGTATACAGTTGCTCCACAAGGGTGTAAACCGCCTTGAGCTTTATCAAGCTGTTTTGACTCAGATTGCTGCTCTGTGGACCTATGAAGTATTTCTAAAAGGTTAAGCAGACGGCTTACATTTTGATGACAAAGATAGAATTTAAGTAAATAATATGGTGACTCACCGAAGATTGCAGAGACCATCTGAGACATACGGTTCTTTAAACCAGTGAGTTCAGCGGTAACTTCCTTGAGAGCCGCCTCGGCCGTTTCAGCATGCTGTGTCAGTAAGTTTTTTTCATCGGCCCAATATTTTTTTCTACATTAAAACGGGTCTTCAGTTTCTCTGCTTTAGATATGCTCAACTGGAGTTTGGATTCAGTCTTCTTTGTCTCAGTTTCTTGAGCCGCCAGCCAGGTTTTCGCATCGGCCAGTTGAGAATCCAAGTCAGTTATGGCGGTCTGCAAACATGCACAGATGTGTCAAAGTTTATTCCAATAGAGGTCATAATGATTAAAGTCCCAAGCACTTTGTAAAGCAACACCACTTGGCACTTGGGGGCTAATGTCTACCAAAGCAATTCTTAAATGCAAAAATGACTCTTCTAAAAAGTCCCAAGTGTTTTACAGGTAACAACGCTTGGCACTTGGGGGCTAATGCATGGTATTCATAAAGTTTTCCCTCTTGAGCCGGATAACAATATTAGTTTTGACTAGTTCAAGAAAATTATGAAGTTAAGTACCGGCTCATTCATGATGAATTAAGCCGACCCTTGGGGACTACAGGTGCGAAATTATGCTAATCAGATAAATCCGGTTAAACATTTTAAACCGGACTTGGGGAAAATCTAGGTCAGAACATCAACCTATATCACAAGTCTACAGATCATTCAAGTTTATCATAATTAGGAGACTTGGGGGCTGGCAGAGCATATAAACTAATGAAAGCCGGAGAGCATACCTCATATTTTAGTTGCAGCTGTTTAACCATCTCAATTTCAGAGTCACGGTTGGAATGCACGTGACTAAGGTAGCCAGATAGCACGTCACTAATACTTAGGTGAGCATAGTGAGAGATGTCAAACCGCACTTTTTGGTTCTCCAAAGCCTCTTGCTTGGCGGAGTGTCTTGCCAGCACAGTTGGATTGCCCGGCTCAACGAATCTACTACCAGTGATTAAAACATCATTGTCATAAGTCGCCGGCGGGTTAGCTGAGCTTGACAGTTCAACAGTAGATGGATTGAGAACGGTTTTGTCAACATACGGCTCAGGAGGATCTGATTGAACATTGACAGCAGGGTCTTTTGGTGCTTCAGGTTGTCCCGAGGCAGGAGTCGGCAGTGCCGATTCATCGGCTTTCAGATCTTCAGTTGGCTTAGCCACCCTGGCCTTCTTGGGCTTTGCTTGACCACTAAGAAGAATTTGATGAGTCAGTATAATGATACAAACATAAAGATGCAGAAGAAGGATAACTATCTTTATCCAGGGGCAGTCTTGAAAGCCGGAAGTTGAGTTTGTGAAGAATCACCAGAAGAACGAGAGACCTCCTGTAAAAGTGAAATCACAGTTAAAAGAGCAAGGAAATAGATTCATTGATAAAGGCAAAAGTCAAAAATGAAAGGAACCTCATTCTGGCGTTTCCGAGGAGTTTTCGGTAAGCCAGAGGGCAGCTCATTGTCGTCACTGGTCCGGGTCTGACGGCGACTCTCATGTTGCTATTTTTTCAAAAGAAAATGAGGATCTAAATAAGCCAAGGGGTGTGAAAACCTTACTTTCCGGGTTACCCATCAAGGTTTCTGCCTTGGCAAAGGTTCTGAATCGGAGGAAATAATTACCTCATCTTCTACTGTCTGGCTGGCCCTCGTGTCATCCTGGTAATAGTCAGTGTCAATAAGGTTGTTAAAAAGTAGGCCAAGAGAGTCAAGGGCTACCTCCGACTCATAGGCGTCATCCAGCTTGAGGAGATCAGAAGCAATTGGTTTCTTTTTGGATTTTCTGGTTGTCTTCTTGGTGGCTATTGCGGCGGCTCTAGCTTTTTTGGCAGCCTCATGATCATATTTGGCTTTCCAAAAGTCAGATTTGGCCTGTAGGTAAATAACAGGTTGAAAATCATACAAGTACTTAACTACTGAAGAAAAAAGGAGTCAAGGGGGATTTACCTCTGGTGCCGGGTTAAGTTTGCAAAAATGATTCAATCCTACTTTGCTGCAGTCTTCATATTTGCTGTTGACAAGAGTGGTTGATATCACAACAATAGCTTCTTCAGTCAGACGAAGGGAGCTATGACGTAATGGATCGTCCGTTCCTCCGGTGTAATTGCACATCAAATCAGATCGGCGTCTTAGAGGGATGATCCGCCATGCGATCCAACATCAAATCAAGTCAACTCCTGTTAAGCCGTTCCCTAGTAAAGCTTGAACCCTTTGATGGTTGGTTGAAATTTCTTGCGCTCAGCGGCAGAGAGTTTGTCAGGGAGCGAATACTTAGCGTCAAGACGCTCAACACGATAACCCGGCATTGGTTTTTCATCAGCCGGTGACGTATCTTGGCAATAGAACCAGGTTTGATTCTGGTCCTTGGGATGGCTTGGCAAGACTACTAGAGGAAAAACATCATCCCGCCTGCGCTGAATTGAAATCCCACCAAATTCTAAACTGGGGCCGTTGGTATACTCATTCTGGCGGTTCAAGTAAAAGTACTCTTGGAAGAGTTCAATAGTAGGTGCTTCTTGAAGATAAACCTCGCAAAAAACATGGAAATTACAGATTTTGATATGGAATTGGGTCCTAGATCTTGTGGATGAAGCTTGAAAAAGTGCAGAATATCTCTGAAGAATTTTGAGTCGGGCGGTGAAAAGCCCCGGTTCATATGGTCAGTAAAGACGATGACTTCACCATCCTTGGGCTGAGGTCTTTTCTTGGCCGGGTCAGGGGCGCGATAGGACATAATGCTCTTCTCTGGTAGATACCCAATGGTGACAAAATCCTTCAGAGTGTCATCAGTGACTATGGAAGGGACCCAGTTACAAACTGTCATTGTCTTTGGCGGCATGACGAAAGGACAAGCTAAAAAGGAAATAATTTGTCGGTTCAAGTTAATTGGTGGAATTACAGGTTAATGATTGCCATACAAATGCGTAATGGCGGCTTAAATAAGGGCTAATAGTATATGAAGAAAACAAAAAGTCGGCATGGTAAGCCGCCATAATTAAGGAGATTCAAAAATTGCCAGCGATAAAAATTGGCTAAGTACTAAAGCAAACAAGTTTCATAGACGACGGATATTATTTTGGATCAACGGCCGTTCAGAAAAGGAAAATAAATCTAGACCTAAAAATCAGTACAGATGAATTCGTTAGCTAGCGCAAGAGTTTTCTTCCAAGGAAAGAGGATCTATAGGTATTGAAAGTGGAAGTAAAACAACTACCGCGTTGGTTTTACGCCATTTTAAGATCAATAAGCTCACAACACAGCATGGAAGATGAACTGTGACGAACTACGGCATAATATGAAGAACACAAAGGAGCGTGCGAACCCTAGTATGGATCTAAGGTATGGAAAGGCCAAAACTTACAGGTATACATCTACCGCGGAGGGTTGCCGCCATTCTCTGGACCAATTCAGGCTGATGCGGCGGCCGAGCTTGAGGAAGATAAGGTGCTCTGCAACGGCGGCGGAGTTCGAGTGGTAGAGGAGGTTGCGAGAGGAAGAAGATGCTGGAAAGGGGGAGAATGAGGAAGACCATCCATGCCTATTTATAAGGAGACATGCAAACACGTAGGCACGAAAAACAAGGAGGGCAAATGAAAGTTATCCAGCTAGATGGACGCCTCGATTTTCGGAAGACATTAAGATAAAGATCCGTTAAGGTGACATTGTGGCGGGTTTCCAAAATTTCCGGAGATGACGTCATGGCGGGTTACAAGGCTTTCACGACAGTAGTAGATGGATTTTTTCTAAGTGTTGGAGATTGACATGAACGAAGTTCAAATCAACCTGGGGCCTAATGTTGGGGATATGACTACCAGATATGACCCACCCAGGAGGGGCCGGGTCAACCACAATGGCGGTTTACCTAAATGAAGCCCAAGAGTATACAAGATGACGGGTCACAGTTAGGCTTATAATAGGCCCAAGCCCAGAGGCGGCTTAAGGCCCGTAAGTATAAACCGCCAGGTATGAATAGACTTGTAATATAAGGCATGTAAGACACGTCACCGAGCCGGACACGTTGTATGAGCCGGCCGGGACTCTGTAGGCCGCAGGGCGTCAACCCGTGTATATAAGGGGACGACCCGGTGGCGGCTTAGGACAAGAAACAACAGATTGAGAGCCAGGTTAAGCGTATTCGCTCCTTGGTCATCGAAACCTAGGAATACCATATCAACTGGACTAGGCCTTTAACACCACTGCAAGGGGCCGAACCAGTATAAACCTCTCATGTCCTTTGTCCCGTTTAACCCCTTTAAGCTTCCTAGTTGCGATGGCTCCACGACTAAGTCCTTTCACTAGGACATCTGCTGTGACAATTCCACGACACTTGATATATTTTATAATGGACTAACCGATGCTTCCAGAGACCACCTGGATAGTTGTGCTGGTTGTGTTTTCAGGGAAAGAACTGTTGATCAAGCGAAATTGCTATTGAATAATATGTTGAGTAATGAAAATGATTGGACACTTCCTGAACCAACTCCTAAGCCAACTCCGAAGAAAAGGGTGTTCTATTTCTCAGTCCTGAAGATATGCAAGGGGCAAAGAAATCAATGAAAGAAAAAGGTATTAAACCTGAAGATGTTAAGAATTTACCACCTATTGAAGAAATACATGGTCTTGATAACCCGACACAGGTAGTAAAGGTAAATTCTCTCTATAGATTTGATAAATGTGAAATCCCAGCTACTAAGTTTGCTAACTAATGCTTGGATGAGTTTGATGACTTTATGGTTAAACAAGAAGACTTCAATGCTTATGTTGGTAGACAATTGAAACGTAATGCTTATATGATTGAACACTTGAGTGATTATATGTCTAGAGTTAAAGGTGAACTTAAAATTATTAGTAAACATGCTTCTATGGTTACCACTCAAGTAGAACAAGTACTTAAGGCTCAGAATGATTTACTGAATGAATTAAATAATAAGAAAAATGATAATGTTGTTAGAGTTATGACTAGAGGGGGTAAAATGACTCATGAAACTTTGTATCCTGAGGGACACCCTAAGAGAATTGAGCAAGATTCTCATAGAATTAATGTTTATGTACCTAGTTCTTCTAAGAAGAAGAAAAAGAAAAATTATAGGACTTTGCATGCTTCTAGTGAACCTGTTGTTGACACATCTGAGAATCCCAATGATATTTCTATTTCTGATGCTGAAACACAATCTGGTAATGAACATGGACCTAATGATAATGTTAATGATGATGTTCATGTTGATGCTCAACCTAGCAATGATAATGATGTAGAGATTGAACCTGCTGTTGATCTTGATAACCCACCATCAAAGAATCAACGTTATGATAAGAGAGACTTTGTTTCTAGGATGCACGGTAAAGAAAGAGAACCATGGGTTCAGGAACCCATGCCTTTTCCTCCTAAACCATCGAAGAAAAAGGATGATGAGGATTTGAGCGCTTTGCTGAAATGATTAGACTTATCTTTTTGCGTATGCGTTTGACTGATATGCTTAAAATGAACCCTTACGCTAAATACATGAAGGATATTGTTACTAATAAAAGAAAGATACCAGAAGCTGAAATTTCCACCATGCTTGCTAATTACACTTTTAAAGGTGGAATACCAAAGAAACTTGGAGATCCAGGAGTACCAACTATACCATGCTCCATTAAGAGAAACTATGTTAAAACTGCTTTATGTGATCTTGGAGCCGGTGTTAGTGTTATGCCTCTCTCTTTATATAGAAGACTTGATTTGAATAAGTTGACACCTACTGAAATATCTTTGCAAATGCCCGATAAATCAACTGCTATACCTATCGGTATTTGTGAGGATGTGCCTAGTGACACACGCATGTTGCTATTTTTTCAAAAGAAAATGAGGATCTAAATAAGCCAAGGGGTGTGAAAACCTTACTTTCCGGGTTACCCATCAAGGTTTCTGCCTTGGCAAAGGTTCTGAATCGGAGGAAATAATTACCTCATCTTCTACTGTCTGGCTGGCCCTCGTGTCATCCTGGTAATAGTCAGTATCAATAAGGTTGTTAAAAAGTAGGCCAAGAGAGTCAAGGGCTACCTCCGACTCATAGGCGTCATCCAGCTTGAGGAGATCAGAAGCAATTGGTTTCTTTTTGGATTTTCTGGTTGTCTTCTTGGTGGCTATTGCGGCGGCTCTAGCTTTTTTGGCAGCCTCATGATCATATTTGGCTTTCCAAAAGTCAGATTTGGCCTGTAGGTAAATAACAGGTTGAAAATCATACAAGTACTTAACTACTGAAGAAAAAAGGAGTCAAGGGGGATTTACCTCTGGTGCCGGGTTAAGTTTGCAAAAATGATTCAATCCTACTTTGCTGCAGTCTTCATATTTGCTGTTGACAAGAGTGGTTGATATCACAACAATAGCTTCTTCAGTCAGACGAAGGGAGCTATGACGTAATGGATCGTCCGTTCCTCCGGTGTAATTGCACATCAAATCAGATCGGCGTCTTAGAGGGATGATCCGCCATGCGATCCAACATCAAATCAAGTCAACTCCTGTTAAGCCGTTCCCTAGTAAAGCTTGAACCCTTTGATGGTTGGTTGAAATTTCTTGCGCTCAGCGGCAGAGAGTTTGTCAGGGAGCGAATACTTAGCGTCAAGACGCTCAACACGATAACCCGGCATTGGTTTTTCATCAGCCGGTGACGTATCTTGGCAATAGAACCAGGTTTGATTCTGGTCCTTGGGATGGCTTGGCAAGACTACTAGAGAAAAAACATCATCCCGCCTGCGCTGAATTGAAATCCCACCAAATTCTAAACTGGTGCCGTTGGTATACTCATTCTGGCGGTTCAAGTAAAAGTACTCTTGGAAGAGTTCAATAGTAGGTGCTTCTTGAAGATAAACCTCGCAAAAAACATGGAAATTACAGATTTTGATATGGAATTGGGTCCTAGATCTTGTGGATGAAGCTTGAAAAAGTGCAGAATATCTCTGAAGAATTTTGAGTCGGGCGGTGAAAAGCCCCGGTTCATATGGTCAGTAAAGACGATGACTTCACCATCCTTGGGCTGAGGTCTTTTCTTGGCCGGGTCAGGGGCGCGATAGGACATAATGCTCTTCTCTGGTAGATACCCAATGGTGACAAAATCCTTCAGAGTGTCATCAGTGACTATGGAAGGGACCCAGTTACAAACTGTCATTGTCTTTGGCGGCATGACGAAAGGACAAGCTAAAAAGGAAATAATTTGTCGGTTCAAGTTAATTGGTGGAATTACAGGTTAATGATTGCCATACAAATGCGTAATGGCGGCTTAAATAAGGGCTAATAGTATATGAAGAAAACAAAAAGTCGGCATGGTAAGCCGCCATAATTAAGGAGATTCAAAAATTGCCAGCGATAAAAATTGGCTAAGTACTAAAGCAAACAAGTTTCATAGACGACGGATATTATTTTGGATCAACGGCCGTTCAGAAAAGGAAAATAAATCTAGACCTAAAAATCAGTACAGATGAATTCGTTAGCTAGCGCAAGAGTTTTCTTCCAAGGAAAGAGGATCTATAGGTATTGAAAGTGGAAGTAAAACAACTACCGCGTTGGTTTTACGCCATTTTAAGATCAATAAGCTCACAACACAGCATGGAAGATGAACTGTGACGAACTACGGCATAATATGAAGAACACAAAGGAGTGTGCGAACCCTAGTATGGATCTAAGGTATGGAAAGGCCAAAACTTACAGGTATACATCTACCGCGGAGGGTTGCCGCCATTCTCTGGACCAATTCAGGCTGATGCGGCGGCCGAGCTTGAGGAAGATAAGGTGCTCTGCAACGGCGGCGGAGTTCGAGTGGTAGAGGAGGTTGCGAGAGGAAGAAGATGCTGGAAAGGGGGAGAATGAGGAAGACCATCCATGCCTATTTATAAGGAGACATGCAAACACGTAGGCACGAAAAACAAGGAGGGCAAATGAAAGTTATCCAGCTAGATGGACGCCTCGATTTTCGGAAGACATTAAGATAAAGATCCGTTAAGGTGACATTGTTGCGGGTTTCCAAAATTTCCGGAGATGACGTCATGGCGGGTTACAAGGCTTTCACGACAGTAGTAGATGGATTTTTTCTAAGTGTTGGAGATTGACATGAACGAAGTTCAAATCAACCTGGGGCCTAATGTTGGGGATATGACTACCAGATATGACCCACCCAGGAGGGGCCGGGTCAACCACAATGGCGGTTTACCTAAATGAAGCCCAAGAGTATACAAGATGACGGGTCACAGTTAGGCTTATAATAGGCCCAAGCCCAGAGGCGGCTTAAGGCCCGTAAGTATAAACCGCCAGGTATGAATAGACTTGTAATATAAGGCATGTAAGACACGTCACCGAGCCGGACACGTTGTATGAGCCGGCCGGGACTCTGTAGGCCGCAGGGCGTCAACCCGTGTATATAAGGGGACGACCCGGTGGCGGCTTAGGACAAGAAACAACAGATTGAGAGCCAGGTTAAGCGTATTCGCTCCTTGGTCATCGAAACCTAGGAATACCATATCAACTGGACTAGGCCTTTAACACCACTGCAAGGGGCCGAACCAGTATAAACCTCTCATGTCCTTTGTCCCGTTTAACCCCTTTAAGCTTCCTAGTTGCGATGGCTCCACGACTAAGTCCTTTCACTAGGACATCTGCTGTGACAATTCCACGACACTTGATATATTTTATAATGGACTAACCGATGCTTCCAGAGACCACCTGGATAGTTGTGCTGGTTGTGTTTTCAGGGAAAGAACTGTTGATCAAGCGAAATTGCTATTGAATAATATGTTGAGTAATGAAAATGATTGGACACTTCCTGAACCAACTCCTAAGCCAACTCCGAAGAAAAGGGTGTTCTATTTCTCAGTCCTGAAGATATGCAAGGGGCAAAGAAATCAATGAAAGAAAAAGGTATTAAACCTGAAGATGTTAAGAATTTACCACCTATTGAAGAAATACATGGTCTTGATAACCCGACACAGGTAGTAAAGGTAAATTCTCTCTATAGATTTGATAAATGTGAAATCCCAGCTACTAAGTTTGCTAACTAATGCTTGGATGAGTTTGATGACTTTATGGTTAAACAAGAAGACTTCAATGCTTATGTTGGTAGACAATTGAAACGTAATGCTTATATGATTGAACACTTGAGTGATTATATGTCTAGAGTTAAAGGTGAACTTAAAATTATTAGTAAACATGCTTCTATGGTTACCACTCAAGTAGAACAAGTACTTAAGGCTCAGAATGATTTACTGAATGAATTAAATAATAAGAAAAATGATAATGTTGTTAGAGTTATGACTAGAGGGGGTAAAATGACTCATGAAACTTTGTATCCTGAGGGACACCCTAAGAGAATTGAGCAAGATTCTCATAGAATTAATGTTTATGTACCTAGTTCTTCTAAGAAGAAGAAAAAGAAAAATTATAGGACTTTGCATGCTTCTAGTGAACCTGTTGTTGACACATCTGAGAATCCCAATGATATTTCTATTTCTGATGCTGAAACACAATCTGGTAATGAACATGGACCTAATGATAATGTTAATGATGATGTTCATGTTGATGCTCAACCTAGCAATGATAATGATGTAGAGATTGAACCTGCTGTTGATCTTGATAACCCACCATCAAAGAATCAACGTTATGATAAGAGAGACTTTGTTTCTAGGATGCACGGTAAAGAAAGAGAACCATGGGTTCAGGAACCCATGCCTTTTCCTCCTAAACCATCGAAGAAAAAGGATGATGAGGATTTTGAGCGCTTTGCTGAAATGATTAGACTTATCTTTTTGCGTATGCGTTTGACTGATATGCTTAAAATGAACCCTTACGCTAAATACATGAAGGATATTGTTACTAATAAAAGAAAGATACCAGAAGCTGAAATTTCCACCATGCTTGCTAATTACACTTTTAAAGGTGGAATACCAAAGAAACTTGGAGATCCAGGAGTACCAACTATACCATGCTCCATTAAGAGAAACTATGTTAAAACTGCTTTATGTGATCTTGGAGCCGGTGTTAGTGTTATGCCTCTCTCTTTGTTGGGGATGTGCATATCCCCATTGAGGTAACCTAGTGTTATTCGAAATTTCTCCGGTTTCATGCGATTCGGAATGAGTTTGTTAACAAGACTTGATCAACCTTGTTAGTGGATTCCTTTTGATGAGCATGAGATGGATGAAGTTAGAAGGCACAACCTTCTGTACCCTCTTTTTACTTTCTGTTATTTATATTAAATAAAGTGAAAATAGTATTTTCTGTCTGTTTTCTGAATTATCCTTGCAATAAAAAATACCCCGAAAATAAAAGTTCTCCAAATGCCCTAGAAATGAAATACGATTTTTCCAGAATATTTAAGAATTATTGGCACCAAGAACACATCAGGGGGACCCACCGTGTGCCCATGAGAGTGGAGGGCGCGCCCTACCCCCTGGACGCGTCCCCTGCCTCATGGACCCCATGTGGGTCCCCTCCACTTATTTTTGCACCCACACACTTTGTCTTCCTCCAGAAAAAATCATCCACCAGCTCAAACCCGTGTTCTAGCTCATCTTGCTGCCGTTTTCGATCTCTTTGCTCAAAGCTCCATCCACAAAACTTCTTTCGGGGATTGTTCTTCGGTATGCGACTCCTCTAATGGTCCAATTAGTTTTTGTTCTAGTGCTTTATTTATTGCAATTTTTTGCTGCTTAGGTGACCCTGTTCTTCAGAAGCAAGGCCCAAGGCCCGCAATATGCGAGCCAGACAATGAACTACCAAGGGAGGCTCAAGTGTGGCCTTGTGAATGGCCGTCATAAGATTTCATGGTCCATGCAGGCATCAAGGAAGAATTTGACACATAGGTGCGTAGCGCTGATCTTGAGAGCTTCGTGTCAGATAAGTGCCGACAATACCTCTATTTAACTGATTCATTTGTGAGAAGGTTTAAATTTATATCCTCGCGCAATTCTCACAATGTCCTATTTGATATTTATGATAAATCTTATACCATGGACTTAGAAGATTTTAATACTGCTTGTAAACTCCCGCAGTGGGGTAGTGCTAGTGAACTTCGCAAATCCAAATTTAAAGAATTTCTTGCTAGTATCACTGTGGGGGAATCTAGAGAAATAACACAAGATACCATAGGGAGCATTCATTTTACTGCCATACATTATTTTGCTCTCTTCGTGGGTAGAAGCATTAACGTTAAGGATGAGGCATGCCACATGTGTGTTCCTGATCTTAGTGTTCTCAAGAGTGCTGTATTAGGAGATAAACAATACAACTTGGGGGCTATTGTTATACGTAGGTTGCATCTTAATGGTTTAACTGAAGATTTGTTTGGTGGAATTTATGCAACTCGTGTAGCTAACTTTCTTGGTATACCAATACGTGGGGATGATATTGAGTTGCCTCCTGCTTATCTAGATTATAATGCTATGGTTCGTCATCAGTTTGTTGAGAGGAACGATCAGTTCTTCTAGTACCGACTAATCTTTGACTGATGATGCACCATCCACGTTGCTCTCCATGCTCCTGCTTTCTTTGATTTTCAGACAAAAGGGAGATATGTTATAACCAGGGAGGAGGTGAACGAGTACAAGAGGAGGACGGAGGCAGCTCACCTCCAAGCTGCAGCTCATGAGGCAATTGCCGCTGCATCTCAGTACGACCCCAGCTACAACTTTGATCCATGGGCATAGACCAACTTAGGCCAAAAGCCTAAGCTTGGGGGAGTACGTATTTCTCACCAACATTACATTCATGTTCACACACTCATGCCAGTTGTCGGTGCTCATACTTTTTCATTGTATCATCCATGCTAGTTCAATTTCTTTTTCTTGCTTTTTCTTGTGTCTTTGAAAAACCTTTAGAAAAAAATTAGCTGTAGCCTTTAGCTAGTTTACTTTCCATGGCTGTAGTAGTAGTAATTAAAAAGAAAACCCAAAAAGATTTCTCGTTCTTCTTTTGCTTGTTGGGAGCTTTCCCATGTAAATAGTAAGCTCCCGTGTAAATAGTTTTGTTTCTTTTCTTTTTCTTTGGGGGTCGAGAGGAGAGGACCATGATGAAAATGTTGAGTGGCTCTCTTATGCATTTTTGTTGATCTAACAAAGAGCCCAGATTACCTTGTCTTCTCTCTTGAATTGAATGCTTGCAGATGCTAGCTTAGTCCAATGTACGTGCACTATTATTATTACCCACACCGTTCGGTTGTGCAAGTGAAAGGCAATAATGATGATATATGATGAACTGATTGAGATGAAAAATCTGGTATGAAATCGACCTCTCTTGTTTTTGTAAATATGATTAGTTCATCGTTCCTGATTCGTCCTATTATGAATGAAACATGTTTGCAATGACTATTAGAGATTATAGTTTCTCAAGCCATGCCTAATTTGCTAGGAGTTTATAATGGTTTACCTTGCATGCCAACATGCTATTAAAATGGTTGTGATGTGGTATGATAGGGTGGTATCCTCCTTTGAACGATTCGAGTGGCTTGACTTGGCACATGTTCACACATGTAGTTGAAACAAATCAACATAGCCTCCACGATATTTACGTTCATGGTGAATTATATCCTACTCATGCTTGCATTCAGTGTTGATTAATTTTAATGCATGTTCATGACTGTTGTCGCTCTCTAGCTGGTCGCTTCCCAGTCTCTTTCTAGCCTTCACTTGTACTAAGAGGGAATACTGCTTGTGCATCCAACTCCATAAACCCCAAAAGTTATTCCACATGAGTTCACCATACCTTCCTATATGCGGTATCTACCTGCCGTTCCAAGTAAATTTGTATGTGCCAAAATCTAAACCTTCAAATGAAATTCTGTTTTGTATGCTCGAATAGCTCATGTATTAACTAGGGATGTCTATATCTTCCATGCTAGGCAGGTTATTCTCAAGAGGAGTCGACTCCACTCCTCACTCATGAGAAAATGGATGGTCACTGGGATGCCCAATTCCATGCTCAAACCAAATCAAAATAATTGCAAACAAAACTCCCCCAGGATTGTTGTTAGTTGGAGGCACCCGTTGTCTCGGGCAAGCCATGGATTGATGCTTGTTGGTGGTGGGGGAGTATAAACTTTACCATTCTGCTTGGGAACCGCCTATAATGTGTGTAGCATGGAAGATATTGAGATCTCTCGGTTGTTATGTTGACAATGAAAGTATACCGCTCAAAATATTATTCATCTCTATTTCAAAATTGAGCTCTGGCACCTCTACAAATCCCTCCTTCCCTCTGCGAAGGGCCTATCTATTAACTTTTATGTTGAGTCATCACCCTCTTATTAAAAAGCACCAGTTGGAGAGCGCCGTTGTCATTTGCATGTATTATTGTTAGTTTACATTGAGTATGACTGTGACTGGATCTCTTTTACCATGAATTACAATTTCTAGTCAGTCCTTGATCTTCAGGGGTGCTCTGCATTTATGCTTTGCGGTCTTAGAAAGGGCTAGCGAGATACCATCTTGTTATATCATATTATGATTGTTTTGAGAAAGTGTTGTCATCCGAGATTTATTATTATTGCTCGCTGGTTGATTATGCCATTGATATGAGTAAACATGAGACCTAAATGTTATTGTGAATATGGTTAGTTCATAATCTTTGCTGAAAACTTGAATGCTGGCTTTACATATTTACAACAACAAGAGCAAATAGAGTTTGTAAATGTTTTTCTTTATCACTTTCAGTTTTTCAACTGAATTGCTTGAGGACAAGCAAATGTTTAAGCTTGGGGGAGTTGATACTTCTCCAACGTATCTACTTTTCCAAACACTTTTGCCCTTGTTTTGGACTCTAACTTGCATGATTTGAATGGAACTAACCCGGACTGACACTGTTTTCAGCAGAATTGCCATGGTGTTATTTTTGTGCAGAAATAAAAGTTCCTAGAATGACCTGAAAATCAATGAAGACTTTTTTGAAATATATAAAAAATACTGGCGAAGGAATCAAGGCCAGGGGCCCACACCCTGTCCACGAGGGTGGAGGGCGCGCCTACCCCCTAGGCGCGCCCCTGCCTCGCGGGCCCCCTGACGCTCTACCGACCTCAACTCCAACTCCATATATTCATGTTCGGGGAGAAAAAAAATAAGAGAGATGGATTCGTCGCATTTTATGATATGGAGCCACCACCAAGCCCTAATCTCTCTGGGGAGGGGTTATCTGGAGTCCGTTCGGGGCTCCGTAGAGGGGAATCCGTCGCCATCGTCACCATCAACCTTCCTCCCTCACCAATTTCATGATGCTCACCACCGTGCGTGAGTAATTCCATCGTAGGCTTGCTGGGCGGTGATGGGTTGGATGAGATTTATCATGTAATCGAGTTAGTTTTGTCAGGGTTTGATCCCTAGTATCCATTATGTTCTGAGATAGATGTTGCTATGACTTTGCTATGCTAAATGCTTGTCACTAGGGACCGAGTGCCATGATTTCAGATATGAACCTATTATGTTTTCATGAATATATGTGAGTTCTTGATCCTATCTTGCAAGTCAATAGTCACCTACTATGTGTTATGATCCGGTAACGCCGAAGTGACAATAATCAGGACCACTCCCGGTGATGACTGTAGTTTGAGGAGTTCATGTATTCACTAAGTGTTAATGCTTTGGTCCGGTACTCTATTAAAAGGAGGCCTTAATATCCCTTAGTTTCCAATAGGACCTTGCTTCCATGGGAGGGTAGGACAAAAGATGCCATGCAAGTTCTTTTCCATAAGCACGTATGACTATATTCGGAATACATGCCTACATTACATTGATGAATTGGAGCTAGTTCTGTGTCACCCTATGTTATAACTGTTGCATGAGGAATCACATCTGCCATAATTATCCATCACTGATCTGTTGCCTACGAGCTTTTCATATATTGATCTTCGCTTATTTACTTTTCCGTTGCTACTGTTAAATCACTATAAAACCAAAACTGTTACCATTACTTTTGCCACCGTTACCACTACTATCATATTACTTTGCTACTAAATACTTTGCTGCAGATATTATGTTTCCAGGTGTGGTTGAATTGACAACTCAGCTGCTAATACTTGAGAATATTCTTTGCCTCCCCTTGTGTCGAATCAATAAATTTGGGTTGAATACACTACTCTCGAAAACTGTTGCGATCCCCTATACTTGTGGGTTATCAGTGAGACCGAATACACAAACTCGGTTAGACCGATTCAGTTCAAAATGTGAATGTTAGGCTTTTCGGTGGGGCCGATATGATCAAATCGGTGGGACCGATTTCATCAGGGTTAGGGCATAACGTAATCTCGATGAGACCGATCACATGAACTCGGTGGAACCGATTTCTGTAATAGGCAAACAGAGAGTTGGTCAGGCAAACTCGATGGGACCGGTCGCTCATTTCGGTGAGACTGTAACGTTACAAAAAAGAAACAGAGAGTTTGCATTGCGAACTCGGTGGGACCGATCGTTCATTTCGGTTAGACCGAAACGTTACGAAGGGAAACAGAGAGGTTGCAATCCCATCTCGGTGAGACCGAGATCACTATCGGTGAGACTGAACTGATTAGGGTTTCTGGCTATGGCTATGTCCAATGAACTTGGTGGCGCCGGATAGATCAAATCGGTGGGGCCGAGTTTGACTTTTGGTTTGGGACAAATGTGGATATGATAAAGTGGTTGAGGGATTTTGGAGCATATCACTCAGCATTTTGAGCAAGCAAACCATTAAGCAACACCTCATCCCCTTTTAATAGTATTGGCCTTTCCTATGGACTCAATGTGATCTTGGATCACTAAAATGAAAATGTAGACTCTTGAGCTTTTGCCAATATGTGTCCTTGCATTTTGAGGGGTCCACATTCCTAGTCCATGCCATGCCAATCATTGAACTTTCTGAAATGATCATCTTGAAAGAGCATTAGTTCAATGAGCTATATATTGTTAGGAATTACCAAACCCACCCAGGGATAGTTGCACTTTCACTTGACTTGGCACATGTTCATGCATGTAGTTGAACCAAAACCAACATAGCCTCTATGATATTTATGTTCATTGTGTTCATATCCTACTCATGCTAGTGTCCAATGTTACTTATGCATAATGCATGATCATGATTGTTGTTGCTGAAAGGATCGAGATGGACCTAGAGGGGGTGAATAGGTACAAATACAAATTTTAATTATTACTTAGCAATTTTAGGCAATAATGAGGAATATGAAAGTGAGCCTAACAATTGCAAGTATGATGCTAAGAGCTAAGCAAGGTAAACAAGTAACACAACTATGTGAGTAAGCAAGCACAATATGATATAAGTAAGGACAAGAGACAAGTTACCACAAGTAGGGAGTTAGGGTTAGGAATAACCGCAACTCCGAGAGATGAGGATGTATGATGATGTTCACTTCCTTGGAGGGAAGCTACGACACCGTTAGAGAGGTGGATGTTACCACGAAGGCACACCAACACCAGGAAGGATCACCCTATTCTCCCTTTGAGACAACACCACAAAGGCGTTTATCAACAACTAGTGGTAGACCTTGGGGTGATCTCCAAACCTCAGAAACTTTCCGGGGGTAATCACAATGATCGATTCATCTCGGAATGACTCCTACCGCCTAGGAGTCTCCAACCTCCAAGAGTAACAAGAACGATGGGAAATGCTCAAGAACTTGCTCAAATCATGAATTCCTTTGGTGAGAAGAAGGGGAAGGAGTGGATCTATCACTTGATTGGAGAACTTCTCTCAAATGTTCCCAAATCCCTTGGGGATCTAGGATTTGGTGTAGGGGATCAAGAGAGTGAGTGAAATGTGTTCTTGGAGAGCTCAATAGTGAATGGTCAGCCTTATCCCGTGGAGGGAGGAGGCTATATATAGTAGTAGCATAAAAACTGACCGTTGAGCCACTTAGTGTATTGAAGTTGTCGGACGTCCGGTGAGTACCGGAAGTCTGGTGGCACGGATTGGACCGGACGTCCGGCCGGGCCACCGGTCGTCCGGTCGCTGGGAATCCTATCATGCCACAAAAGAAGCATGAGGCACATAGCCACCAGACGTTCGGAAGGTGCCAGTCGTCCGGTGACCGGTCGCCCGGTGAGGATCGGAAATCCATTAATAAGTGTTCTGTTGAGGCTGTACCGGATTTCTGGAGAGAAACAGACATCTGATGACCGATCGTTTGGAGTGGACCGGATTTATGCTATATTCTTTGTGTGAGGATGCACCGGACATCCGGAGAGAGCCAGATGCCCGGTCGACTGTGAAGGGCCGGACATTCGTAGAATACCGGTCGTCCTGTGAAAACAGAGCACACTAGCTCATGAGCACAAAGAACTTTGTGCACAAGTTAGTGGAAGAGCTAGGGGTGAAACAGAGATGTTATGAGAGGATACTTTGTGGGTTTTGATCAAGTCTTTTACGAAATCCGACGATCCCCTCTTAATAGTGCAGGATCCCTATACTCAAGAACAAACCGAAGGAGAGCCAAAGCTATTGTCTTGTATCTCCGCTCTTGAGTGATATATATTTGTTCGTAGTCATGATCCACACATGGCCCTTGAGACATAATCCTGAGATATGCTTGATAAAAATGATTAGTCCCCTATATGCATGTTGTCATCAACATCAAAATAAGACTAAGGGCATGATTGCACTTTCAATCTCCCCCTTATTGGTAGTTGATGACAACATACATGCACTTCTCAATATGTAAAAAAACTTTGAATATCGAAAGGATTTGTTGTGGAGCTCCCCCTAAACAGGTGCATAAATAAAATAAGCATGAAGAGAGCTCCCCCTCAATATGATACCAACACAACCAAATATCATAAAGTAAACAAGATAACATAATACCATAATAGGATCCATAGATAGGTGTATTACACAAACCATAAAGGTTCATCACTCATAGCATAGTACATAAAACGACAATAATCATAACATTGGTTCGATACAAGCTAATCTCAAAGCATTACATAATAGATAAGTGCCTACTCCCCCTTGGCATCAAGTACCCAAAAGGGGTCAGACCATCATAAAGCATCATCATCATGAGCACCACTGCCACCAGCCTCATCAAGGAAATCAGACCACTCAGGACCCGAGGGAAAGCCAAAGTCAGAAGGTGGATCATCAGGAAGACGTTCATCATCACTCACATCGAAAACTCTAGAGTCTCTTAGACGAGCCTTCAGAGCATTATTGTAAGTGACCATCCGAGTGACAACATCGTGATTTTGGGAGCAGTGAAAGGTAAAAACCTTCATCATGGAAGAGTGTGCCTTCCCAAGAAAGCGAGCAATGTGCCTGAATGATGCAGATCCGGAAGGAGTAGTATGAGCAGCAGGAGGAACACTAGCAGTAGTTCGGCGAGCATTATCAGAAGAGGAAGAGTCCTTGGGGACCCAATCATCCGCCATGTGAGGTGGAATGACCCACCGCTCATGAAAGTGAGTGCGGGCAATGGGAAACAGAGCCACACTCTCGATGAATGCCTGAAGAAAGGGAGCATGAGGAAAGGCCCGCTTGTGCTGAAGACAAGCGAGACGGATCTCATGCCACCGAAAATGAGGGACATTGATCTTCCCTTTGGGAGACGCATAGAGGCGATGCATGAGATCAATGCAGTAGCTATTGCAAGACCCCTTGTCACCCATCTTGGGATAAATGGTGCGAATGACACACTAAAAGATAATGTAGAAAGGAGAGCGCCAAATGGAGACTTGGTTCAGACCCTTCTGTTTCTCCTCATTAGTCATTTCATCTATGGGGTTGAGAAGATCCGCACAAACCTCAATGCCCTTGGGCCTATGGTTGGGGTCATCCCTATGGATTTTGAAACCAGTGTCAGGAAAACCAAGGGCAACAACAAATTGAGAATAAGAAGCCGTGAGCACGGTGTGAGAGGTCATCCAAGTGACAGTGTTATTTCGACCAAAGAAACATGTGGCATAGAATTGATGAATGGCAGCTTGGTCAAAATCGTGCTGAAATGTAAATGGAGCAGCAAGATTAGACGATTCGATGAGCTCAATAGCCCCCGGATATTTCACCGGATGAGCATGAATGTGCTCTAAGTCAACACACACATGCAAAGATAGACCCTTAGGAATGATGACAGTGGTAAAAATGTCTGCCTGGACGTTAGTGCGAAAGCGATCGTCCTGGGAGTCGCTAGCAACCAAAAATTGGTCAACATCATGATGAAGCTTAAGATAGGAAGCAATGGGAACCTCGTTGAACCTTTTAATGTTGCGGCCGAGAGGAAGTGCAGGTTCAAGAGAGATGTGATGGGCATCACCTTGAGGTTGCACCGGAGGAGGAGGAGGCTTGAAGGTGGGCCGACGAGTTCCCGGCTTAGGTGAAGTGGTGCAAACAACAACATACTCGGCCTACTCCGTATCTTCCAGCTCATCCTCATAGTCGAAGTCCTACGTTGAGGAGTCGCTAGCAGAGCTGCGAGGCTGGGCGGCATGCTTCCGAGGATGATCCCGCTCTTCTGAATCATCAGAACCACCACGACGAGATGTGTGAGAGGACCCACCTAGGACCTGCTTGCGTGCAGAGCGCTTGGTCCTTGGCATCCCGACCTAGAGGAGGAGGGAGATCCAAATCAACAATCCATCTCCATAGATCAAAGGAGAATTCGATTGAGGAGTGGAGGAGAAGAAGGGGTGCTACCTCAGAGGGATGAATGAGACGGAGGGAGTTCCACGGGGGTGGCGCCGGAGGCGTGATGGCAACCGGGGCGACGGTGACTGGGGTAACCCAGGCTGCACAGAGACAATGAGGGGCACAACCGGGCCGCCGACCACAGCAAGGACAAGGTGTGCGGCGACGACGAACGAGAGAAAGGGGATCAATTTAGGTCAAAACTACCCCAACCGCACCCGCCCTATATATACGGGCCAGAAAATGACCGGACGACTGGTGCGTGATGGACGTCCGGTGCCTGGGAGGAAACACCCGATGAGCCAGGTACCGGACGACCGGAAAAACCGGGCATCCAATGCATGGAGATAGAGTTGAAATTAACGGAAGTCCGGTCATACCGGACGTCTGGTATGAGGACAACAGAACGGATTTTACGGACGACCGGAAGCTCTCAGAAATTTTTGGGAAGGACAAGGTGATATTTTTGGTGCCAATGACAATGGTAGTGAGATGATGATTTCAGTATGAAGTAAGATGAAAAGACACAATGTTAAGCAGAGAATATCCTACGCCAAATAAAACACACCGCTCAGATAATGTTCTAACTGTCGGATTTCGGGTTCCGGCGGACCCTTGAGGTTCGAACACTGGGGTGCGCGCGGAGATTTCGCCTCCTACCTACCTGCGCCCCTCCGCCTCGCTAAGATCTAAACTATGGAAAGAATAACACGAGGGACACAAGGTTTATACTGGTTCGGGCCACCGTTGTGGTGTAATACCCTACTCCAGTGTGTGGTGTGGTGGATTGCCTCTTGGGCTGATGATAATGAGTGATACAAGGAAGAACAACCTCGCGAGGGTCTGTTCTTGGCTGGGGCGATGAACTGCTGGGAGGAGTTCAGTCACCTTTCTCTCTCTCTCTCTCTCTCTCTCTCTCTCTCTCTCTCTCTCTCTCTCTCTCTCTTTCTGATCGAACCCCCCTTCCTCTGTGGGTGGCTGGTCCTATTTATAGATGCCCTGGTCCTCTTCCCAAATATCGAGCGGGAAGGGAGCCAACAATGGCGGGCTAATTTGAAGGGGGACAACTAGTACTAGCTACCCTGACAAAAGTAGTCTTCGCCTGCACAAAGCTCTGGTGGTGACGTCGTCTTGGGCTCCACGATGACCTCCATCTTGCAGTCCTCCTGGTCCTGGTCTTGTTGCACCGAAATGGCAACCTTTGCCTGATGCCTCGGTACTCCACGGCTGCGCTTGCCCCCTTTGCACCAAAGAGGAAAGGAGGACACTGCGCGGCTGGCACCCGCCTGGCGCCCTTGGTCATCATGGCTTGCGTCACGGGCACCTCGTGAGGTACCCCGCCTTGATCTCTCCGCCTCCTCGCAAGCCAGCCTGACGAGGCCGTGCCTGAGGAAGCTCCACGTCGTCCGCCCCACGAGGTTTGGCCCCTCGCGAGGGTCTTGGGTTTGTGTTGGTGAAGATGGGCCGCGCTGGGCCCCCCTTTGAGCCACGCCGCAGGCCGCAGGCAAGCAAGTCTGGGGACCCCCGTTCCCAGAACACCGACAGTAGCCCCCGGGCCCAAGGCGCGCCCAGTCTTGGTCGTGCATGGAGGCAGAAGGGCAAGAGCGGAGCGCCGCGGGCCCTAACAGCCTGTGGCCTTGGGCTCCGCGTGGCAGTTGATTGGTCGTGGGCGTCGCCACTTCCCCATGGCGCCTCAGCCACTGCACGGATTGGACAAGTCCCTGCATGCAGAGCGGGTCATAATTACCTGCGATCGTGGGGGCCGTCGGTTGGCCCTCGCCGGCTATAAGTATGGATCGGCGCGTGCCCTTCCAGTTCATCCCCCCTTGCTTCTCCTTCTTCTTCATGGCCCCGTCGAGGAGGTTCTCGGCTGCAAAGAAGGGGAAGGCTCACCAGGTTGATCCCGCCTCTCCCCCGCCCAAGCGCGGCCGAGGGCGCCCTCGCAAACATCCTGTGGCCACCTCGGTAGCTCCCCGCGGCCGTCGAGGCGATTTTCAGCACAGCGACGGGCGAATTGTTGCGGCCGGGGGGTGCGCTCCGGCTGCGCGTCCCCCTAGGCCGCGCTTTCGCGCTGCTGAAGCGCTGCCGGAGTTCGTCGTGTGGTTGGCGGAGCCGACTAGCACCCAACTTCCACTTCCTCGCTTCCTCCTTGGCGAGATCCCGGCCGGTGCCCCGGGAGGCCTCTGGCTTTAGGCCGACGGCTGCTGCAGCCAGGCCTCATGGGTCTCACTGGAGGTCTCCGCAGCCGGGAGCCTGTCCCTGGCCCGCGGTTGGCAGACGTTTGCCCGCGCGCGTGGTCTGAGCCGTCGGTGCACCCTACACTTCAAGTTCGACGGCGATGCCACCCTCTACGTGAGGGTGTTTGGGGAAGATGGTCGCCGCGCAGGGTGTTGCCCCGAGGGGGACGACCGCGGCTGGGAACCCAGCTCTGGCGATGATGGAGAGGGCAGCGCTCGCGCGGCTGGCGGCGCTTAGGGTTCCTCAAGCTTCTTCGGTTCTTCTTTAGGCGGCGACTCTTCTAGCGGTGGCCGCGGTCAGCCTCCATGCCGTCGTATCTGCTTGGGAGGTGGTAGCGTGTCCGCCTGCCGTCACGCCCTGGTGAAGCGCGAGAGGGAGTCTGCCTGAGCTCCGGAGGCAGCTCGGGCCTTCCCTGTGGGCCGGTGTGAGGCGAGCTGCACCTGATTTGTTCTTTCTTTTCCTTTTTCCTGCGTAAAAAAGACAGTAGTGTGGAGCCCCGCGGGGGCGTGTTTGGGTTATTGCTGTTAATCATCATTTTGCTTCCGTTATCGTACCTTCCGGCTATGTGCCCGTGCGTGGATAGTTCCCGGCCCCGGCCATGGGGGGCGACCGACCCAGGCCCTGTGTTTGTGTCGCGGTGCCCGTGGGGCACGGACTGGAGGGGTGCTCTTGTAATGGGCCCAGGTCGCGATCCCTTTGAACGACTAGGATAGGAACACTTGCGAGGGCGCTCGGCTGCCCCCCCCCCTCGCGAGGCCTTGCACAAGAGAAATCGAGGCAGGAGAGTGAAAAGTCGAAGAACCACAAGCCAAAGACGGCAACAACTTCAATAAAACTTCGAATGAGAAGGAACAAGCCAGCTGCGGAAAGCAAATGAAAAGCCGCGTCCGGCACCTAATCTAGTCTTCGACGTCTTCTGACCAGCACGGAGCTAAGTGCTGCCACTGGGCATGGGAGGGAGCCCCAGGGCCTGAGGCCGGTGCTCCTGAGACTCCGGGGCGTGTACAGCCCCAACTCATTATTACGTGAGAGTGTCACGGGCGGCGAGCTCCACAGGCGTTGGCCTTCTTCACAGGCTCCGGGCCTTTTCCAAAACGTGATAGCTTCACAGGCATTCGCCTTCTTCACAGGCTCTGGGCCTTTTCCAAAACGCGATAGCTTCACAGGCATTCGCCTTCTTCACAGGCTCTGGGCCTTTTCCAAAACACGATAGCTTCACAGGCATTCGCCTTCTTCACAGGCTCTGAGCCTTTTCCAAAACGCGATAGCTTCACAGGCATTCGCCTTCTTCACAGGCTCTGGGCCTTTTCCAAAACGCGATAGCTTCACAAGCATTCACCTTCTTCACAGGCTCTGTGCCTTTTCCAAAACGCGATAGCTTCATAGGCATTCGCCTTCTTCATAGGCTCTGGGCCTATTTAGGGGTAGAACCTCCGGAGGTGCTGGATGTTCCATGCGTTCTGGACTGGCACCCCCTCCTGAGTCTCCAAGCGCGCGAAGCCGGACCTGGAAACATGAACAACTTTGAACGGGCCCTCCCACATGGGAGAGAGTTTGTGCAGCCCCTCCCTGGAGAGAACCCGCCTAAGCACGAGGTCTCCTACCTCGAGAGTTCTGGGGCGGATGTTGCGGCAGTGATATCACCGCAGTGCTTGTTGGTACCTCGCCGCTCGTAGCATGGCTTCTCGGCGACGTTCCTCCCCAAGCACGAGGTCCATCCCCCGCATGGTGTCCTCCTGCGCCTCGTCGAACGCTAGGACCCGCGCGGAGCGACGTCTGACCTCGTGAGGGAGGACCGCTTCGGCTCCGTAGACCAGGAAGAACGGGGTCTCTCCAGTCGGCTTGGTTGCGGTTGTGCGGATGGACCACAACACGGACTGAAGCTCGTCGTACCAACCTCTGCCGCAGGCCTCCAGCTTCTTCTTGAACGTCCTGGTCTTGAGGCCCCTCAGGACCTCCGCGTTGGCTCGCTCAGCCTGGCCGTTGCTTCGGGGGTGCGCCACCGAAGCGTAGCATATCTGCGTTCCAAGGTTAGCACAGTATGTTTTGAAGAGGTTACTGGTGAATTGTGAACCGTTGTCCGTGATGATGTGGTTCGGCACCCCGAACCGGCTCACGATGCCCTTGATGAACTTGACCGCGGAACCCGCGAGAATGGTGCGGACAGCCTCTACTTCAGCCCACTTGGTGAACTTTTCCACGGCGACGTAGAGGTAGCGATAGCCCCCTGGCGCCCGAGGAAACGGGCCCAAGATGTCCAGCCCCCAGACTGCGAATGGCGGCGAAAGGGTTATAGTCTGCAAGCCTCCTACTGGCTGATGGATCTGCTTGGCGTGGAACTGGCAGGCCTCACAAGTTTTCACTAGTTCGACGGCATCATTGAGCGTGGTGGGCCAATAAAACCCACTGCGAAACGCCTTGCCGACAAGGGTCCGTGATGATGAATGATGTCCACAGTCTCCGCCGTGTATATCTTCCAGCAGTTCCTTCCCTTGCTCCCTGGAGATGCAGCGCAGGGATACATCGTTTGGTCGCTTCCGGTAGAGCTCTCCAACCTTGATGCAGTATGCCGTGGCGTGGCGTGCCACTCGCTCCGCTTCCTCCTCCTTCTCCGGCAGGGTCCCTTGCGTTAAGTAACTCCGGAGCTCCGCAATCCAACATCCCTCCTGAGGTTCCATCGTCAGGAGCAGGCGTGCTCCTGAGGCCGGGCCACAGGCCGGAGCTCCTGAGGCAGGTGGCTGGGGGAGCTCCTCCCGGGGCTGAGCCGTGTTTGATAATGACGGCAGGGCTGAGGGCTTGAAGAGCCGCTCCTCGAAAACACCAGGCTCCTGAGGTAACCGCCTGGACGCCCGTTTGGTGATGTCGTCGGCCTCCTGATTGGTGCCACGGGGCACATGCTGCAACTCCAACCCCCAGAACTGCTTCTCCATCCTGCGGACCCCCGCAAGGTAGGCTTCCATGTGCTCATCCTTCGGCTCGTACACCTTGTTGGAGAAATTGACAAGGAGCTACGAATCGCCCTTGATGGTGAGGCGTTTAACCCCCAGGGCAGCTGCGGCCTTCAAGCCCGCTATTAAACCTTCATACTCCGCTATGTTGTTGGAGACCTTTTCACCTTGCTGAAAACAGAGCTGCACAGCATAATAGAGCTTGTCCTGAGTGGGCGATATAAGCACCGCCCTAGCCCCAGCGCCATGCCTGGAGAACGCCCCATCGAAGTACATGACCCAGCCTTCTAGCGCCTCGCTTCCCGGGGATAGGGACCGATCCTCGTCGGCCTTGAGGCCTGGCGCCCCCGTCCATTCTGCCACAAAATCCGCCAACGCTGCTCCCTTGATGACTCTGGTCATGCTAAATTCGAGCTGAAATGCTTGCAGTTCTATGTTCCACTCAGCGACCCTTCCAGCTAAGTTAGGGCTCCTGAGCACTCTCTCCAGGGGGTATGACGAGACGACCTTGATGGGATGACCCTGAAAATAGTGCCGCAGCTTGCGCGAGGCCACCAGTAGCGCGAGGAGGAGTTTCTAAGGCATGGGGTACCGTGCCCTTGCATCCCGCAACACCGTGCTGACGAAGTACACTGGGTGCTCAACGAGGTGGAGTGCGTCAGTGCTGGTGGCTCCCTTCGGAGACCATGGCGCCTCTTGAGGCAATGAGGCCTCCTGAGACTGGCCATCTGGGAGAGGGGCCTCTTCCGCCTCCGGTGCGCCCCTCTGTGGCGGCTGATCCTCCTCAGCCGCGGTGGCAGTTTCTGTGGGCCTCCCTTGTTCCTGTCTTGCCTTGTCCCGGGCTGCTGCCGTGGTTTTGATTCGACGCTCCTCTCTGACTGCCACCAAGGCTGCGCTGGCGGAGTAGGGAGTGGCGGCGACGTAAAGCACCAGGGGCTCTTGAGGGCGCGGAGCCACCATGACCGGTGGGCTGGTCAGGTATCTCTTAAGATCCTGGAACGCCTTGTCGGCCTCTTCAGTCCACTCGAAGGGCCCCTTTTTCTTCATTAGCTGGAAGAAGGGCAGCGCTCGTTCCCCCAACTTGGAGATGAAGCGCCGTAGCACGGTCACGCGCCCCGTGAGCTTCTGCATTTCTCTGAGGGTCTTCGGCGGGCTCATGTCTTCCACCGCCTTGACCTTTTCCAGGTTATCCTCGATGCCTCGGTGGGACACGAGGAAACCCAAGAGCTTGCCCGAGGGGACTCCGAATACACACTTCTCCGGGTTGAGCCGTAGGTTCACTGCGTTGAGGCTCGTGAAGGTTTCCTCCAGGTCTTGTATCAAGGTCCTGACCTCCCGGGACTTTACCAGAATGTCATCAACGTAAGCTTCAACATTCTTCCCGAGCTGCGGGCCCAAGGTGATGTGCATCAGCCGCTGAAAGGTCGCCCCTGCGTTACGCAGCCCGAATGGCATGCATGTGTAGCAGTACACCCCACACGGGGTTAGGAAGGCTGTCTTCTCGACGTCTTCTACCGCCATCTTGATCTGGTGATACCCAGAGAAGGCATCCAAGAAGCATAACTGGTCGCATTCCGCAGTGGAATCGATGATCTGGTCGATGCGGGGGAGCGGGAATGGATCTTGCGGGCAGGCTTTGTTGAGGTTGGTGAAGTCGACACACATGCGCTCCTTCCCTCCCTTCTTTGGCACAACGACAGGGTTGGCCAACCAATCCGGGTATTGGACCTCGCGAATGACCCCAGCGGCTTCTAATTTGCGGGTCTCTTGGACGATGAAGGCCTGCTTTTCTGTAGACTGCCGCCTGGCCTTCTGCTTCACAGGGTGCACGTTGGGGCACATGTTGAGGTGATGCTCGATTACACTCCTAGGGATCCCTGCCAACTGGTCAGGCTCCCAAGCGAATACCTTCTTGTTCGCGTGCAGGAACCCGACCAGGGCCTCCTCCTGCTCGGGTTTGAGGTGGGCACCTATGGTGAAAGTGGCGTTGGTGGACCCGTCCTCATCGACGTGTATCTGCTTGGTTTCTGCCTTGTCCTGGGTGAACAACTGTTTCTTCTTGGCGGGTGCAGCCCCCTTGGGCTCGGGGGTCTCCAAGTCGGCGGGCTATGCCGCCGCCGCCGTCTTGAAGGCGAGCTTGAGCACCCGCAGCGCGTCCCCGGTGCCCCGTGCACGGTGAGGACACCGCTGCTCCCGGGCATCTTCATGAGGTTGTACGCCGGGTGCGTCGCGGCCATGAACTGGGCCAGCACTCGGTAGCCGAGGATGGCGTTGTAGGGGAGGCCGATGGGGGGCAATGTCGAAGTCGACCAGCTCCGTGCGGAAGTTGTCGTAGGTGCCAAAGGTTGCTGGGAGGAGTTCAGTCACCTTTCTCTCTCTCTCTCTCTCTGATCGAATCCCCCTTCCTCTGTGGGTGGCTGGTCCTATTTATAGATGCCCTGGTCCTCTTCCCAAATATCGAGCTGGAAGGGAGCCAACAATGGCGGGCTAATTTGAACGGGGACAGCTAGTACTAGCTACCTTGACAAAAGTAGTCTTCGCCTGCACAAAGCTCTAGTGGTGACGTCGTCTTGGGCTCCATGATGACCTCCGTCTTGCAGTCCTCCTGGTCCTGGTCTTGTTGCACCGAAATGGCAACCTTTGCCTAATGCCTCGGTACTCCGCGGCTGCGCTTGGCCCCTTTGCACCAAAGAGGAAAGGAGGACACTGCGCGGGCTGGCACCCGCCTGGCGCCCTTGGTCGTCATGGCTTGCGTCACGGGCACCTCGTGAGGTACCCCGCCTTGATCTCTCCGCCTCCTCATGAGCCAGCCTAACGAGGCCGTGCCTGAGGAAGCTCCGTGTCGTCCGCCCCGCGAGGCTTGGCCCCTCGCGAGGGTCTTGGGTTTGTGTTGGTGAAGATGGGCCACGCTGGGCCCCCCTTTGAGCCACGCCGCAGGCCGCAGGCAGGCAAGTCTGGGGACCCCCGTTCCCAGAACGCCGACACTAACCGATAAGAGCGATGGTCGATGCCACCATGTGTGAGTATATGTGACATGGCACCGCAAGGATTTGAACTTTGGGTGCATAATCACTACTCCATCATTTAAAGCACCATAGTTAGAATAACATGGTAGCTTTGAGAGAGTTTGTTTTATTTATGCATTACATAAGGTGAGAGTACTCATGAGTTGAGTGTCCCCCCTAAATATATGCCTAGATCAAGACAAGACATGATGAATATGCATGCATGGGTACTAGATTTCACATAATGTTGTCAAGTTCCAAGATACCAAGTTCATACCTAAGTTGACATAACCTTGCTTCATCCAATGGCTTGGTGAAAATGTCTGCAAGTTGCATATCTGTACCCACATGAGCAATATCAATGTCACCTTTTTCCACATAATCTCTCAAGAAATGATACCTAATATCAATGTGCTTGGTGCGGGTATGATCTTTGGGATTCTCAGCAATATTGGTGGCACTTTCATTATCACATAGGAGAGGCATATTTCTATAGGTGATACCATAATCCTTCAAAGTTTGCCTCATCCATAGTAATTGAGTTACACAACTGGCGGTTGCAATGTATTCAGCTTTGGCGGTGGAAAGAGCAACACAATTTTGTTTCTTCGAGGACCAACTTACCAAGGAGTGTCCAAGAAATTGACATGCACCGGAGGTGGACTTACGATCCACCTTGTCTCTAGCCCAATCCGCATCTAGTGTACCCAATAAGATCAAACTGTCGGATTTCGAGTTCCAGTAAAACCCTTGAGGTTCGAACTCTAGGGTGCGCACAAAGATCTCTCCCCCCTAGCTCACGCTCTCACCACAATCTCAAGGCTCCGCACGTCGAACTCGCATAACAAAGGACACGGGGTCTATACTGGTTCGGGCCACTGTTGTGGTGTAATACCCTACTCCAGTGTGATGTGGTGGATTGCCTCTTGGGCTGAGGATGAACGAGTACAAGGGAAGAACAGCCTCCTGAGGAGGGGTGTTCTTGAGCTTGATGAACCGGTGTGTTTGAGGATGGTCGGAATGTGATCCCCTTGCTATGGTGGTAGCTAGCCCTATTTATAGAGGCCCTGGTCCTCTTCCCAAATGTAGGCGGGAAGGGATCCAACAACGGCCAAATTTGAAGGGAGACAACTAGTACAAGTTATGCTGACAAAAGGTGGTCTTCGCATGCCAAAGGCTCTGGTGGTGACGCCGTCCTGGGCTCCATGGTGACCTCCGTCCTGCCGTCCTGCTGGTCTTGGTCTTGTTGCACTGATATGGAAACCTTTGCCTGATGCCTCAGGCCTCCTCGCATGCGCTTGCCTCCTTAGCACCGAAGGGGAAACGAGGACACTGCACGCGCTGGCGCCCGCCTGGTGCCCGCCTAGCCTTGGTCGTCATGGCTTGCATCACAGGGACCTCGCGAGGTGCCCCCCGCCTTGATCTCTCCGCCCCTCACGAGCCAGCCTGGTGAGGCCGCCCGGAGGAGGTCTTGCATCGTCCACCTTGCAAGGCTTGGCCCCCCACGAGGGTCTTGAGTGTTCGCTAGTGAAGATGGGCCGTACAGGGCCGCTGGTGGAGCCACGGCGTGGGCTGCAGGCAAGCAAGTCTAGGGACCCCATTCCCAGGACGCCGACAGTAGCCTCGGTCCCAAGGCGCGCTCGGACATGGCTTCGAGGCAAAGCCAAGGGGCCAGTGCGGAGCGCCGCGGGCCCCAACAGCCTGCGGCCTCGGTTGACGCGTGGTGATGGATGGGATGTGGGCGTCTCCGCTTCCCGACGCCGCCTCAGCAACTACCCAACTTGACAAGTCCCTGTTGCATGCAGAAAAGGGTCATTATTACCTTAGATCATGGAGGCCGGCTGTTGGCCTCCTCCTAGCTATAAATGGGAAGGGGGGGCGGAGCCCCCATCACCCATCTCTTCCTTCACTTCTACTGCTTCTTCTCCCTTGCTTCACTACTAGCAGCGACACCTATGGCACCGGTGAAGAGGTTCTCGGCCGCAGAAAAGGGCAAGGCCTGCTAGGAGGGGCCCGGCTCGCCGCCACCCAAGAGGGGGCATGGTCGCCCGCGTAAGCACGCCACGACCCCCACTGTGGCCCCTCGTGGACGCAGCGGCGCCTCCTCGCGCAGTGGGAGTCGCCCAGGTCATGGCAGACTCGTCGATGGAGTCAGGCGCGCCATGGTTGCGCGGCCTCCCCGGCCGCGCGTCCACTCGGTAGAGGTGCTGTCGGAGTTCATCATGTGGTCGGGGAACCCGGCCGGCACCTGGCTTTAGCTCCCGTGGTTCTTTACCGGCGAACTGCCGGCCGCAGGTCCAGGCGGTCTCTGGCTGCAGGCGGACGACTGCTGCAGCAAGGCTTCGTGGTTCGCGGTGGAAGTCTCTGTCGCAAGCAACACAGCCCTGGCCCACGGCTGGCAGACGTTTGCCCGCGCATGCGGCCTAGGCAGGCGGTGTACCCTCCACTTCAAGTACGACGACGACGCGACCCTCTGCGTTTGGGTATTCGGGGAAGACGGTCACTATGTCGGATGTTGCCCCGAGGACAACGACAGCGACGAGGTGCTCAGCCTTGGCGACGGTCGCGACGAGGATGAAGGTGGCCTCGTCCTCGGTGCTGGCCGCGGCTCGTCCAGCTACGACTCCTCCTCCTCCAGCGACAGCTCCAGCACCGGCGGCTATGACCGGCCGCCATGCCGTCGCGCCTGTTTTGAAGGCAGTAGTGGATCGTCTCGTCGCCGCGCCCCAGTGAAGCGAGAGGAGGGGTCTGGTTGAGTCCAGGGGGCGCCGAGAGCCTACCCTCACGAACCGCCGCGGGGGTGCGCGCCGCTTCTGTTTTGTTCTTTCCTTCCTGCATTTAAAAATAAACAAGTATGGGGCCCTGCAAGAGCGTGCAACGAACCATGATTTCCAAGTCGCTATGTTATGTTTATCATTCCTGTGTCGTGTTGCGGCATCAACGTTTTATGTAGGCGTGTAGATATAAATGTTGGGGAATGAAGTAATTTCAAAAAAATTCCTATGCACACGCAAGATCATGGTGATACATAGCAATGAGAGGGGAGAGTGTTGTCTACGTACCCTTGTAGACCGTAAGCGGAAGCGTTATGAGAACGCGGTTGATGTAGTCGTACGTCTTCACGATCGACCGATCCTAGTACCAAAAGTACGACACCTCCGCGATCTGCACACGTTTGGCTCAATGATGTCCCACGAACTCTTGATCCAGCTGAGTGTCGATGGAGAGCTTCATCAGCACGATGGCGTGATGACGGCGATGATGATGCTACCGTCGCAGGGCTTCACCTAAGCACTACGATGATATGACCGAGGTGGATTATGGTGGAGGGGGCACCGCACACGGCTAAGGGATCAATGATCAACTTGTGTGTCTATGGGGTGCACCTTGGCCACGTATATAAAGGATGGAGAGAGGAGGAGGCCGGCCCTCATAGAGCGCGCCCAAAGTGTTGAGTCCTACTAGGACTCCCTAGTCCTAGTAGGATTCCACCTCCCACATGGAATAGGAAAATGGGCAGGGAGAAGGAGAAGGAAGGAAGGGGGCGCCCCCTTTCCGTAGTCCAATTCGGACCAGTCCATGGGGAAGGGGCGCAGCCACCCTTGAGGCTTTTCTCTCCTTTCCCGTATGGCCCATTAAGGCCCAATACGAATTCCCGTAACTCTCCGGTACTCCGAAAAATACCCGAATCACTCGGAACCTTTCTGATGTACGAATATAGCCTTCCAATATATTGATCTTTACGTCTCAACGATTCTGAGACTCCTCGTCATGTTCCCGATCTCATCCGGGACTCCGAACAAACTTCGGTCATCAAATCACATAACTCATAATACAAATCGTCACAGAACGTTAAGCGTGTGGAGCCTACGGGTTCGAGAACTATGTATACATGACCGAGACTCATCTCCAGTCAATAAACAATAGCGGAACCTGGATGCTCATATTGGTTCCTACATATTCTATGAAGATCTTTATCGGTCAAACCGCATAACAACATAAGTTGTTCCCTTTGTCATCGGTATGTCACTTGCCCGAGATTCAATCGTCGGTATCCTCATACCTAGTTCAATATCGTTACTGACAAGTCTCTTTACTCGTTCCGCAATGCATCATCCCACAACTAACTCATTAGTCACAATGCTTGTAAGGCTTATAGTGATGTGTATTACCGAGAGGGCCCAGAGATACCTCTCCAATACACGGAGTGACAAATCTTAATCTTGATCTATGCCAACTCAACAAACACCATCAGAGACACCTATAGAGCATCTTTAAAATCACCCAGTTACGTTGTGACGTTTGATAGCACACAAGGTGTTCCTCCAGTATTCGGGAGTTGCATAATCTCATAGTCTGAGGAACATGTATAAGTCATGAAGAAAGCAATAGCAATGAAACTGTAACAATCATCGTGCTAAGCTAACGGATGGGTCAAGTTAATCACATCATTCTCTAATGATGTGATCCCGCTTATCAAATGACAACTCTTTTTCCATGGCTAGGAAACTTAACCATCTTTGATTAATGAGCTAGTCAAGTATAGGCATACTAGTGACACTCTGTTTGTCTATGTATTCACACATGTACTAAGTTTCCGGTTAATACAATTCTAGCATGAATAATAAATATTTATCATGATATAAGGAAATATAAATAACAATTTTATTATTGCCTCTAGGGCATATTTCCTTCAGTCTCCCACTTGCACTAGAGTCAATAATCTAGTTCACACCGTCATGTGATTTAACACCAATAGTTCACATCTTTATGTGATTAGTTCACATCTCCATGTGACTAACACCCAAAGGGTTTACTAGAGTCGATAATCCAGTTCACATCGCTATGTGATTAACACCCAAAGAGTGATCATGTTTTGCTTGTGAGAGAAATTTAGTCAACAGGTCTTCCACATTCAGAGCCGTATGTATTTTGCAAATTTTCTATGTCTACAATACTCTGCACGGAGCTACTCTAGCTAATTGCTGCCACTTCCAATATGTATCTAGATCGAGACTTAGAGTCATCTAGATCGGTGTCAAAAGCTTGCATCGGCGTAACTCTTTACGACAAACTCTTTGTCACCTCCATAACCGAGAAACATTTCCTTATTCCACCAAGGATATTTTTGACCGTTGTCCAGTGATCCACTCCTGGATCACTATTGTACCCTCTTGCCAAACTTATGGTGAGGTACACAATAGGTCTGGTACACAGCATAACATATTTTATAGAACCTGTGACTGAGGCATAGGGAATGACTTTTCATTCTCTTTCTATTTTCTGCCATGGTCGGCTTTTGAGTCTTTACTCAACTTCACACCTTGCAACACAGGCAAGAACTCCTTTTTTGACTCTTCTATTTTGAAATACTTCAAAATCTTGTCAAGGTATGTACTCATTGAAAATATATCAAGCGTCTTGATCTATCTCTATATATCTTGATGCTAAATATGTAAGTAGCTACACCGAGGTCTTTCTTTGAAAACCTCCTTTCAAACACTCCTTTATGCCTTCCAGAAAATTCTACATTATTTCTGATCAACAATATGTCATTCACATATACTTATCAGAAATGTTGTAGTGCTCCCACTCACTTTCTTGTAAATACATGCTTCACCGCAAGTCTGTATAAAACCATATGCCTTGATCACTTTATCAAAGCATATATTCCAACTCCGAGATGCTTGCACTAGTCCATAAATGGATCACTGGAGCTTGCTCACTATGTTAGCACCTTTAGGATTGACAAGACCTTCTAGTTGCATCATATACAACTCTTCTTTAAGAAATCCATTAAGGAATGCAGTTTTGACATCCATTTACCAGATTTCATAAAATGTGGCAACTGCTAACATGATTCAGACAGACTTTTAAGCATCGATGCGAGTGAGAAAATCTCATCATAGTCAACAACTTGATCTTCTCGAAAACATTTTGCGACAATTCGAGCTTTGTAGATAGTAACACTACTATCAGCATCCGTCTTCCTCTTGAAGATCCATTTGTTCTCAATGACTCACCGATCATCGGACAAGTCAATCAAAGTCCATACTTTGTTCTCATACATGGATCCCATCTCAGATTACATGGCCTCAAGCCATTTTGCAGAATCTGGGCTCATCATCGCTTCCTCATAGTTCGTAGGTTCGTCATGGTCTAGTAACATGACTTCCAGAACAGGATTACCGTACCACTCTGGTGCGGACCGTACTCTGGTTGACCTACGAGGTTCGGTAGTAACTTGATCTGAAGTTTCATGATCATCATCATTAGCTTCCTCACTAATTGGTGTAGGAATCACTGGAACTGATTTTTGTGATGAACTACTTTCCAATTCAGGAGAAGGTACAATTACCTCATCAAGTTCTACATTCCTCCCACTCACTTCTTTCGAGAGAAACTTCTTCTGTAGAAAGGATCCATTCTTAGCAATGAATATCTTGCCTTCAGATATCTGATAGAAGGTGTACCAAACAGTTTCCTTTCGGTATACTATAAAGACACATTTCTCCAATTTGGGTTCGAGCTTATCAGGTTGAAACTTTTTCACATAAGCATCATAGCCCCAAACTTTAAGAAACGACAGCTTAAGTTTCTTGCTAAACCACATTTCATATGGTGTCGTCTCAACGGATTTAGATGGTGCCCTACTTAACGTCAATGCAGCTGTCTCTAATGCATAACCCCAAAATGATAGTGATAAATCAGTAAGAGACATCATAGATCGCACCATATCTAATAAAGTACGGTTATAACGTTCGAACACACCATTACACTGTGGTGTTCCAGGTGGCGTGAGTTGCGAAACTATTCCGCATTGTTTCAAATGAAGACAAAACTCGTAACTCAAATATTCTCCTCCATGATCAGATCACAGGAACTTTATTTTCTTGTAACGATGATTTTCTACTTCACTCTGAAATTCTTTGAACTTTTCAAATGTTTCAGACTTATGTTTCATGAAGTAGATATACCCATATCTGCACAAATCATCTGTGAAGGTCAGAAAATAATGATACCCGCCGCGAGCCTCAACACTCATCGGATTGCATACATCAGTATGTATTATTTCCAATAAGTCAGTTGCTTGCTCCATTGTTCTAGAGAACGGAGTTTTAGTCATCTTGCCCACGAGGCATGGTTCGCAAGCATCAAATGATTCATAATCAAGTGATTCCAAAATCCCATCAACATGGAGTTTCTTCATGCGCTTTACACCAATATGACCTAAATGGCAGTGCCACATATAAGTTGCACTATCATTATTAACTTTGCATCTTTTGGCTTCAATATTATGAATATGTGTATCACTACAATCAAGATTCAATAAACCATTCACCTTGGGTGTGTGACCTTAGAAGGTTTTATTCATGTAAACAAAATAACAATTATTCTTTGTCTTAAATGAATAACCATATTGCAATAAACATGATCCAATCATATTATGCTGAACGCAAACACCAAATAACATTTATTTTAGGTTCAACACTAATCCCGAAGGTAAAGGGAGTGTCGATGGTGATCTTATCAACCTTGGAATTACTTCCAACTCACATCATCACTTCGCCCTTAACTAGTCTATGTTTATTTTGCAACTCCCGTTTCGAGTTGCTACTCTTAGCAACTGAAGCAGTATCAAATACTGAGGGGTTGCTATAAACACTAGTAAAGTACACATCAATAACATGTATATCATATATACCTTTGTTCACTTTGCCATCCTTCTCATCCGCCAAGTATCTAGGACAGTTCCACTTCCAGTGACCATTTCCTTTGCAGTAGAAGCACTCAGTTTCAGGCTTGGGTCTAGCTATCGGCTTCTTCATGGGAGTGGCAACTAGCTTGACATTATTCTTGAAGCTCTATTTCTTTCCCTTGCCCTTTTACTTGAAACTAGTGGTCTTGTCAACCATCAACACTTGATGCTTTTCTTGATTTCTACCTTCACTGATTTCAGCATCGCAAAGAGCTTGGGAATCGTTTTTGTCATCCCTTACATATTATAGTTCATCATAAAGTTCCAGTAACTTGGCGATAGTGACTAGAGAACTCTGTCAATCACTATCTTATCTGGAAGATTAACTCCCACTTGATTCAAGCGATTGTAGTACTCAGACATTCTGAGCACATGCTCACTGGTTGAGCTATTCTCCTCCATCTTGTAGGCAAAACACTTGTTAGAGGTCTCATACCTCTCGACTCGGGCATGAGTCTGAAATACAAATTTAAGCTCTTGGAACATCCTATATGCTCCGTGGCGTTCAAAACGTTTTTGAAGTCCCGGTTCTAAGCCGTAAAGCATGGTGCACTAAACTATCAAGTAGTCATCATGCCGAGCCTTGCCAAACGTTCATAATGTCTGGATCTGCTCCTGCAATAGGTCCGTCACCTAGCGGTGCATCAAGGACATAATTCTTCTGTGCAGCAATGAGGATAATCATCAGATCACGGACCCAGTCCGCATCATTGCTACTATACTCTTTCAAAATAGTTCTTCTCTATGAACATATAAAAATAAATGGGAGCTACATCGCGAGCTATTGATCTACAACATAGTTATGCAAATACTATCAGGACTAAGTTCATGATAAATTAAAGTTCAATTGATCATATTACTTAAGAACTCCCACTTAGATAGACATCCCTCTAGTCATCTAAATGATCACGTGATCCAAATCAACTAAACCATGTCCGATCATCACGTGAGATGGAGTAGTTTTCAATGGTGAACATCACTATGTTGATCATATCTACTATATGACTCACACTCGACCTTTCGGTCTCCAATGTTCTGAGGCCATATCTGCATATGCCAGGCTCATCAAGTTTAACCCGATTATTCCACGTGTGCAAAACTGGCTTGCACCCATTGTATGTGAACGTAGAGCTTATCACACCCGATCATCACGTGGTGTTTCGGCACAATGAACTATCGTAACGGTGCATACTCAGGGAGAACACTTATACCTTGAAATTTAGTGAGAGATCATCTTATAATGCTACCGCTGAACTAAGCAAAATAATATACATAAAGGATAAACATCACATGCAATCAAAATATGTGACATGATATGGCCATCATCATCTTGTGCCTTCGACCTCCATCTCCAAAACACCGCCATGATCTCTATCATCACCGACATGACACCATGATCTCCATCATCTTGATCTCTATCAACGTGTCGTCACATGGTCGTCTCACCAACTATTGCTTTTGCAACCATTGCTATCGCATAGCGATAAAGTAAAGCAATTATATGGCGCTTGCATCTTATGCAATAAAGAGACAACCATAAGGCTCTTGCCAGTTGCCGATAACTTTAACAAAACATGATCATCTCATGCAACAATTTATATCTCATCATGTCTTGACCATATCACATCACAACGTGCCCTGCAAAAACAAGTTAGACGTCCTCTACTTTGTTGTTGCAAGTTTTACGTGGCTGCTACGGGATAAGCAAGAACCATTCTTACCTACGCATCAAAAAACCACAACGCGGTATAGTGATTGCTTTTTGATCTTCAGAAAGAACCCTGTTCATTGAATCCGATTCAACTAAAGTTGGAGAAACTGACACCCACCTGCCACCTGTGTGCGAAGGACGTCGGTAGAACCAGTCTCGCATAAGCGTACACATAATGTCGGTCTGGGACGCTTCATCCAACAATACCGCCGAATCAAGAAACAACTAGTGACGGCAAGCAATATGTATATACCCACGCCCACAACTCCTTTGTGCTCTACTCGTGCATATAACATCTACGCATAAACCTGGTTCGGATGCCATTGTTGGGGAACATAGTAATTTCAAAAAAATTCCTACGCACACGCAAGATCATGGTGATACATAGCAATGAGAGGGGAGAGTGTTGTCTACATACCCTAGTAGACCATAAGCGGAAGCGTTATGACAACACGGTTGATGTAGTCGTACGTCTTCATGATCGACCGATCCTAGTACCGAAAGTACGACACCTCCTCGATCTACACACGTTCGGCTCGGTGACGTCCCACGAATTCTCGATCCAGCTGAGTGTCGAGGGAGGGCTTCGTCAGCACGACGACGTGATGACGGTGATGATGATGCTACCGTTGCAGGGCTTCGCCTAAGCACTATGATGATATGACCGAGGTGGATTATGGTGGAGGGGGGCACCGCACACGGCTAAGGGATCAATGATCAACTTGTGTGTCTATGGGGTGCCCCCTGTGTCGGTGTCAAAACCCGCGGATCTCGGGTAGGGGGTCCCGAACTGGTCTCGGGTAGGCTGATGGTAACAGGAGGCGGGGGACACAATGTTTACCCAGGTTCGGGGCCTCACGATGGAGGTAATACCCTACTTCCTGCTTGATTGATCTTGATGATATGAGTATTACAAGAGTTGATCTACCACGAGATCGTAGAGGCTAAACCCTAGAAGCTAGCCTATGATTATGATTGTTGTTGTCCTACGGACTAAACCCTCCGGTTTATAAAGACACCGAAGGGGGCTAGGGTTACACAAACTCAGTTACAAGGGAGGAGATCTACATATTTGAATTGCCAAGCTTTCCTTCCATGCAAAGTAGAGTCCCGCCCGGACATGGGACGAAGTCTTCAATCTTGTATCTTCATAGTCCAACAATCTGGCCAAAGTATATAGTCCGGCTGTCCGAGGACCCCCTAATCCTGGACTCCCTTAGTAGCCCCTGAACCAGGCTTCAATGACGATGAGTCCGGCGCGCAGATTGTCTTCGGCATTGCAAGGCGGGTTCCTTCTCCGAATACTCCATAGAAGATTTTGAACACAAGGATCGTGTCCGGCTTTGCAAAACAAATTCCACATACCACCGTAGAGAGTACAATATTCCACAAATCTAATCCGCCGACAACTTTAACTAACGTGACGCCACGCCACGATCCGGTCTTTATTCGAACCGTTCTCCCTAACCTGCTACTGCGCATGTCGCGAGGCGGTTTTATGGGCATGTCTTATTGAAGCAGAGATCGTGTCCCCCTATCTCGGGATTCTCATCAATACGGGTATGGGTAATCCAACCACGTCTTTAGCGCGACGCTTGGGGAATAAGCGAGTTTACCAGGCAAGTAGGGAGGCGCTGGATCCCTGCCGCCTTTATAAGGAGATAAGGACTCCCCTTTTTCACCCACGACATCTCCTTCTGCTTATCCATTCCCCTCTGCTCGAGCCCCAGCGCCCAAGCGTTCGTCCTCTCCGGCCACAAAGGCCTTTCGAAAATTTCTGGATCCGGAGCAGGAGGCAAATGGATGGCCTCCACCGTCCGGGAGAAGGATATCAAAAAGCTTCGGGAGGCCGGGTACCTGGCCCAGAAAATCAGCCACCATCTCCCGACGGCAGGACAGATCGTCCCTACCCCGGAACCCCACGAGAGGGTTGTTTTCCTCCCTCATTTTGTCCGCTGGTTGGGGTTTCCCCTCCACCCATTCGTTCGCGGCATCATGTATTACTATGGGATCGATTTTCATGATCTATCCGCCAATTCCTTCCTTAACATCTCGACGTTCATCGTCGTGCGCGAGGCCTTTCTCCGCATCTCGCCACACTTTGGCTTATGGCTGAAGATCTTTAATGTGAATCCCAAGGTAGTGGGCGGTGAGCACACCGAGTGCGGAGGCACCATGGTGAGCAAGATGCCCAACGTCACATGGCCAACTTGTACTTTCAATGATTCCGTCAAAGAGTGGCACCATCAGTGGTTTTACATCACTGAGCCGCGCGGCATGAAATGGGCCGCTGCTCCTGAATTCCGATCTGGGCCCCCCCTGCGGCTTACGTCCTGGCCCAAGAAGGGTCTGGATTGGTTTTCGTCCGACGAGCTGTCGGCACTTCAAACGCGCGTCAAGAATATGGAAGACAAGGATATCAAACTTGTCAATGTAGTCTAGGTGATGTTGGCTCGCCGGATCCTTCCTTGTCAGCACTGGGCTTGCAATTTATGGGAATTCGAGCCGACCAAGCACCAGACCCTGCGAGAGCTCTTTGGCTCCTCACACAAAGATATCTGGAAGGTGCTTTTTAAGTCCAGCAAATCATGGCCGGACTCAGCCGAGGACCGCGGGTAACACCTGTCCCGCCCCGCAAGTTCGGTAAGCCATTATAAGTTTTATTCGCATAACCCAAGGGAAATGCTTAATGTGTTTTCCACAACCCTCCTAGGGCTGGACGAAGAAGATGGGGCGGATCTACTGTATAGCCCCGCTACCTGAAGAACCGGCTGGCCCGCTTCTAACGAAGATGCTGAGAGAGGGGCCAAGAAGACCCGGGGTGGCCTCCGTCGTCGTGGCGCCTCGGGCACGATATCCGAAGACTCCAATGCCCGTTATTCCTCCAAGGAGGACGACGAGGAGGAGGAAGACAAATCCCCAGCGGGGAGAAGAAATAAAAGGACAGCCTCCACATCGTTGGAGGCCGAGTCTCCTAAGAAGGGAAAAACTCCTCTTCCAAAGGAGTCCACCGCCGCTGATAGCAGCCCGGAGTGGGATCCCAGGGCTCAGCCCCTAGTGAACTTGTGAGTATATAAAATCCAAACACGTTTATGCGTCCAGACTTATCATGGCACAATATTTTATTCTAGGCCATACTTTTTGTAATCCGGCGAGGTCCCGCGCGGAGCAATCCTTGTCTGAGGATTTGCTAGGCTCGGACGCTATGGAGAGCGGGACACCCCCAAAGGCCCCTTCCCCCAAACATGTGAATGACACCAACACTTTGTCCCAGGAGGACCCAGGCCAAGGAGGGGGGGAGATTGCCAAGGTGGCGCCAGGAGGTCAAACTTCAGGGGCCGGACACATGGGAGAGAAGGCTCCCATGGGCGTCGTCGGCGGGAGCCATCTTGAATTCGGCCCCCAGCCGGACGCAATTCTGGAGACCAATATGGTCCCAGAGTCAGGTAGGTGGCCTCCCTCGGCTAGAGGGGGTGTACCTATTCCACCGGCAACCTCTGTCCAACCAGAGGTGCTGGATACTTTATTGGCGGCACTGAAAAGCGCCTCCATCATCGATGAACATTGTGCCCTTATGGGTGCGGTGATTGAGAAGATTCAGTCTGCGGAGAGTGGATTGAATGAAGCCTGTATTAGCCTTATAAGAGGCTTTGAGGTATGTTTTATGAGGTTTCAAAGAGTGTCACAGTATAGATGGTAGCCCCTGATACACTGTTCGGTGAGAGAAAGAACCGGACAAAGATCAAATCTATGCTCGCAGGAGACTCACTTGATGACATTTACCTCTCTTCTTTTATAAACATGCGTCTATAGCGACTGCCGCCTCTCATACTGTGGAGGTCTCCGGACTAAATCAAAGTCTTGAGCGGGCCATAGAAGAATTGGGCCAGTTGAAAAGGCAGTTGGAGGATAAACAAGGTATGCACAAACCTTGCTCACGTTCAGTGCGAACAAATTTAAAATATGTTTTATGATTTGCGCCAGGGGCGATGACCGAAGTTGATGCTCTTAAGAAGGCTGTTGCCGAGGCCGAGAGAAAGGCAGCCGCAGAGCGGGCTCTTCATGAGAAGCATGAGGCCAGGGTTATTGAAGCTGAGCAGGAGCTTCAAGAGGTCGTGAAAAGATGTGAGGCCTTGGAGCAGAGTCTAACGGAGAAAGAATCTGAACTTGCCAAGGCTCATCAGGCCGCATGTGATGCCCAGGGGGAAACCCAAGGTGCCCTACAGGATATCCAAGAGGCGAGGAAGATCGCGGCGGGTAAGGCTTGTTCCATGTAAGGCAAGTATTTGGGGAGAGAATCATGTTTCTAATCTTGAGTTCTGATTTCTCCAAGGGTATTTGCGGAGCTGCCACGCAGCATATCTGATGTCGCACAATTCTACCGAGCCAAGGAAAGGAACACTGCGGATAAGCTCTTCTGGTCATAGTATCTGGCACCGAATTATCCGGTGCCTTTTGCCGATCAACTGAAACAGCTGATCGAACTGCATAAGGCGGCCGAGCTAGCCATCAAGGATTTGATTATCCGGCTATGGCCCACTGAGCCGATTCCAGGCAGCTACTTCGGGCTCGTGAAGCGGCTTACGAGTGCCTGCCCTCGACTGGACGTCGTCAAGTGGTCGGTCTGTATAGAGGGTGCATGAGTGGCCTTCGCCCGCGCAAAGGTGCACTAGGGGAATATGGATGCTGAAAAGCTGGTGACCGAGGGATTGCCGTAAGGAAAGGAGCACTGCAAGCCTGAGTTATATTATGAAAGTGTCCTGAAAGGATCCTGCCTTGTGGCGGAGCAATGCGCCAAGGACATTATATTTCCATGAATACAATCATATTGTCCTTTGTAATGTTGAACAAGGTCATTTCTATTCTTTATTGCCCGTTATGAAAGTTTATCCTCCTGCGCGGCCGTTTTATATATTAATGCTGAGAGTTGGCCAGTCGTCGGCTTCTGCCCCACGTAGGAAGTACGGGGGTGTTCGAGATAAATCTGATCACTCTTTATCCCAGTTTTGGGTCCTTCGAAGGAGGTGTTCAGCACAATGAACCAGGCAATCGGACTATAGGGCTTTATCACTCTCACTTAGCCATAGGAGCTTTAGAAAAGGAAGGTAGGCACAGCCCCTGGTGTTCGGAAGACGGCACGAGGGGCTCTATAAGCACCTGATCGGACGAAAAGCCAATCCATCACACGTTGCATTGGTTATGGCATTATGCGGGATAAATCCTTAAAGATTTTACAACCTCTCGAATAGCTGACCAGCTCTCGCCGTATCATGACAGTCAGTTTTCGCCTTTCTCTACTGAGGTGCTCGTCCGGAAGAACCGGGACACAACCGCAGTAGTTCTCCCTATGCCGCCTTAGCCGATATAGCGGAACGTAAGGCAGCAAAACATGGGAGCCGGGCAAACCCAACATTTGACCCAAGACATGATTCAGAGCTAATGCATATAATGCTATAAGTTCGGGGTGCCGAACTACCATGAAGGTGTTCGGACTTTATTGCTATATTATGGGTAAAACGAAGCCCCTGGCATATTTAAGGCATATCGCGGTGTACAGATGCCATTTGACAAAAGAATTTCAATAATAGATAACGGCAGATAAGCGTCATATAAATCCACATGTTGTATTTGAATAATACGTCGATGCGTATGAGTACATGTAAAGTAATAAAAAGAGAAAGTGACTGCGGAACGTACTGAGACCAGGCGGGAAGAAGCTGTGTGCGAATCCGGAGTGTAGTCGGATGGTCATCGAGGGGAATATCTAAGGGTTCCCTTGCGTGTTCGAGCTGCTTCCATATCACCGGTCCTTGCATGGGCAAAAATGAACCTATATATATAAAATGCAAGATGTGTTTGTGTGCCCCAGAGCGGTTGACCCGCGGTGTGTGGCCTGTCCTGGCCTTCGCCGGAGTGTTTAATTGAGCTCTGGACGAGCCGGGCTATCCTGTCGTGAAGTAGTTCGGAGTCCTTTGGCGGTATCCGGGAGCTTGGCCGTTGACTCGAGGTTCAATTGAAAGGTGCCACTCGTTGCTTCTGCTATTAAAGCAGCGGTATACTCTTTGGTACCGAGGGGGAGTTCGGCGTTGCCATTAACCGTGATGACGCCGCGCGGACCGGGCATCTTGAGCTTACGGTAGGCATAATGTGGCACCGTGTTGAATCGAGCGAACGTGGTTCATTCGAGCAGTGCCTAATAATTACTGCGAAAGGGGACGATGTCAAAGATTAACTCTTCGGCGCAGTAATTGTTCGGTGATCCGAAGACTACCTCAAGGGCGATGGAGCCTGTACTGTTGGCCTCCACACCTGATAGGCATATTCTAGGACGACTGGTTCCGTTAAGTCGACATCCCTAAGGGTGCGCATCCGGTCCGAGTTGGGAGTGTGGGTGGCATTTACCACGTTCACCGTTTGGATATGCGGGGGAAATTTCTTTTGCCCTCCTGTATTCGGTGATCTGGGCTCCTCATCGCTATCATCGCTTTGAGACCCCTTCTCTTTGTTTTTGGCACCTGACCTGCTGGCTTGTTTGAAGACCCAGCATTCTCTGTTGGTATGATTGGATGGTGTTCCTGGGGTGCCTTGAATTTGGCATGGACGGTCGAGTATGCGGTCCAGACTGGACGGGCCCGAGTTGTCATTTTTGAATGGCCTTTTCCGCTGAACGGACTTAGAGCCACTAAATCCGGCATTGACTGCCGTATCTTCGGTGTTTCCAACATTTTTGTGACACTTGTGTTTATTGCGTCGGGGTTTGCCGTTGCTATCTCTGGCCTCTGATGTGCGAGGATTGCTTGCTGTGTTATTGCTACGGGCCAACCAGCTATCCTCGCCCACACAAAAGCGGGTCATGAGTGTCATGAGTGCTGCCATGGATTTTGGCTTCTCTTGGCCGAGATGTCGGGCGAGCCACTCATCACGATTATGTTTAAAGGCCGCTAGGGCTTCGGCATCCGGACAGTCGACAATTTGGTTCTGTTTAGTTAGGAACCGAGTCCAGAATTTCCTGGCTGACTCTCCGGGTTGTTGTGTTATGTGACTTAAATCATCAGCATCCGGTGGTCGCACATAAGTGCCCTCGAAGTTGTCCAGGAATGCGCCTGCCAGGTTCTCCCAACTTCCGATGGAGTTTGTCACCAAGCTATTCAGCTAATGCCGAGCCGGCCCTTTGAGTTTTAGTGGGAGAAACTTGATGGCGTGTAGCTCATCCCCGCGGGCCATGTGAATGTGGAGGAAGAAATCCTCTATCCATACCGCGGGGTCTATAGTACCATCATATGATTCAATGTTCACGGGTTTAAACCCTTCTGGGAATTCATGATCCATTACCTCATGAGTGAAGCATAGGGGGTGTGTGACGCCTCTGTGCCGGGCTATATTACGACGTAGTTCGTACGAGTCTTGTCCGCTGTATTCGTCCCAGCCGGATTTGCTTTTAGTATATCCGGCGTGACAGCCGTTGTCACGTGTTGGGGCGCCCCCCCATGATCCGTAGATCGATCCTGTATGTCCTGCTTTGTTTTCCAATACATCTCGCAGGTCCTGCGTGTAGCCCCGGGCCTTGGTGATTTTATTTGACCGGTGACGGGGTGTGGGCTGGACTTTGGGCTGATACGCCGTTTTGTCTCGGCCACAAAGTGGCCGGTCAGCCGTGGCCGGTCAGCCGCATCGTACGCTGGTAGTGTAGGATTTAATGCTTCCTCCTCGAGTTGGGGTAGCAACCTGCACTTTGGGTAACTTTTGGTTGGGCGCTGGGGTTCATATTCCTCGGCTACCAGGACCTCAGTCCATCTATCCGCTAGCAGATATTGATCAGCTTGAAGCTGCTATTGCTTTTTCTTCAGGCTTTTTGTTGTGGCTATAAGCCGACGCTTGAAGCGCTCCTGCTCGACGGGATCCTGAGGCACGATGATTTCTTCATCGCCGAGGCTCACCTTGTCTTCGGAGAGGGGCATATAATTGTCATCCCCCGATTCTCCGTCCGTCGCCTGTTCCTTAGGGCTCGCTTGCCCATCCTCCTGCTCGAAGCCTGGCTAGAGGGGTTTGTCTTCGTCTTTGGCACTACACGTGGCGTTATTGTCTCTTGTGCCGGTATCACTGCTTTTGCTAGGGCGGGGCTTAGAGCAGCGTCGATGATGCTGGTTCTTAGATTGCTTCTCGAGGGGATTATCCTCTGTTGCCTTATTGCCATTGCTTTCTTTGGGGGTGTCCACCATGTATATATCATATGATGAGGTGGCTGTCTAGCACCCTGTGGGCGGTGGTTCCTGTTCTTCTCCTACATCGTCATCCATACCGTCGATTTCTTCGGAGCTGAAATCAAGCATGTTGGTTAGGTCGTTGATAGTCGCTATTAAGTGGGCGGTGGGTGGGGAATGAATTTCGTCGTCCGCTTCCCACTCAAGCCGGACATAGTTCGGCCAAGGGTCTCCTGAATAGGAGAGAGACCTCAATGAATTTAGCACGTTGCCCAAGGGCGAGTGCTAGAAGATATCCGCGGAGGTAAACTCCATGGTCGGTTCCCAGTCAGATTCGATAGGCACGGATGCAAGCGGTTCGGAGCCTTTGGCCGGGGACGAATCCAAGGGTCCGGTAACACAGGTCTCATAGGAGGTGAAGTCAGTATTCGACTCTATTGCCGCTGAGTGTGCGGCCTCCGTGGCGGGGTCCATCCACCCGTCCTCGGACGGCACGATCTACTCCGGATTGGGGGCCGGAGTAGCCACAGGTGTGATCTCCCGAACACTGTCCAACGACAGAGCTAAGTCATGCTTGTCGTGATTGTGCGGCGCAAATGACATGGGTTCGAATCCGTCGAAGATCAAGTCTCCGCGGATGTCGGTAGTATAGTTCAAGCTTCCAAACCTGACCTGATGGCCAGGGGCGTAGCTCTCGATCTGCTCCAGATGGCCAAGAGAGTTCGCCCGCAGTACGAAGCCGCCGTATATGAAGATCTGTTCGGGGATCGCATTGTTGCCGATGATCGAAGGAGCCATCAAGCCTTTATCATGACGGCACAATGGAACTCTCAATGAAAGCACCAATGTCGGTGTCAAAACCGGCGGATCTCGGGTAGGGGGTCCCGAACTATGCGTCTAAGGCTGATGGTAACAGGAGGCGGGGGACACAATGTTTACCCAGGTTCAGGCCCTCGCAATGGAGGTAATACCCTACTTCCTGCTTGATTGATCTTGATGATATGAGTATTACAAGAGTTGATCTACCACGAGATCGTAGAGGCTAAACCCTAGAAGCTAGCCTATGATTATGATTGATGTTGTCCTACGGACTAAACCCTCCGCTTTATATAGACACCGGAGGGGGATAGGGTTACACAGAGTCGGTTACAAGGGAGGAGATCTACATATCCAAATTGCCAAGCTTGGCTTCCACGCAAAGGAGAGTCCCACCCAGACACGGGACGAAGTCTTCAATCTTGTATCTTCATAGTCCAACAGTCCGGCCAAAGTATATAGTCCGGCTGTCCGAGGACCCCCTAATCCAGGACCCCCTCACCCTGGCCACGTATATAAAGGATGGAGGGAGGAGGAGGCCGGCCCTCATAGAGCACGCCCAAAGTGTGGAGTCCTAGTAGGATTCCACCTCCCACATGGAATAGGAAAAAGGGAAGGGAGAAGGAGAAGGAAGGAAGGGGCGCCCCCTTTCCCTAGTCCAATTCGGACCAGTCCATGGGGAAGGGGCGCGACCACCCTTGAGCCCTTTTCTCCTTTCCCATATGGCCCATTAAGGCCCAACACGAATTCCCGTAATCACTCGGAACCTTTCTGATGTACGAATATAGCCTTCCAATATATCGATCTTTATGTCTCAACCATTTCGAGACTCCTCGCCATGTCCCCGATCTCATCCGAGACTCCGAACAAACTTCAGTCATCAAATCACATAACTCATAATACAAATCACCACAGAACGTTAAGCGTGCGGACCCTACGGGTTCGAGAACTACGTAGACATGACCGAGACTCATCTCCAGTGAATAAACAATAGTGGAACCTGGATGCTCATATTGGTTCCTACATATTCTATGAAGATCTTTATCGGTCAAACCGCATAACAACATACGTTGTTCCCTTTGTCATCGGTATGTCACTTGCCCGAGATTCGATCGTCGGTATCCTCATACCTATTTCAATATCATTACCGACAAGTCTCTTTACTCGTTCCGTAATGCATCATACCGCAACTAACTCATTAGTCACAATGCTTGCAAGGCTTATAGTGATGTGCTTTATTGAGAGGGCCCAGAGATACCTCTCCGATACACGGAGTGACAAATCCTAATCTTGATCTATGCAAACTCAACAAACACCATCAGAGACTGTAGAGCATCTTTATAATCACCCAGTTACGTTGTGACGTTTGATAGAACATAAGGTGTTCTTCCAGTACTCAGGAGTTGCATAATCTCATAGTCTGAGGAACATGTATAAGTCATGAAGAAAGCAGTAGCAATGAAACTGTAACGATCATCGTGCTAAGCTAACGGATGGGTCAAGTCAATCACATCATTCTCTAATGATATGATCCCGCTTATCAAATGACAACTCTTTGTCCATGGCTAGGAAAATTAACCATCTTTGATTAACGAGCTAATCAAGTAGAGGTATACTAGTGATACTCTGTTTGTCTATGTATTCACACATGTATTAAGTTTCCGGTTAATACAATTCTAGCATGAATAATAAACATTTACCATGATATAAGGAAATATAAATAACAACTTTATTATTGCCTCTAGGGCATATTTCCTTCAATAACTTAGCTTGATGTGTCTGAAGTAGTTTCCTCCTCGTGAGGCGCGCCTCTCCCAGTACCTTGTGAGATCTCCTTGCCGTTGGCTTGGGAGGCGTCGAGGAACTGCAAAAATTTGTTAGAACCTCTTGTTCTTCCAAGCCCATGTCGTAGGTGCGGCTGGCCATGACCCAGAGCTCCGCATCGCGGTACTCGAGGGGCACGGATTAAGGGAGGAGCGCCAGCTTGCGGGCTCGAGCGAGGGTGCCTTGCGAAGAAGAGGAAAAGCGCTCATGAGACGAGTGCACCCGTCCAGCCCCCTCGGGAGGCAGGTGAGGGAGAGTACGGGCCAAAAAAAGAACCGAGGGAAGAACAGAGGAAAAGGTGATCGGACCAAGATGATAAGAAAAACTAGAATGCGAACTTCCATTAAGAAAAGGGGCAAGCCAACTACGGAAAGCAAATGAAAAGCTGCGTCCGGCACCTAGTCTAGTCTTCTCACCAGCGCGGAGCTAAGTGCTGCCACTAGGACGTGGGAGGGAGCCCCCGAGGCCCGAGGGCGGCACTCCTGAGACTCCGGGGCATGTACAACCCCACTCATTATTACGTGAGAGTGTCACGAGCGGATACCTTCACAGGCACTGGGCCTTGCTTCATGGGTAGAACTTTCGGAGGTGCTGGATCTTCCAGGTGTTCTGGATGGGGACCTTGTCCTACGTCTCCAGGTGCACGGCGCCGGTCCTGGAGACGCGGGCGACCCTAAACGGGCCCTCCCACATGTGCAAAAGCTTATGCAACCCTTCCCTAGAGAGCACCTGCCTTAGGACGAGGTCGCCCACCTCGAGCGTCCTGGAGCGGACGCTGCGGCAGTGATACCGCCGCAACGCCTGCTGGTATCTTGCCTCTCGGAGCGTGGCTTCACGGCGGCGTTCCTTCCCCAGCACAAGGTCCATCCCCCGCATGGCGTCCTATTGCGTCTCATCAAACACCAGGACCCGTGCGGAGAAATGCTTGACCTCGTGAGGGAGAACCGCTTCTGCTCCATAGACGAGGAAGAACAGGGTCTCGCTTGTTGGCTTGGTGGCGGTGGTGTGGATGGACCATAGCGCAGACTGGAGCTCGTCGTGCCAGCCCCTGCCACAGGCCTCAAGATTCTTGAAGGTCCTAGTCTTGAGGCCTCTGAGGACCTCCGCGTTGGCGCATTCGGCTTGACCATTGCTCCTGGGGTGTGCCACCGAAGCATAGCAGATCCGCGTTCCAAGGTTAGCACAATATGTCTTTAACAGATTACTAGTGAACTGCGAGCCGTTGTCGGTGATGATGCGATTAGGGACCCCGAAGCGGCTCACGAGACCCTTGATGAACTTGACCGCAGATCCGACCGGGATGGTGCGGACAGCTTCTACCTCCGCCCATTTGGTGAACTTGTCGATGGCGACGTAGAGGTAGCGATAGACCCTAGGCGCTCAAGGGGACGGGCCTAAGATATCCAGCCCCCAGACTGCGAACAGCCACGAGAGCGGGATGGTCTGGAGGCCCTAAGCTGGCTGATGGATCTGCTTGGCATGGAATTGACAGGCCTCGCAAGACTTCACCAGCTCAGTTGTGTCGTTGAGCGACGTAGGCCAGTAGAACCTGCTGCAAAACGCCTTCTGATGAGGGTTCGTGGCGACGAGTGGTGCCCGCAGTCTCCGCCGTGTATGTCAGCCAGCAACTCGCTCCCCTGTTCCCTAGAGATGCATCACAAGGAAACATCATTTGGCCGCTTCCTGTATAACTCACCGTCCTGGATGCTGTATGTCGTAGCCTGTTGGGCCACCCGCTCCGCGTCCTCCTCTTTCTCCGGCAGCATCCCTTGCATCAGGTATTCCTTGAACTCCTTGGTCCAGCACCCCTCTCGAGGCTCGAGCGCCAGGAGTAGGTGCGCTCCCGAGGTCGGGCCGCAGGCCGGGGCTCCCGGGGCAGGTGGTTGGGGGAGCTCCCCCCGAGGCGGCGCCGACCCCGAAAGCGGAGGTGCTGCCGACGGCTTGAAGAGCCGCTCCCCAAAGACGCCAGGCTCTTGGGATTGTCGCTTGGGCGCCCTTTTGGCGATGTTGTCGGCCTCCTTGTTGGTGCCACGGGGCACGTGTTGCAACTCTAGACCCAGGAAATGCTTTTCCATTTTGTGTACCTCCGTGAGGTATGCCTCCATATGCTCGTACTTCGGCTCATATACCTTGTTGGAGAAGTTGATGAAGAGCTGCGAGTCGCCCCTGATGGTGAGGCGCTTCACCCCAGGGCCACCGCGGCCTTGAGGCCAGCGATGAGGCCTTCGTACTCCGTGATGTTGTTGGATACCTTCTCGCCTTGCTGGAAGCAGAGCTACACGGCGTAATAGAGCTTGTCCTAAGTGGGCGAGATGAGCACTGCTCCAGCCCCCGCGCCCTAGTGTGTGAACGCGCCATCGAAATACATGACCCAACCATCTGGTGCTTCACTTCCTGGCGAGAGGGATCGTTCCTCGCCTGTTTCAAACCCCGGGGTGTCAGTCCATTCTACCACGAAGTCGGCGAGTGCGGCCCCCCTTGATGACCCTAGTTGTGATGAACTCTAGCTGGAGTGCTTGCAGCTCGATGTTCCATTCAGCGACTCTTACAACAGCGTTGGGGCTCCTGAGTACCCTCTCCGACGGGTAGGCCGAGACGACCTTGATTGGGTGACCTTGGAAGTAGTGCCACAGTTTACACAAGTCCACCATAAGTGCGAGCAGGAGCTTCTGAGGCATGGGGTACCATGCCCTTGCATCCCGCAGTACCATGCTGATGAAATACACTGGGTGCTCGACGAGGGCAGGAACATCGACGGAGCCTGCCCCTGCGGGAAGTTGGGGCGTCTCCTGAGGTGACGGAACCCCAAGAGCCTGGTCGCCTACTGGGGCCTCTGCTGGCCCGCGAAGGCCACCTTGCTGGGCCTGGTCACTCGTTGGCGTTGCTGCAGCCTTTGTAGTTCCCTCTAGGTCCTGTATCTCCTCTGTTGGGGTGCGGCATGGCGCGGCAGCCCCTTGGCCTGGCGCTCTTCCTAAATTGCCACTAGATCTGCGCTAGAGGAGTAGGGAGTGGCGGCAAGGTAAAGCACCAGGGGCTCGAGAGGGCGAGGCGCCACCATCACCGGAGGCTGGTCAGGTATCTCTTGAGGTCTTGAAATGCTTGGTCAGCCTACGGGGTCCACTCGAACGGGCCCTTCTTCTTCATCAACTTGAAGAATGGCAGGGCGCGCTCTCCCAGCTTGGAGATGAAGCGCCCCAGCGAGGTCACGCAGCCTGCAAGCTTCTGCAACTCCTTGAGAGTTTGTGGTGGGCTCATGTCTTCTATCGCATTGACCTTCTCCGGGTTAGCCTCAATCCCCCTATGGAACACGAGGAAGCCCATCAGCTTGCTAGAGGGGACACCGAACATGCACTTCTCTGGGTTGAGCCGCAAGTCTACCTAGTGTAGGCTTGCAAAGGTCTCCTCCAGGTCTTGAATGAAAGTTCTTGCCTCCCGAGACTTTACCACAATGTCGTCGACGTAGGCCTCAGCGTTCCTCCCGAGCTGCTGACCCAGGTCGATGTGCATCAGTCGTTGGAAATTCGCGCCTGCGTTGCACAGCCCAAACGGCATGCAAGTGTAGCAGTATACCCCACACGGGGTCAGGAAGGATGTCTTCTCCACATCCTCCACTGCCATATTGATCTGGTGATAGCCTGAAGACGCATCCAGGAAACATAGCAGGTCGCATTCGGCGGTGGAGTCGACAATCTGGTCGATGCGTGGGAGTGGGAACGGGTCTTGGGGACAGGCCTTGTTAAGGTTGGAAAAGTCAACACACATGCGCTCCTTCCCGACTTTCTTTGGTATGGCAACGGGGTTCCCCAGCCACTCGAGGTACCGAACCTCGTGAATGACACCTGCCACCTCCAGCTTGCGGGTTTCCTGGACGATGAAGGACTGCTTCTCTGTGGACTGGCACCGCGCCTTCTGCTTCACGGGGCACACATTAGGGCACACCCTCAAGTGATGCTCGGTCACCCCTCTGGGGACCCCTACTAGTTGCTTGGGTTCCCAGGCGAATACATCCTTGTTCGCGCGCAGGAACCTCACCAATGCCTCCTCTTCATCCGGGTCGAGGTTGGCGCCTATGGTGAAGGTGGCTCCTGAGGACCCATCTTCCACGACTGGCACCTGCTTGGTTTCGGACCGATCTTGGGTGAACAGCTGCTTCTTCTTTGCTGGTGTGGCCTCCTTAACCCCCGGGGTGGCCTCGTCGTTCGATCGCACTGCCGCGGCGGTTTTGAGGGCACACTTGAGCGCCGACAGAGCCTCCTTGGTGTCTCCAACTACGGTGAGGACATCCTTGCTCCCGGGCATCTTCATGAGGTTGTAGGTTGGATTGGTCGCCGCCATAAACTGAGCCAGAGCCGAGTATCCGAGGATGGCGTTGTATGGGAGGCCGATGTGGGCGATGTCGAAGTCGATCAGCTCGGTGCGGTAGTTGTCGCGGGTGCCGAAGGTCACAAGAAGGCGGATTTGCCCCAGTAGCTAGTGGAGCCGCCGCCGACCCCGGAGAAGGGCTTGCTGGGGCGGAGCCATTCGAGTGGTACGTGAAGAAGGCTAAAAGCCTCCACGGAGAGCACATTGAGGCCGGCGCCGCCATCGATGAGGGTCTTGGTGACAGTTACGCTACAGATGGTGGGCGTGCAAAGCATTGTGAGCACGCCCGAGCCGACGGTGGTGGCGAGGTGATCCCCCGAGTCGAAGGTGAGGTCGGCCTTGGGCGCCGCCCAACCTAGGGGAGCTCCTTGCCACACGGAGGTGGAGCCAAACTGGCGAAAGAACGGCTTGGTGTGACGGTCCGAGGACGGTGCTTGCGAGCCTCCGAGGAGGGCTGCTACGGCGAGAGGCGTCTGTGCCGCGAAGTGCGCGACAAAGAGACCGCGCAGCTCCTCCCAGGAGGCCACCAAAGATCCTGGCAGGCTGAGCAGCCAGGCACGTGGCACGCCGGCCAGGGCCAGGGGGAAATAGTTTGCCATGACCTGGCCATCGCCTCTGGCTTTCAGGATGGCCTTCTCATACGCCTGCAGGAAGGCCGTCGGATCTGCCACACCATTGTAGTGGGGCGGCATCTCTGGCTTGAACTTGCGCGGCCACCGCACCTGCCGCAAGGTGTGGGTGAAGGCCCGGACGCCCGCGGCACATGCGCAAGCGCCCGCCGAACTAACTAGAGGGATGGCGTCTGCCATGGAGCTGGACGAAGCAAGCGGAGAGGCGGAGCTTCGGCGCACCCCTACCTGGCGCGCCAAAAGTCAGATTTCGGGTTCTAGCAAAACCCTTGAGGTTCGAACTCTGGGGTACGCACGAAGGTCTCTCCCCCCTAGCTCACACTCTCACCATGATCTCAAGGCTCAACACGTCAAACTCGTAGAACAAAGGACACAATGTTTATACTGGTTCAGGCCACCATTGTGGTGTAATACCTTACTCCAGTGTGGTGTGGTGGATTGCCTCTTGGGCTGAGGATGAACGAGTAAAAGGGAAGAACAGCCTCCTGAGGAGGGTGTTCTTGAGCTCGATGAGCCGGTTTGTTAGAGGACGGTCTGAATGTGATCCCCTTGCTATGGTGGTGGCTAGCCCTATTTATAGAGGGCCTGGTCCTCTTCCCAACTATAGGCGGGAAGGGATCCAACAATGGCCAAATTTGAAGGGAGACAACTAATACAAGTTATCCTGACAAAAGGTGGTCTTCACCTGCCAAAGGCTCTGGTGGTGACGCCGTCCTGGGCTCCACGGTGACCTCCATCCTGCCGTCCTGCTGGTCTTGATCTTGTTGCACCGATATGGAAACATTTGCGTGATGCCTCGGGACTCCTCGTCTGCGCTTACCGCCTTAGCACCAAAGGGGAAACGAGGACACTGTGCGCGCTGGTGCCCGCCTGGCCTTGGTCGTCATGGCTTGCGTTACAGGGACCTTGTGAGGTGCCCCCCGCCTTGATCTCTCCGCCCCTCATGACCAGCCTGGTGAGGCCACCCCAGAGGAGGTCTTGCATCGTCCACCTCGCGAGGCTTGGCCCCTCGCGATGGTCTTGAGTGTTCGCTGGTGAAGATGGGCCATACGGGGCCGCTGGTGGAGCCACGCCGTGGGCCGCAGGTAGGCAAGTCTAGGGACCCCGTTCACAGGAGGCCGACACAAACTTCGCATCCTTGGGGTACCATGGACCCAACTTTGGGGTGTGAACAAGGTATCTAAGAATATGCTTAACCGCCTTATGATGACTTTCCCTAGGGGAAGCTTGAAATCTAGCACACATGTATACACTAAACATGATGTCTGGTCTAGATGCACAAAGATAAACCAATGAACCAATCATAGAGCGGTAAATAAATGGGTCGAAAGGGATACCATTTGTGTCTTCAATGAGTACAATTTTGGTTGGCATGGGTATCTTACATGGACTAGCATCAGACATGCCAAACTTCTCTAGGATATCCTTGAGGTATTTTTCTTGAGACAAGAAAATTCCTTCTTGAAATTGTTGAATTTGGAATCCAAGAAAGAACTTCAAATCCGCATTGAGTGACATTTCAAAATTCTTGGTCATGGAGGCTGCAAACTTCTTGCACAAATGAATGTAAGGAGAACCAAAAATGATATCATCTACATACATTTTGGCATAAGATCAAATCACCCTTGTCCCTCTTAGTAAAAAGAGTGGGATCAATCACCCCTCTCACAAAACCATCATCGAGTAAAAACTTCTTAAGATCATTATACCAAGCACGAGGTGCTTGTTTGAGGCAATATAAAGCCTTATGAAGTTTATACACATAGTCTTTGTGATCTGGATCAACGAACCCAGGTGGTTGTGATACATATACTTCTTCTTGTAGAGGACCATGAAGGAAAGCACTCTTCACATCCATTTGATGTAATGTAAAACCATTGAAAGTAGCATAAGCAAGTAAGATGCGAATAGATTCAAGATGGGTAGCGGGGGAAACGTCTCACCAAAGTCCAAATGTAGCGATCCGACCTCAAATGGTCAAATCTCTATGTATAAGTGTCATCCCTGGATCGGTAATGCTAACACACACAGTACTTGTAGGATTTATAACAGAGTTCAATCACACACTTAGTACATCGGATGTCTCAAAGAGAGTACTTATTACAATAATATGGCTGAAAGCCACCATCTAAATACGATAATAGTGGAAACTTCGAAGGTAAATGATTCCATCAACTCCAACGGCATAGCTGAGTGCACGACAACGACCTAGCACACCTTACTATTCGTCTGAAAACTCTGCAACATAATACGTTGCAGCCTGTGTAGGTCAGCACATGGAATATGCTGGCAAGATAACTCTATTGAGCAAAGAACAAATAACAGCTATAACTATATGCATATATGGCCGGTGGAGGCTCTATGGTTATCATTTGCGTAAAGCTAGTTTTCCCCTACAAGAATGGAATAAATTTTATTTAACTACAAAGTTTGTTGAAAACATTGAGAATGGTAACCCCATCTCAATCCCAAATTAATAATCATTAACCCAACAAGTTAATTAAGTAAAGTGATGAGATCAACGTAGTAATTCAAGCACCAGATACTCAAGATGTCCATAACCGGGGACACGGCTAACCATGATTAGTTTATACACTATGCCGAGGTTTGCGCACTTTTCCCCAGAAGACTCGATCTCCTCCGTTGTATTTCTCGCACTGCATGATGTTTGAGAAATGGATGACAGAGACACAGTCTTTCCGAAGAGGTCCCCTTAACCATAGATAAGCCGGTACACCTACAATCCCGTACATCTGCTAGCCCATCATGGAAAGGATTCCCACAACTTACTCAACTATGCCAGAGCCCATAAAGGCTTGTGGCTGCACACGGAAGTTTCCAGCATGAATAACATAGTGATCCCTTGGAGCCTGGGTAGCGAACCATAGGAAAAATCACACGGATACCCCAGGATTCTCCTTTGGACAGCACCGGATTTCCCCAGGTGGCTGATACGTCTCCAACGTATCTATAATTTTTGATTGTTCCATGCTATTATATATTCTGTTTTGGATGTTTAATGGGCTTATTTATACACTTTTATATTATTTTTGGGACTAACCTATTAACCGAAGGTCCAGCCCAAATTGTTGTTTTTTTGCCTATTTCAGTGTTTCGTAGAAAAAGAATATCAAACGAAGTCCAAACGGAATGAAACCTTCCGGAGCGTGATTTTTAGAACAAACGTGATCTAGAGGACTTAGAGTGGACGTCAAGCAACCAACAAGGAAGCCATGAGGCAGGGGGCGCGCCTACCCCCTGGGCGCGCCCTCCACCCTCGTGGGCCCCTCGTGGCTCCACCGACCTACTTCTTCCACCTATATATACCTACGTACCCTGAAAACATCAAAGGGCACCACGAAAACCTAATTCCACCGCCACAACCTTCTGTACCGGTGAGATCCCATCTTGGAGCCTTTTCCGGCGCTCCGCCGGAGGAGGCATTGATCACGGAGGGCTTCTACATCAACTCCATGGCCCCTCCGATGATGTGTGAGTAGTTTACCTCAGACCTTCGGGTCCATAGTTATTAGCTAGATGGCTTCTTCTCTCTCTTTGGATCTCAATACAAAGTTCTCCTCGATTCTCTTGGAGATCTATTCGATGTAATCTTCTTTTGCGGTGTGTTTGCTGAGATCCGATGAATTGTGGGTTTATGATCAAGACTATCTATGAACAATATTTGAATCTTCTCTGAATTCTTTTATGTATGATTGGTTATCTTTGCAAGTCTCTTTGAATTATCAGTTTGGTTTGGCCTACTAGATTTATCTTTCTTGCAATGGGAGAAGTTCTTAGCTTTGGGTTCAATCTTGCGGTGCTCGATCCCAGTGACAGTAGGGGAAACGACATGTATTGTATTGTTGCCATTGAGGATAAAAAGATGGGGTTTATATCATATTGCATGAGTTTATCCCTCTACATCATGTCATCTTACTTAAAGCATTACTCCGTTCTTATGAACTTAATACTCTAGATGCATGCTGGATAGCGGTCGATGTGTGGAGTAATAGTAGTAGATGCAGGCAGGAGTCGGTATACTTTTCATGGACGTGATGCCTATATACATGATCATACCTAGATATTCTCATAACTATGCTCAATTCAATCAATTGCTCGACAGAAATTTGTTCACCCACCGTAATACTTATGCTATCTTGAGAGAAGCCACTAGTGAAACCTATGGCCCCCGGGTCTATTTTCCATCATACAAGTTTCCAATCTATTTTATTTTGAAATCTTTCCTTTCAATCTATATCATAAAAATACCAAAAATATTTATCTTATTATTATTATCTCTACCAAATCTCACTCTTGCAAGTGGCTGTGAAGGGATTGACAACCCCTTTATCGCGTTGGTTGCGAGGTTCTTATTTGTTTGTGTAGGTACGAGGTGACTCGCGCATGGTCTCCTACTGGATTGATACCTTGCTTCTCAAAAACTGAGGGAAATACTTACGCTGCTTTGTTGCATCACCCTTTCCTCTTCAAGGGAAAACCAACGCATGCTCAAGAGGTAGCAAGAAGGATTTCTGCCGCCGTTGCAGGGGAGATCTACGCCAAGTCAAGACACACCAAGTACCCATCACAACTCTTACCCTTCGCATTACATTATTTGCCATTTGCCTCTCGTTTTCCTCTCCCACACTTCACCCTTGCCGTTTTATTCGCCTCTTTTCCGCTTGCTTCGTTATTATGGCTAGTCCTTTATCTACTCCTTTGTCTCCCGAAAATGAAGTTCTTAATTTTAAACAAAGGGAGGGAGAAAATCTAAAAGATGCTTGGTACAGAATTTGCAATGCACAAAATAGATCTACTAGGAAGCAATCTACTTCCGTTCTTCTTCGCAATTTTTATGTAGGCATCAGTCCTTGGAATAGATATATTCTTGAGACCAGTACCGAAGGAAATTTCTTGGGTAGCCATACTTTTGATTCTTATAATGCTATGATAGATTTGTTTGGCCCACCACCTCTTTTGGTTAATGGAACTATTTTAACTTTGGAACACGTGATGCAATGGCTTGAAATTATTGAAATAAAGTTGCCACTGTAGAGTCGATTGAAAATTTGGATAGAAAGATCCATAACCAAATTACCCAATATGGATCTAAGGTAGGAGTTGCTCTTAATTTTTTTAAAGAAAGGGGACCTTTGGTTAATGAAAAGATAGATCAAGATTCCACTAGAATTGATAAAATTGAGGATATTATTACCAACCTAGGGTCTGCCTTTTCTTCTTGAAAAACACTCCTTCTAATGCTAAGATTTCCAAATTGATGTATGTTCCTAAAAATAAGGGTGAAACTTCTAGTAAGGGAAATGCGGACCTCAAATCCATAAGTGTTCACCCCAACTTTCTCACTATCCTTAAGGAACCTTTTGCTACAAATGATTTTCTCGATTTCGTGCCTAGGAGTTTGATAATTAATAAAAAGAAAGAAACTCCTAGGAGTAATAGGTGTCTTATTGAAGAATTGCCTACCAAAGAAGGTAATACCTAGATCTATCCTCGCTTTTATGCCTAGCTAGGGGCGTTAAACGATAGCGCTTGTTGGGAGGAAGCCCAATTTTATTTTTATTCCTTGCTTTTTGATTCTGTTTAGTAATAAATAATTCATCTAGCCTCTGTTTTGGTTGTGTTTTTTGTGTTTAATTAGTGTTTGTCCCAAGTAGTACCGTTGGGAAGACTTGGGGAAAGTCTTTTTGATCTTGCTGTAGAAAACAGAAACTTTAGCGCTCACGAGAATTGCTGCCATTTTTTATTGGAAGTGCTATTTAGTCAATTATTTTTGCAGATGATTAATAGATAAATTCCTCACGTCCAGAAATTTAGTTTAGAATTTTTGGGGTTCCAGAAGTATGCGTTTGATACAGATTACTACAGACTGTTCTGTCTTTGACAGATTCTGTTTTTTGTGTGTTGTTTGCTTATTTTGATGAATCTATGGCTAGTAATGGAGTTTATAAACCATAGAAAAGTTGTAATACAGTAGTTTTAACACCAATATAAATAAAGAATGAGTTCATTACAGTACCTTGAAGTGGTGTTTTGTTTTCTTTCGCTAACGGAGCTCACGAGATTTTCTGTTAAGTTTTGTGTTGTGAAGTTTTCAAGTTTTGGGTAAAGATTTGATGGATTATGGAACAAGGAGTGGAAAGATCCTAAGGTTGGGGATGCCCAAGGCACCCCAAGGTAAAATCCAAGGACACCAAAAATCCTAAGCTTGGGGATGCCCCGAAAGGCATCCCCTCTTTTGTCTTCTTTCATCGGTAACTTTACTTGGAGCTATATTTTTATTCACCACATGATATGTGTTTTGCTTGGAGCGTCTTGTATGATTTGAGTCTTTGCTTTTTAGTTTACCACAATCATCCTTGCTGTACACACCTTTTGGGAGAGACACACATGATTTGGCATTTGTTAGAATACTCTATGTGCTTCACTTATATCTTTTGAGCTATATAGTTTTTGCTGTAGTGCTTCACTTATATATTTTAGAGCACGGTGGTGGTTTTATTTTATAGAAATAATTGATATCTCATGCTTCACTTATATCATTTTGAGAGTCCTTTAGAGCAGCATGGTAATTTTCTTTTAGGCATAAAACTATCATATAAGTGCATTGAATACTATGAGAAGTTTGATACTTGATAATTGTTTTGACATATGGAGATGGTGATATTAGAGTCATGCTAGTTGAGTAGTTGTGAATTTGAGAAATACTTGTGTTGAAGTTTGTGATTCCCGTAGCATGCACGTATGGTGAACCGTCATGTGATGAAGTCGGAGCATGATTTATTTATTGATTGTCTTCCTTATGAGTGGCGGTCGGGGACGAGCGATGGTCTTTTCCTTCCAATCTATCCCCCTAGGAGCATGCGCATAGTACTTTGTTTCGATAACTAATAGATTTTTGCAATAAGTATGTAAGTTCTTTATGACTAATGTTGAGTCCATGGATTATACGCACTCTCACCCTTCCACATTTGCTATCCTCTCTATTACCGCGCACTTTCGCCGGTATCATAAACCCACCATATACCTTCCTCAAAACAGCCACCATACCTACCTATTATGGCATTTCCATAGACATTCTGAGATATATTTCCATGCAACTTTCCACCATTCCGTTTGTTATGACACGCTTCATCATTGTCATATTGCCTTGCATGATCATGTAGTTGACATCGTATTTGTGGAAAGCCACCGTTCATAATTTTTTCATACATGTCACTCTTGATTCATTGCATATCCCGGTACACCGCCGGAAGCATTCACATAGAGTCATATTTTGTTCTAAGCATTGAGTTGTAAGTAAAAAGAAGTGTGATAATCATCATTATTAGAGCATTGTCCCAGTGAGGAAAGGATGATGGAGACTATGATTCCCCCACAAGTAGGGATGGGACTCCGGACGAAAAAAAGAGAGAAAAGAGGCCAAAAAGAGAGAAAGAAGGCCCAACTAAAAGAAAAAAGAGAAAAAGAGAGAAGGGACAATGTTACTATCCTTTTTCCACACTTGTGCTTCAAAGTAGCACCATAATCTTCATGATAGAGAGTCTCCTATGTTGTCACTTTCATAAACTAGTGGGAATTTTACATTATAGAACTTGGCTTGTATATTCCAATGATGGGCTTTCTCAAATTGCCCTAGGTCTTCGTGAGCAAGCAAGTTAGATGCACACCCACTTAGTTTCTTTCGTTGAGCTTTCATACACTTATAGCTCTAGTGCATCTGTTGCATGGCAATCCCTACTCACTCACATTGATATATATTGATGGGCATCTCCATAGCCCATTGATACACCTAGTTGATGTGATACTATCTTCTCCTTTTTGTCTTCTCCATGACCACCATTCTATTCCACATATAGTGCTATGTCCATGGCTCACGCTCATGTATTGCGTGAAGATTGAAAAAGTTCGAGAACATCAAAAGTATGAAACAATTGCTTGGCTTGTCATCGGGGTTGTGCATAATTTAGTATTTTGTGTGATGAAGATAGAGCATAGCCAGACTATATGATTTTGTAGGGATAACTTTCTTTGGCCATGCTATTTTGAGAAGACATGATTGCTTAGTTAGTATGCTTGAAGTATTATTATTTTTATGTCAATATTAAACTTTTATCTTGAATCTTTCGGATCTGAACATTGATGCCACAATAAAGAAAATTACATTGAGAAATATGTTAGGAAGCATTCCACATCAAAAATTCTGTTTTTATCATTTACCTACCCGAGGACGAGCAGGAATTAAGCTTGGGGATGCTTGATATGTCTCCAACGTATCTATAATTTTTTATTGTTCCATGCTATTATATATTCTGTTTTGGATGTTTAATGGGCTTATTTATACACTTTTATATTATTTTTGGGACTAACCTATTAACCGGAGGCCCAACCCAAATTGCTGTTTTTTTTGCCTATTTCAGTGTTTCGCAGAAAAAGAATATCAAACGGAGTCCAAACAGAATGAAACCTTCAGGAGCGTGATTTTTGGAGCAAACGTGATCCAGAGGACTTGGAGTGAACGTCAACCAACCAACAAGGAAGCCACGAGGCAGGGAGCGCGCCTACCCCCCTGGGTGCGCCCTCCACCCTCGTGGGCCCCTCGTGGCTCCACCGACCTACTTCTTCCTCCTGTATATACCTACGTACCCTGAAAACATCAAAGGGTACCACGAAAACCTAATTCCACTACCGCAACCTTCTGTACCCATGAGATCCCATCTTGCGGCCTTTTCCGGCGCTCCGCCAGTGGGGCATTGATCATGGAGGGCTTCTACATCAACTCCATGGCCCCTCCGATGATGTGTGAGTAGTTTACCTTAGACCTCCGGGTCCATAGTTATTAGCTAGATGGCTTCTTCTCTCTCTTTGGATCTCAATACAAAGTTCTCCCCGATTCTCTTGGAGATATATTCGATGTAATCTTCTTTTGCGGTGTGTTTGTCGAGATCCGATGAATTGTGGGTTTATGATCAAGACTATCTATGAACAATATTTGAATCTTCTCTGAATTCTTTTATGTATGATTGGTTATCTTTGCAAGTCTCTTCTAATTATCAGTTTAGTTTGGCCTACTAGATTGATCTTTCTTGCAATGGGAGAAGTGCTTAGCTTTAGGTTCAATCTTGCGGTGCTCCATCCAAGTGACAGTAGTGGAAACGACATGTATTGTATTGTTGCCATCGAGGATAAAAAGATGGGGTTTATATCATATTGCATGAGTTTATCCATCTACATCATGTCATCTTGCTTAAAGCGTTATTCTGTTCTTATGAACTTAATACTCTAGATGCATACTGGATAGCGGTCGATGTGTGGAGTAATAGTAGTAGATACAGGCATGAGTCGGTCTACTTGTCACGGACGTGATGCCTATATACATGATCATACCTAGATATTCTCATAACTATGTTCAATTCTATCAATTGCTCGACAGTAATTTTTTCACCCACCGTAATAATTATGCTATCTTGAGAGAAGCCACTAGTGAAACCTATGGCCCCCGGGTCTATTTTCCATCATACAAGTTTCCAATCTATTTTATTTTGCAATCTTTACTTTCAATCTATAGCATAAAAATACCAAAAATATTTATCTTATTATTATTATCTCTATTAGATCTCACTCTTGCAAGTGGTCGTGAAGGGATTGACAACCCCTTTATCGCGTTGGTTGCGAGGTTCTTATTTGTTTGTGTAGGTATGAGGTGACTCATGTGTGGTCTCCTACTGGATTGATACCTTGGTTCTCAAAAACTGAGGGAAATACTTACGCTGCTTTGATGCATCACCCTTTCCTCTTCAAGGGAAAACCAACACATGCTTAAGAGGTAGCAGTGCCCACAACCCAATCCACCCAGATGTGTGTTAAAGTAGCCACCTTAAGTAAAACCCTTAGTTCATAATAATACACACAACTTTCATGAATCACTCAAACTAAACCACGTCTACGAGCATAGCATAGCAAAGTATAATAAGCGTAACGTAGTAACTCCCAATGTTTGAATAAAGGGCAATAGGTACTACCTCAACAACTACTTCCCAAAACCCACATGTTAAACAGATCCTACTAATGCAATGTTTGGGGATTCAGACTAATGCATAAAAGCTGGGTAATAAGGGATATGATCAAAGTGTTACTTGCCTTGCTGACGATCTGAAAACCCTAGTGACTCGTAGTAGCACGCTTCGCACTCCGGGAACTCTATCGTGAACAAACAATAGCATACATAAGCAATCAAGCATAAAATTCAAGGTTAAAACTCAAATGAAAAGACCCAAACTGAAAGTTCAACTGAAGATCTTCGATTTGCAAAAAGAATCAACCAAATCAGAGCTACGAAACTCAAACTACGATCAAAAGAAGTTTGAATTCAAATATACTTGCAAGCCAATTTTAAATTGTCAAAAACATTTTCAAGTTGGTTATCTGGAAATAGGGGAACAAGACGAAGATTTTGGCGTTGGTTTCACTGGATTTGGACAAGCGAGCAAAAAATTGTGAGGGTTTGAAGATCAGGGACTGATCTGTGATAAAATTAATTACGGATAGGTCCCTGGCCAAAAATAAAATAAAAGAAAAACCCTAACGAACGAACGTTCGCTGTGATACCCTAATGAACGAAAACATTCACTACAGAGTAATAACGGATGAACGTCTGCACTTTAGATCGAACCGGGAAACCGAAAGATAACCTTAACTCAAAAGAAACCGATAAACAAAAAAACGTAATGAACCGGTGAACCGGGGAAGTTTTATACCGGTTCACAACATTGGCGGGGTCAACGGCAGCGGCGGGATTCCAGCGAGGCGGCGAGGCAAAGCGGCGGCGGCGGGACTCCGATGAGGCGGCAGCAGTGTTTCGCGGGACGGCGGCAGCGCATAGCAGCGGGGGCTGTGGCTAGCTCGGGCGGCTGCGGCTGCGGACGAGGTGGAGAGGAGGCGGCGGGGCCGGGGCGAGCTTTAAAGGGGGCGGGGGTGGGGCGGCCTTGGGTGAGGGTCAAGGCGGGGAGGAGTCTGGCTCGGGCTCTTCCCGAGCTCCGGCGGCAGCGCGGTCTCCTCACCCGAGCGTGAGGAAAGCGGTGTCAAGGTGGGTTGCGGCCTGGCTCGGCTGGGCCTTCGGCCCAGACGGGCAGGATTTTTTTTAAAGAAAAGTCTCCCGAAGAAAATTCTAATAAAAATATTTAAAAAATCTAAAAAATACCAGAAACAATTTTCACTCTCTAAACCTATTATTTAGAACAAAGTGAACATTTTTCTGGCCTAAACATGCTATTTTCGAAAATGCATATTTTTCTAAATTCAAATAAAATAGCAAATAAAATCCAAATTTAGTTTTATATTTTCTTCTCCAATATTCCTTTCTTTTGAAGAAGTCATATTATCTTCTCTCTTTTATTTTTAATATTTGAAATAATTGGAGAGAAAAAATATTAAAATCAAATTGATCCTCTTTTCAAATTTGATAAAATTCAAATATGAAAATTTATGAAATCCCCAACTCTCTCCTTGTGTCCTTGAGTTGCTTAAGATTTCTAGGATCACAACCAAATATGCAAATAAAATATGATATGCATATGATGACCTATGTATAACATACAAATTGAAAAATTGGGATGTTACAAGCCTACCCCCCCTTAAGATGAATCTCGCCCTCGAGATTCGGGCTGGCTAGAAAATAGGTGCGGGTGGTCTTTCCGTAGGTCTTCTTCTCTTTCCCAGGTGGCTTCATCCTCGATATGGTGGCTCCACTGAACTTTGCAAAACTAGATAACCTTGCTGCGTGTAACTCGGCTGGCAAACTCGAGAATCTTAACGGGTTTCTCCTCGTAGGTCAGATCACTCTCCAACTGAATCGCTTCCAGGGGCACTGTATCTCTTAGAGGAATATCAGCCATCTCAGCATGGCACTTCTTCAATTGGGAAACGTGAAATACATCATGAACTCCTGACAATCCTTCGGGTAACTCCAACTTGTAGGCAACTTCTCCCATACGTTCCAGAACTCGGTATGGTCCTACAAATCTCGGGGCTAACTTTCCTTTAACTCCAAATCATTTAAATCCTCGGAGTGGTGACACACGAAGATATGCTCTATCTCCAATTTCATAGACTACCTCCTTTCGTTTAGTATCGGCATAACTCTTCTGCCTGGACTGAGCTACCTTCAGTCTATCCCGGATCAACTTAACCTTCGCTTCAGACTCTTTGATCAAATCTGGTCCAAACAACTGACGGTCTCCAACTTCATCCCACATCAATGATGTCCTGCATCTCCTTCCATACAGAGCTTCAAAAGGGGCCATCTTCAAACTAGCCTGATAGTTGTTGTTGTATGAGAAATCTGTGTAGGGAAAATTATAGTCCCAACTAGATCCATAATCTAGCGCACAAGCTCTCAATATGTCCTCCAGAATCTGATTGACTCTCTCTGTCTGTCCATCGGTCTACGGATGAAAGGTTGTACTGAACTCTAGCCTAGTACCCAAAGTCTGGTGCAGCTGATTCCAAAACTTTGAGGTAAACTTGTGTCCCTCTATCTGATACGATGGTCCGGAAGTCCATGCAGACATACGATCTTGGTCATATATATCTTGGCCAACTTCGCGCTTGTATATGTGGTTTTCACGGGGATAAAGTGAGCCACTTTGGTCAAGGAATCAACTACTACCCAGATTGAGTCCTATCCTGATCTGGACCTGGGTAATCCAGTGATGAAATCCATGCCAAGTTTATCCCACTTCTAATCGGGTATCGGCATAGGCTGTAATAATCCTGCTTGCTTCTGATGTTCTGCCTTCACTCTCTCACATACTGCTACATACTCGGCAATATCCTTCTTCATACCTGTCCACCAGACATGTTCCTTCAAATCCAAATACATCTTGGTGTTTTCGGGGTGAATCGAGTATGGCGAGTCTTAAGCTTCCTGAAGTATTAACTTCCTGATCTCCGCATTATTGGGAACATATACATGATCCTCAAACCATAAAGTCTCGTGCTCATCCTCACGAAAACCTTTGGATTTTCCTTTGCTCATCCTCTCCTTTATCTCCGCAATTCCCTTATCATCCTTATGAGCATCTCGAATCTTTCCCAATAAGGTAGACTGAACCTCCATTGCTGCAACAAAACCTCTTGGGACTATCTCCAAATGAAGTTCCTTGGCTTACAAGGGTATTTGCATAACTTTTGTGGCTCAAACCGTCCGCTACGACATTGGCCTTTCCTGGATGATAATGCAATTTCATATCATAATCCTTTATGAGCTCCAACCATCTGCTTTGCCTGAGATTCAACTCCTTCTGCGTGAAAATGTACTTGAAACTCTTGTGATCCGTGTACACACCAAACAGTTTCCAATCAGTAAATGTCTCTAGGTCTTGAGCGCATGCACTACCGCTGCTAACTCCAAATCATGGGTGGCATAACTCAACTCATGAGGTCGAAGCTGCCGTGAGGCATATGAAACAACTCTTCCATCTTGCATAAGTACACCTCCAAGTCCCAAGCGAGAAGCGGCGCAATACACTTGGAAATCTTTGTGTATGTCCAGAAGAATCAGTATTGGGGCTGTAACCAAACGTTTCTTATACTCCTGAAAACAGGCCTCACAATCCTCGGTCCATTTGGACTTGGTGTCCTTCTTCAACAACTCTATCATGGGTTTTGCAATCTTGGAAAATTTCTCAATGAATCTCCGATAATATCCCGCGAGTCCCAGAAAACTTCGGATCTCTCCAACTGTCGGTGTACAAAAGTAGGGGCTCTCCTTTTGCACCCGTTTACTTATGGACGGGCATTCAGGGCCGCACCCACGGCCACACTAAACAAGGCAGAGGAGGGAAGCCGAAGCACAAGACAACCAAAGCAATGCCAAGACCAGAGGCGCAAAGAGAGCAAGAGGGTGAGGTGGACTCCCCCGACAGGACCCTTGCCGGGGTGGCTTCCGCAGCCTCGGCAAGATCCTTGCCGGGGCAATTTGCCTGACGCTAGAAGAGCGCGCTACCCTTGAGCCCAAGGGGTTCCAACACCATCAACCATATTGGAACTAAGGCTCGGGAGGCACCTCCGTGGTGGCATGCCGATCTTTGTAGAGATCATAGATACACAAGATCAGATGGGAACTAGAAGACGACGATCCTTTGCGAGATCCTTCCAAGAAATCCACGAGACCCCCGGCAAGATCCTTGCCAGGGAAGACCGCGGTGCCGCAGCAAGACCCTTGCCGGGCCCTCGGCAAGACCCTTGCCGAGGATGCCTATGGGGCCGCAGCCAAGCCCGCGTCTGCCAAGACTCCATTGCCGCTCCCATACGGCTGCCAGCTCGACCAGCTGGGCAGGCATCTGCGTGGCAGCGCGCGGCCTCTACACCAACTCAGCAAGCACCTGCATGGTGGCATGTAGATCTTCGTGAAGGCTCCACCACCGCGCTGGCCCAGCAGCCAGCCAACATGGCGCTACAATGCCTCGTCAGCTTGGACGAGCGTCGGAGCCAGGCGAGGCGACGACAGCTGGGACGAGCTTCTTTGCCGTCCCCAATAAAGCAAGAGGGGCACGTCAGCAGCACATTAAATGCGTTTGTCCGACGATGCCAGGAGATAGACTCAGCCCCTGTACACCTTTCCACCTCCTGTGTGCCACTATGGCGATCCCTTTTTGTCTATAAAAGGAGGCCCGAGGCGTACTGGAGGGGGATTCAGATCTTTTGGACTAGAGAGCCACCGCAGCTAGTTCAAGAACACAAGAACACCCAAATATACATCAAAGCAAGACTAGAGTTTTACGCGTCTCTGCAGCCCGAACCTGGGTACACTATTTGTGTGCTGACCGCTAGACCCGCTCTTTGCACAACGCCGCACCCGCCAACTCTAGAAGGGATCCCAGTGACCCCATAGGTGTCGTTTCCCACCGACATCTCTGGCACGCCAGGTAGGGGGTGCGCAGTTGTGAGAATCCAGTCTAGCAGCTAGTTTAGCAGTTCTTCGGGGGCCGAACAGCCCGTACCAGTACGGGCGAGTGGTGGGCAGTCGCGGACGGAAGCCGAGGCGCGGCTCGCGAACACCCGCATCGCTCTGGCAGCCAAAGCTTGGCGAGCGGCGTCGTTCGTGCGCGAGATGACGGGCCACACGCCACCAAATCCAAAGACAGAGCCAGCCCCCCCCCCCCCCCGCAGGCGGTGCGGCGCCCTCCAGGGGCTGCTCGTGCCACCCACGGGCAGCGCGGCAATTTCCGAGGTGCCTACGCCAGCGCCCCCGACGCGCTCTTCCTAGGTTGTGCGCGACGAGCAGCGTCACCACGGTGGTGACCCTGGGCACCGTCGTGGGAAGAGTCTCGTGCATCATTCGCGGGACGTAGAAGACCAGCACGTGCGCCGAGGCGCTGGCGAAAATGGCATACAGCCACAGGCCGTGATAGAGCTCCTTCTAACATGGTTAGAAGTCAGAGCGGATCACGGTCCACGCAGCTTTCGCCACCACCCACGCCCGCAAAAGCCTTGGCACGCGCGCAGTTGCTCCTCGACTTTCCTCCTGCTGTGGAAAAACTCGATGAGTGGAGAGCCACCATCTGAAGCCTCGTCGGCGTTGCCAACAAAGATGAGCCACGACCGGCGGGGCCCTCTCGCCGGCGCTCCGTCGAGCCGCCGCATGCCAGTGGTGGAAGGAACGGGGGCGCTGCGGCCAGGGTGCACTCTCCTCCTCCACGCCAGCCACCGCGGGTGTCGATCCGTCGTGATGACGCTTGTGATAACATTTCCATATCATCGTCCAACCCGCGGACACACTACGATCAGCGCCAAGTTCTTCAGGAGCAAGCCCGTGAAGACACTCGAACCACCATCGAGCGCTGGCGCGATGCACGCCACCAGTCAGATAGGCGGGCAGGGCCCACTATGGACCACCCAGCACTGGGGGCTCTAGCAACCTACCCTACGAGGTGGGTTGCCCGGCCTTTACCCACGAGCTGTGGCAGTTCCAGTGGCCCTCCCACCGCATGTTCAAGCCAGACAGTGGTGAGAAGTACAACGGCAAGATCCACCCATCAGAGTTCCTTAGCATGTATGCCATCGCGATGCAAGCTGCTGGAGCCTGCCGCGATAAGGTGCTTGCCAATTACTTCCCGCTGGCACTCAAACCCAACGTCATGTCATGGCTGATGCACTTGTCGACGGATTCCATTTCTTCTTGGTCAGACTTGTGTCATGAGTTTGTTGGCGCCTTTACCGGAGGCCACCAAGCTCATGGCCAGGCGAGTGATTTGCATATCATCCCCTAGAAGGAAGGTGAAACCCTGCGCAAGTACATACAGAGGTTCATCAGCCAGGTGCAATACAACATCCCAGATGTTCATCCCACCACCGTGATCAACGCATTCCATCAGAATGTGCGCATACGCAAGATGCGTGAAGAGCTGGCGATGAACAAGGTCAAAGATGTGGCCAAACTTTATGTTTTGGCTGATAGGTGCAGTCAGGCTGAAGAGGGGAGGAAGTAACCCGACGAGGACGTCGGTGCGGAAACCGACTCCACTGACAAAGACACAGCCACCCTGAGGAAGAAGGGCCAGCACCGCAACAGGAAGCGCAAGGGCAAGACTATGCTTGCCATTGAGGGATCTGATGACATCGACACTGCCAAGAAGGCCAAGGCAGACGACCCCAGCAAAGAAATTGCCGGGTGCGCCTCTTGTCGGGCCTTGGCGGCTGCCGACAAGCTAGGAGGCTCCGACGAGCAATCTTGCAAGATCCACCGCACCAAGGGCCATGACCTCCAGAACTGTCGGTGATGTCTGCTATACAACCTTCTTCTTGTAGACGTTGTTGGGCCTCCGAGTGCAGAGGTTTGTAGGACAGTAGCAAATTTCCCTCAAGTGGATGACCTAAGGTTTATCAATCCATAGGAGGCATAGGATGAAGATGGTCTCTCTCAGGAAACCCTGCAACCAAATAACAAAGAGTCTCTTGTGTCCCCAACACACCCAATACAATGGTAAATTGTATGGGTGCACTAGTTCAGCGAAGAGATGGTGATACAAGTGGTATATGGATAATAGATATGGGTATTTGTAATCTGCAATTATAAAAACAGCAAGGTAACTAATGGTAAAAGTGAGCATAAACGGTATTGCAATGATAGGAAACAAGGCCTAGGGTTCATACTTTCACTAGTGCAAGTCCTCTCAACAATAATAACATAATTGGATCATATAACTATCCCTCAACATGCAACAAAGAGTCACTCCAAAGTCACTAATAGCGGAGAACGAACGAAGAGATTATGGTAGGGTACGAAACCACCTCAAAGTTATTCTTTCCAATCAATCCGTTGGGCTATTCCTATAAGTGTCACAAACAGCCCTAGAGTTCGCACTAGAATAACACCTTAAGACACGAATCAACCAAAACCCTAATGTCACCTAGATACTCCAATGTCACCTCAAGTATCCGTGGGTATGATTATACGATATGCATCACACAATCTCAGATTCATCTATTCAACCAACACATAGAACCTCAAAGAGTGCCCCAAAGTTTCTACCGGAGAATCACGACGAAAACGTGTGCCAACCCCTATGCATAGGTTCATGGGAGGAACCCGCAAGTTGATCACCAAAACATACATCAAGTGAATCACGTGATATCCCATTGTCACCACAGATACGCACGGCAAGACATACATCAAGTGTTCTCGAATCTTTAAAGACTCAATCCGATAAGATAACTTCAAAGGGGAAACTCAATCCATTACAAGAGAGTAGAGGGGGAGAAGAAACATAAGATCCAACTATAATAGCAAAGCTCACGATACATCAAGAAAGAGAGAGAGAGAGAGAGATCAAACACATAGCTACTGGTACATACCCTCAGCCCCGAGGGAGAACTACTCCCTCCTCATCATGGAGAGCACCGGGATGATGAAGATGGCCACCGGAGTGGGATTGCCCCCTCCGACAGGGTGCCGGAATGGGTCTAGATTGGCTTTCGGTGGCTACGGAGGCTTCTGGCGGCGGAACTCATGATCTATTGTGCTCTCTGATGTTTTTAGGGTATATGGAGATATATAGGCGGAAGAAGTACGTCAGAGGGGCCACGAGGGGCCCACGAGGGTGGAGGGCGCGCCTAGGGGGGTGGGCACGCCCCCCTACCTCGTGGCCTCCTTGAAGCTTCCCTTACATAGACTCAAAGTCTTCTGGGCTTCTTTCCTTCCAAAAATGGGTTCCGTGAAGTTTCAGGTCAATTGGACTCCGTTTGATTTTCCTTTTCTTCGAAACCCTAAAACAAGGTAAAAACAGAAACTGGCACTGGGCTTTGGGTTAATAGGTTAGTCCCAAAAATGATATAAAAGTGTATAATAAAGCCCATAAACATCCAAAACAGTAGATAATATAGCATGGAGCAATCAAAAATTATAGATACGTTGGAGACGTATCAGCATCCCCAAGCTTAATTCCTGCTCGTCCTCGAGTAGGTAAATGATAAAAACAGAATTTTTGATGCGAAGTGCTACTTGGCATAATTTCAATGTAATTCTTCTTAATTGTGGCATGAATATTCAGATCTGAAAGATTCAAGACAAAAGTTCATATTGACATAAAAATGATAATACTTCAAGCATACTAACTAAGCAATTATGTCTTCTCAAAATAACATGGCCAAAGAAAGTTATCCCTACAAAATCATATAGTCTGGCTATGCTCTATCTTCACCACACAAAATATTTAAATCATGCACAAACCCGATGACAAGCCAAGCAATTGTTTCGTACTTTCGATCTTCTCAAACTTTTTCGATGTTCACACAATATATGAGCGTGAACCATGGACATAGCACTATAGGTGGAATAGAATGGTGGTTGTGGAGAAGACAAAAAGGAGAAGATAGTCTCACATCAACTAGGCGTATCAACGGGCTATGGAGATGCCCATCAATAGATATCCATGTGAGTGAGTAGGGATTGCCATGCAACGGATGCACTAGAGCTATAAGTGTATGAAAGCTCAACAAAAGAAACTAGTGGGTGTGCATACAACTTGCTTGCTCATGAAGACCTAGGGCATTTTGAGGAAGCCCATCATTGGAATATACAAGCCAAGTTTTATAATGAAAAAATCCCACTAGTATAAGAAAGTGATTACATAGGAGACTCTCCATCGTGAAGATCATGGTGCTACTTTGAAGCACAAGTGTGGTAAAAGGATAGTAGCATTGCCCATTCTCTCTTTTTCTCTCATTTATTTTTTTTATTTTTTTTATTTGGGCCTTTTCTCTTTTTTATGGCCTCTTTTCTCTTTTTTTTATTTGGGCTTCTTTGGCCTCTTTTATTTTTTTATTTTCGTCTGGAGTCTCATCCCGACTTGTGGGGGAATCATAGCCTCCATCATCCTTTCCTCACTGGGACAATGCTCTAATAATGATGATCATCACACTTTTATTTACTTACAACTCAAGAATCACAACTCGATACTTAGAACAAGATATGACTCTATATGAATGCCTCCAGCGGTGTACCGGGATGTGCAATGACTCATGCGTGACATGTATGAAAGAATTATGAACGGTGGCTTTGCCACAAATACGATGTCAGCTACATGATCATGCAAAGCAATATGACAATGATGAAGTGTGTCATAATAAACGGAACGGTGGAAAGTTGCATGGCAATATATCTCGTAATGGCTATGGAAATGCCGTAATAGGTAGGTATGGTGGCTATTTTTAGGAAGGTATATGGTGGGTTTATGGTACCGGCGAAAGTTGCGCGGTACTAGAGAGGCTAGCAATGGTGGAAGGGTGAGAGTGCATATAATCCATGGACTCAACATTAGTCATAAAGAACTCACATACTTATTGCAAAAATCTATTAGTTATCGAAACAAAGTACTACGCGCATGCTCCTAGGGGGATAGATTGGTAGGAAAAGACCATCGCTCGTCCCCGACCGCCACTCATAATGAGGACAATCAATAAATAAATCATGCTCCGACTTCATCACATAACGGTTCACCATACGTGCATGCTACGGGAATCACAAACTTCAACACAAGTATTTCTCAAATTCACAACTACTCAACTAGCATGATTCTAATATCACCATCTCCATATCTCAAAACAATCATCAAGCATCAAACTTCTCTTAGTATTCAATACTCTATATGAAAGTTTTTACTATTCTTGGATGCCTAGCATATTAGGATTATTTAAGCAAATTACCATGCTGTTCTAAAGACTCTCAAAATAATATAAGTGAAGCACGAGAGTTCATCTATTTTTTCAAAATAAAACTACCACCATGATCTAAAAGATATACGTGAAGTACTAGAGCAAACAGCAAACTACTCCGAAAGATACAAATGAAGATCAATGAGTAGTCGGATAATTATGCAACTATATGAAGACTCTCTAACATTTAAGATTTTCAGATCTTGGTATTTTATTCAAACAGCAAGCAAAACATAATGAAATAAAATGACGCTCCAAGCAAAACACATATCATGTGGCGAATAAAAATATAGCTCCAAGTAAAGTTACCGATGAATGAAGACGAAAGAGGGGATGCCTTCCTGGGCATCCCCAAGCTTAGGCTTTTGTTTGTCCTTGAATATTACCTTGGGGTGCCTTGGGCATCCCCAACTTAGGCTCTTGCCACTCCTTATTCCATAGTCCATCGAATCTTTACCCAAAACTTGAAAACGTCACAACACAAAACTTAACAAAAAACTCGTAAGCTCCATTAGTATAAGAAAGTAAATCACCACTTCAAGGTACTGTAATGAACTCATTATTTATTTATATTGGTGTTAAACCTACTGTATTCCAACTTCTCTATGGTTTATAAACTACTTTACTAGCCATAGATTCATTAAAATAAGCAAACAACACACGAAAACAAGAATCTGTCAAAAACAGAACAGTATGTAGTAATCTGGATCAAACGTATACTTCTGGAACTTATAAAATTCTCAAATAAATTGCTGGACGTGAGGAATTTATCTATTAATCATCTGCAAAAAGAATTAACTAAATAGCACTCTCCAAATAAAATGGCAGCAATTCTCGTGAGCGCTAAAGTTTCTGTTTTTATAGCAAGATCAACAAGACTTTCCCCAAGTCTTCCCAAAGGTTCTACTTGGCACGAACACTAATTAAAAACATAAAACCACATCTAAACAGAGGCTAGATGAATTATTTATTACTAAACAGGAAAAAAAGGGAGGAACAAAAATAAAGTTGGGTTGCCTCCCAACAAGCGCTATCGTTTGACGCCCCTAGCTAGGCATGATGATTTCAATGATGCTCACATGAAGGATAAGAATTGTAACATAAAGAGAGGATCATGAAGAATATGACTAACATATTTAAGTCTAACCCACTTCCTATGCATAGGGATTTTGTGAGCAAACAACTTGTGGGAACAAGAATCAACTAGCATAGGAAGGCAAAACAAGCATAACTTCAAAACTTTAAGCATATAGAGAGGAAACTTGATATTATTGCAATTCCTACAAGCATATATTCCTCCCTCATAATAATTTTCAGTAGCATCATGAATGAATTCAACAATATAACCAGCACCTAAATCATTCTTTTCATGATCTACAAGCATAGAAATTTTATTACTCTCCACATAAGCAAAATTCTTCTTACTCGGGATAGTGGGAGTATCATAAGAGACTTGAATACTATAAATTGTTTCCACATTGAAAGAGTAATGTTCAGAAAAGGGGTAACCATAATCATGGCAAGTTTTACAAATATAATAATTACTTTTTATAGCATAAGTATCATCACAATAATCATCATAAGTAGGAGGCATGCTATCATCATTATAAATTTGCATATCAAAACTTGGGAGACTAAAAATATCATCTTCATTAAACGTAGCATCCCCAAGCTTGGGACAAACATTAATTTCAGCAAATATATTCTCAAATATGTCATCCTCATCAAACATAGCATCCCCAAGCTTGGGCCTTTTCGTATCATAAGCATAAGCACTTTTATCATCAGTAGTATGGACAGCACCAATAGTATAGCAATTATCATATTCTTCCAAGCAAGTGCCAAAAAGATTTTCAAGAACATAAGAAGTATCATTATCTTCCACAATTATATTTTCATGAGGCACAATAGTAATAGGAGCAGCATTATTTGGGAGAGATATCTTTTTACCTCTCTTCCTTTTTCTTTCTTCTTCTTCACCACATCATGTGTGGGTTCAATCCTCTTTTTGGAGCTCCTTATTAATGAGATTGCTTGAATAGGAGGCTCCTCATCGTTACCTGATTCATCATAAGAAGTAATAGGAGGATATTGGGAAGTCTCTTCCCTTTCATTAGTATTCTCTTCATCTCCTATTTGTTTTCTTTTCTTTATGTAATTGGCAATATAATGGTTTTCAACACAATTCACCGCACAATACATATAAATTTCCCCTAGATCAAATCCAAGAAGTTTATAACGGGCAAATTCTGGAAGATAATTAGTTATACGTTTCATTTCTTCGTAACTCATAAACAAACTAAGTTCATTATGATGTGCAAGGGAAATCAAGTCATCACAATTTTTGGACACGATACGATCATGAAACAATTTGCATTGGGTATTGAAATGATCATGTTCATTACAAATCTCACAAGTATGGCCAATATAATTTAAATTCTTAGGACATTCATCTAGCCTTTCTTGTAACAATTTAGTTTCTAAGTAATTATGCCTCTTGCAATATCTATCTTCCCTATTTGGTGTGCTCGTACAAACCCAATGTGCTCCACAAAAATTGACATGTTTATAGGAGACATTTTCATCATAACTAGTGCAATCATCATTAGTATCATGGATATTCAAAGTATTCATACTAACAACATTGCAATCATGCTCATCATTCAAATATTTAGTGCCAAACATTTTATAGATTTCTTCTTCTAGCACTTGAGCACAATTATCCTTTCCATCATACTCACGAAAGATATTAAAAAGGTGAAGCGTATGAGACAAACTCAATTCCATTTTTTTATAGTTTTCTTTTATAAACTAAACTAGTGATAAAACAAGAAACTAAAAGACTCGATTGCAAGATCTAAAGATATACCTTCAAGCGCTAACCTCCCCGGCAATGGCGCCAGAAAAGAGCTTGATGTCCACTACACAACCTTCTTCTTCTAGACGTTGTTGGGCCTCCAAGTGCAGAGGTTTGTAGGACAGTAGCAAATTTCCCTCAAGTGGATGACCTAAGGTTTATCATTCCATAGGAGGAATAGGATGAAGATGGTCTCTCTCAAGCAACCCTGCAACCAAATAACAAAGAGTCTCTTGCGTCCCCAACACACCCAATACAATGGTAAATTGTATAGGTGCACTAGTTCGGCACAGAGATGGTGATACCAGTGGTATATGGATAATAGATATGGGTATTTGTAATCTAAAATTATAAAAACAGCAAGGTAACTAATGGTAAAAGTGAGGATAAACGGTATTGCAATGATAAGAAACAAGGCCTATGGTTCATACTTTCACTAGTGCAAGTTCTCTCAACAATAATAACATAATTGGATCATATAACTATCCCTAAACATTCTACAAAGGGTCACTCCAAAGTCACTAATAGCGGAGAACGAACGAAGAGATTATGGTAGGGTACGAAACCACCTCAAAGTTATTCTTTCCAATCAATCCGTTGGGCTATTCCTATAAGTGTCACAAACAACCCTAGAGTTCGTACCAGAATAACACCTTAAGACACAAATCAACCAAAACCCTAATGTCACCTAGATACTCCAATGTCACCTCAAGTATCCATGGGTATGATTATACGATATGCATCACACAATCTCAGATTCATCTATTCAATCAACACATAGAACCTCAAAGAGTGCCCCAAAGTTTCTACCGGAGAATCACGACGAAAACGTGTGCCAACCCCTATGCATAGGTTCATGGGAGGAACCCGCAAGTTGATCACCAAAACATACATCAAGTGAATCACGTGATATCCCATTGTCACCACAGATACGCACGGCAAGACATACATCAAGTGTTCTCAAATCTTTAAAGACTCAATCCGATAAGATAACTTCAAAGGGGAAACTCAATCCATTACAAGAGAGTAGAGGGGGAGAAGAAACGTAAGATCCAACTATAATAGCAAAGCTCGCGATACATCAAGATCGTGCCAGATCAAGAACATGAGAGAGAGAGAGATCAAACACATAGCTACTGGTACATACCCTCAGCCCCGAGGGAGAACTACTCCCTCCTCGTCATGGAGAGCACCGGGATGATGAAGATGGCCACCGGAGAGGGATTGCCCCCTCCGGCAGGGTGCCGGAACGGGTCTAGATTGGCTTTCGGTGGCTACGGAGGCTTCTGGCGGCGGAACTCCTGATCTATTGTGCTCTTTGATGTTTTTAGGGTGTATGGAGATATATAGGCGGAAGAAGTACGTCAGGGGGGCCACGAGGGTCCCACGAGGGTGGAGGGCGCGCCCAGGGGGGCGGGTGCGCCCCTACCTCGTGGCCTCCTTGAAGCTTCCCTTACGTAGACTCCAACTCTTCTGGGCTTCTTTCCTTCCAAAAATGGGTTCCGTGAAGTTTCAGGTCAATTGGACTCCGTTTGATTTTCCTTTTCTTCGAAACCCTAAAACAAGGTAAAAACAAAAACTGGAACTGGGCTCTGGGTTAATAGGTTAGTCCCAAAAATGATATAAAAGTGTATAATAAAGCTCATAAGCATCCAAAACAGTAGATAATATAGCATGGAGCAATCAAAAATTATAGATACGTTGGAGACGTATCAGCCGGCAAGTCGAGCTGCTTGCTGAGAAGAAAAAAGCCGAGTATGAGAGGCGGGACAAGGAGAAGGGCCAGGATGGTGCTGAGGGGTCTAGCAAGTAGCGTGGTGGCCAAGGAGGCTGCCAAGGAAAGGATAATCAGCAAGAGAGGCCCGCTCGGGGCCACGACAAGAAGCAAGGAGATGATGATCATGACGAAGATGACGAGTCCGGTGAGCACGAGTTCCAGAAGGCTACGGAGGCCATGTGCGTCGATCGTGGTGCCTCGCTGCATACTTCTCATTGCCAACTCAAGCAGTGGGCACGTGAGATCACATCAACGGAACCATCACTCAGGGAGGAGTCAGCCAAAGGGTAAGGTCACGCTGCCCGTGACGTTTGGAGGCGAGTTAAACTACAGGATGGAGAGGATTGTTTTCAATGTAGCCGAGATCCCCTTGCCCTACAACGGGATTCTCGGCCGCCCGGCACTAGCCAAGTTCATGGCGGCGTTGCATTACGCCTACACCAGGCTGAAGATGCCGGGGCCGATGACCATCATCACCGTCCCCTCTGACAAGAAGGACGCACTGATTTGCGCCGACCAACTCTACTGGGAAGCAGTTGCAGCGACTGCCGCCAAGGCACTCACTCCTGCTGCTGGAGCCCCGGCAGGGAAGAAGATCGGCAAGACCTCTCGCACCCACTACGGCAAGCGCACCTCTTCGGAGTGTTGTGCTCCCGTCGAGGACATGCTGGAGAGCTCCACCGGCGAGAGCAAGAAATCTAGAGCTGCGCCACCAGAGACCAAGAGGGTGTCCATCGAGGAGGATGGAACGGGAGGGGTTTTCACCATGAGCTCCACCCTAGACAGTAAATAGGAAAGCGCACTCGTCACCTTCCTGCGGGCGAATGTCGACATGTTTCCATGGCAAGCATCCGACATCCCCGGCTTTCCCAGGGAGGTGATTGAGCACCATCTTGCTGTCTGTCCTCATGCGCGACCCATCAAGCAGAAGGTCAGGAAGCAAGATTTGGAATGACAGGAGCTCATTACGGAGGAGATCAGGAAGTTGGAAGTGGCAGGCTTGGTGAGAGGAGTACTCCATCTGACGTGGTTGGCCAATCCGGTGGTGGTGCGCAAGGCGAATGGAAAGTGGAGGCTGTGTATTGACTACACAGATATTAATAAGGCTTGTCCCAAGGACCCTTTGCCGTTGCCGCGCATTGACCAGATTGTTGACTCCACGGCCGGGTGTGATCTTTTATCATTCCTTGACGCCTACTTGAGGTACCACCAAATCTTCATGGTGAGAGAAGATGAAGAGAAGACAACTTTCATCACCCCATGTGGCACGTATTGCTTTTTACGGATGCCTTTCGGGTTGAAGAGTGCTGGCTAGACGTTTGCAAGGGCAGTCCAGATTGGTTTTGAGCCCCAGCTACATAGAAATATGGAAGCTTATATGGATGACATAGTGGTCAAAACCAAAGACAGTGCGACACTTGTACACGATTTGGAAGAGACGTTTGCGAATCTGCGCAAGATCAACCTCAAGTTGAACCCTGAGAAGTGTGTCTTCGGTGTTCCGTCCAGCAAACTTCTCAGGTTCTTTGTGTCACAGCGTGGGATCGAGGCGAATCCAGACAAGATCAAGGCTATTGAGCAGATTAGGGCACCCGAGCGGATCAAGGACATGCATCGGCTCACTGGTTGCGTTGCCGCCATGAGCAGATTCATCTCCAGGTCTACTGAGCGTGCCCTTCCCTTTTTCAAAATCTTGAAAAAGGTGGGCCCAATAGAATGGACCCCAAAGGCCGAAGCAGCGATGCAGGATTTTGAAGAAATACCTCTCCTCTACATCGATACTGGTTGCGCCCAAACCACAAGAACTGTTGCTGCTATACCTGGCGGCAACAAACCAAGTGGTCAGGGCCGCACTAGTGGCGTAGAGGGAGGTCTACAAAGAGGCAAGGTCCCCGGCAGGGTCCGATGCTGGAGGGGCAGGGCCTGCGCAACCAGACGAAGTGCTGCAGAAGAAGAAAATGATGCAGCACCCAGTTTACTTTGTCAGCTCCCTCTTGCGGGGGGCTAGGTAAGGTACTCCGGTGTGTAGAAATTGCTCTTCGGCCTCCTTATGGCCTCGAGGAAGTTGCGTCGTTACTTCCAAGCACACGAGATCACCGTCGTCACCGCCTCCCGTTGCAACGGATAGTGCATAACCCAGACGCAACCAGGAGGATTATGGAGTGGGCCGTGGAGTTGTGGAGCTTTGGTTTGAAGTTTGAAAGTACTTTGACAATCCAGAGCAGAGTCTTGGCAGAGTTCATTACCGAGTGGACCTCAACGCCAGATGAAGAGATCCAGGAGACCACCCTCCATGGCAAGGAGGCAAGTCGCAACTGGATTATGTACTTTGACGGGGCTTTCTGGCTGTAAGGCACCAGTGCTGGTGTGCTGCTCGTTGCACCCACTAGAGAGCACCTCAAGTATGTAATCCAGATGCACTTTCCTAGGGAGATGTCCACAAACAACACTGCTGAATACGAGGGGTTGCTTGCCGGTCCCAGGATCGCGGCAAACCTCGGGATCAAGAAGCTCATCGTCGGGGGTGATTCGCAGCTTGTTGGCAGGCAAGTCAACAAAGATTATGAAAACCCGTTAATGGAGGCCTACGTGGATGAGGTGAGAAAGCTGGAAGAGTGCTTTGACGGTATACAGGCAGAGCATGTTCCCCGAGTGGAGAACAACATCGCGGACTACCTGTCGAAGCGCGCCGCCTTCAAACTGCCTGTGGAACCAGGTACTTTTGTGCTTCGGCTGACTCAACCATCCGTTGAACCATGAACAGAGCAGAACAAGCGAAGGAAATCAGGCCCCGACAAGTACTTTCCTGTCGAGCTCCCAGGAGCCGCCGGCAAGGATGTTGCCGTGGACACTGAGCCAGCCATGGGGCAACCGACTCCAGTGGGGCATCAAGTCCTAGCTGTAGAGACAACTGCTCCCAAGGCAGAGGAAGTGCCTTTAGTCCTTGCCGTCGAGCCTCAGGCTCCGGCATGGGCACATCATACCGTCCAATTCCTCCAAATGGGGGAACTCCCTGAGGAGCAGGAAGAAGCGGAGAAAGTAGCCTGTCGGTCTGCCATATATCGGTTCGTCGACGATGTCCTGTATAGAAAAAGACCAAACAGTGTGAAATTGAAGTGCATTCCCCTGGAGGAAGGACTAGAGTTGTTGACAGAGATACACGGAGGCATATGTGGCTCCCACATAGGGTCAAGGGCCCTTGTCGACAAGGCATTCCGGCAAGGTTTCTTCTGGCCCACTGCCCTCCGGGATGCAACAACACTAGGAACCAAGTGTGAAGCATGTCAGTTCCATTCGAAGAAGCTTCATCAACCAGCTCAAGCGCTCCAAACAATCCCTCTCTCCTGGTCATTCTCGGTCTGGGGGCTCAACATACTGGGCCCCTTTCCCCGTGCTATCGGGGGCTTTGAGTACTTGTATGTTGCAATCGACAAGTTCACGAAGTGGCCGGAGGTGGAGACAGTGAGAAAGGTGACAACACAATCAGCCGTCAAATTCTTCAAGGGGGTAGTCTGTCGTTTCAGTGTTCCAAACAGAATCATCACCGACAATGGCGCATAGTTCACGAGCCACACCTTCATGTAGTACATCCAGGACCTCGGCAGCAAGGTCTGTTTTGCTTCTGTTGAACATCCACGGAGCAACGGCCAGGCTAAGAGGGCAAATGCTGAAGTGTTGCGAGGCCTCCGGACAAGGACTTTTGACAAGCTACGCAGGTGTGGACGACGCTGGATTGATGAATTGTCGGCGGTTCTTTGGTCAATTAGAACGACGCCAAATCGAGCTACCGGTCAGACACCCTTCTCCATTGTTTACGAGGCAGAAGCAGTTCTCCCGACGGAACTCACATATGGGTCACCTCGAGTGCTCGCTTATGATGAGCTTGAGCAAGAGCAGTTGCGGCAAGATGACGCAACGCTCCTTGAGGAATATCATCTTTGGGCGGCTGTACGAGCAGCGCGCTACCAGCAAGCCTTGCGCCGCTACAATAGCCGCAAGGTTCATGCCCGAAGCTTTGAGGAAGGCGACCTTTTTATTCGACACGTTCAGTCGGCCAAGAATTCCAACAAGTTGACACCGAAGTGGGAAGGCCCTTATCGGGTAATATGAGTCACCAGGCCTGGCGCAGTCCGCCTGGAGACCGAAGATGGCGTTCCAGTGAGCAATCCTGGAACATCGAACACCTTCGCAAGTTTTACCCATAAGGCGCGGTTGCCGGGCCCCCCTGCAAACCACCTTTTGTACAAGCCCTACCGGCAAGGCATGTAACCCTTTGTACAAAGCCAGGCGCAGACCCTGAGCATAAATAAATGAAGCGCTGGCGCCCTAAGTTTTAGCATGCATGCTAGGTTAAGTCTCTCCCTCGTTTAGGGTTGATAGTGCTTAGCGGCGGCTAACCCCTAGCATAGAGGTCGAGTGTGCGTCACTCTGTTCCTTTCCATCTTCTTTGGTTCGCAGGGTACATGGAAATTTCTGCTGAGCTATTGGGAGGAAAAAGAATGGGCGGGCGCTCCGACCCCAGCAAACCAAGGTTGCCGGGGGCTGCAGACACAAGGATCTATCCACGGAAGGCCAAGGTTGCGGGGGCTGCAACGTCAGGTAAGTTTTTCTCCCCCACTCCGTGCGCCCGTATGAACCTTGAACGTATAAGGCTTCACTCGCTCTCGTACCATCTTGCCCCCTCTGTCCCGTGTCCAAAAACTCTACTTTGGACCGGAACTTGGTTGTAGTGCGATGGGAAGAGGGCGAGCGAAAGGCCTAATCCTACTCAGCCCCTACCTCCGCCAAGAGCGTGAGCATAGTCGGGCCATAGAGGAGGAGGACGGCAAGGCCTGTTGCCGGGATACCATGTTTATCCTAAGATAACGAGGACGCGTTCCTCGGTGTGGCCCTCGCCCATGCACAAACGAAACCCGGCAAAAAACCTTCCTTTCATTCATATGTTGCAAACAAGTACAGTTCATACAGAATGGGTACACGAGCAAGGGGATTATAAATTTTGAAATCTAATGAATGCCCGCGGGCTTACAAATTAGAAGAGGTAAGTGCCCTGTGATCCTCGTTCTTGCCCTTTTCCTCCCAAGTGCGGTAGGTGAAGGCAAAAGGTAGGACACGGGGAAAACGCCAATGGAGAGCTTGACGAGGAAGGCCCTCGGTAGAGCACACGGCGGAGGGAGGGGCAATGCGGTTAGTCGGAGACGAGGTCGACGTGCCCTCGCTCGATGCTCTCATCGTTGCTGTCGCTGTCCTCCTCATCACTCCCGCTTGAGGAGGAGTCTTCATCGTCAGAGGAGCTCTCCACGCAGCACTTCAGGGGAGTTCCAGAGTCTCCAAAGACCTTGACGGAGAGCAGGCCGTTCTCCATTAATTTGAAATAGAGAACGAGCCCCGCCGTCAGGCTATGGATACGAGCAAAGGTCTTCCACCTGCGGCAAAGATACATGACCTAAGGGGCGGGAAAGTTAACATCGGCCCGCGTGCCACCATTCCCACAACCCCTCATATGCAACCTCAGGGTTTGGGGTGGATCGAGCTCCATCTCCCGAGCGAATGGCGCAGGGAGATGAAGGCGGCGGCGCGAGGGCTGACGCAGCCTGATGAAGAACTCATGAGGCTGGTCCCCTACGTGGCCCTCCATTGGAGGAGGCATCACTGGCGGAGGGAGGGCCGGTGGGCCGCCCCATCCCCCTCTTCCCCGAGCACCACGCCGGCCTCGGCCACGCCCCTCCCCCTTCCTCTCGTGGCCGGCTCCGCCACCGCGAGCTCTTGGGAAGGAGGGACACGCTGTCGAGCAGAGACCCTCGCCGCCACCATCGAAGGACTGGCGCCCCCACTCGCCATGGCAGATGAAAGAGCGGGGCCGAGGTGGAAGGTGAGGGATGATGAAAGATTGTGGGGTGCCATCCCCCTCCCCCTTCTTATAAAGGGGCGGGGTCGGGACTCGGTCGCCCCACTCAGCCAATCCGACCATCGGGGGCGTAGAGAATCGAGGCCGACCCGCTGCCCCAATCAGCAGCGGCCCGTTTCCCTGACTCGTCATTCAAGGCCCGCACCCACGACCTACCATCTTCGGAGCACGGGGGACACGTGGCGGGCGAGCAAAAATTGAGGGGACGGACGAGCCGGCCGTTCTCCGCCACGCAGTCGTGGGGCGCGGGTGCCTTGAAGACCACGACCCGAGCCCACTCAGTAAATGAGCCATGCCTCTGCGTTTTCCTCTTTTTATGGGGAAGGCGCAAGCCTCCTCTTTACCACGATATGACGTATGCGTGCGGAAACCGCCCCACGCATGACCCCCATGTCACGCATGACCCCCCCCCCACGTCGCGCGTTCAACGCGGGTCGTGGGAAAGCGCAGCGGACAAAGAAGTTACTGCGGTAAAAATCCGCCCACCTGCCAGCGCACCGTTCTGGACCTAGCCCAACAACGCGTCGCGCTTATGTGTGGCCCAGGCCCGGGGGCTCCTGTCGGTGTACAAAAGTAGGGGCTCTCCTTTTGCACCCCTTTACTTATGCACGGGCAGTCAGGGCCGCGCCCACGGCCACACTAAGCAGGACAGAGGAGGGAAGCCGGAGCACAAGACAACCAAAGCAACACCAAGACTAGAGGCGCAAAGAGAGCAAGAGGGCGAGGTGGACTCCCCCAACAAGACCCTTGCCAGGGTGGCTTTCGTAGCCTCGGCAAGATCCTTGCCGGGGCAACTTGCCTGACACCAGCAGAGCGTGCCACCCTTGAGCCCAAGGGGTTCCAACACCATCAACCATATTGGAACCAAGGCTCGGGAGGCACCTCCGTGGTGGCATGCAGATCTTTGTAGAGATCATAGATACACAAGATTAGATGGGAACCAGAAGATGATGATCCTTGGCGAGATCCTTGCCAAGGAAATCCACGAGACCCCCGGCAAGATCCTTGCCCGGGACGACCGCGGTGCCGCAGCGAGACCCTTGTCGGGCCCTCGGCAATACCCTTGCTGAGGATGCCTGCGGGGCCGCAGCCAGGCCCCCATCTGCCAAGACTCCACCGCCGCTCCCATACGGCTGCCAGCTCGACCAGCTGGGCAGGCATCTGCGTGGCAGCGCGCGGCCTCTACACCAACTCAGTAAGCACCCGCATGGTGGCATGCAGATCTTCGTGATGGCTCCACCACCGCGCCAGCCTAGCAGCTAGCCAACATGGCGCTATAATGCCTTGTCAGCTTGGATGCGCGTCGGAGCCAGGAGAGGCGACGACAGCTGGGACGAGCTTCTTTGCCGTCCCCAATAAAGCAAGAGGGGCACGTCGGCAGCGCATTTAATGCGTTTGTCCGACGATGCCAGGAGATAGACTCGGCCCCTGTACACCTTTCCACGTACTGTGTGCCACTGTGGCGACCCCTTTTTGTCTATAAAAGGAGGCCCGAGGCGTACTGGACGAGGATTCAGATCTTTTGGACTAGAGAGCCACCGCATCTAGTTCAAGAACACAAGAACACCCAAATATACATCAAAGCGGGACTAGGGTTTTACGCATCTCCGCAGCCCGAACCTGGGTAAACGATTTGTGTGCCGACCGCCAGACCCGCTCTTTGCACAACCCCGCACCCGCCAACCGTAGAAGGGATCCCAGTGACCCCATAGGTGCCGTTTCCCACCAACACCAACTGAGGTGGGTGCAACCACTCAGTGGTAGACTAAACCTTGGTAGGGTCTACAGCTATACCTTCTCCTGATATAACATGTCCAAGAAATCCAACTTCCTTCAACCAAAACTCACACTTGCTAAACTTGGCATACAGCTTGTGTTCCCTGAGCTTCTTGAGAACTAAGCGCAAGTGTTCCTTGTGTTCCTCTTCATTCTTCGAGTACACCAAAATATCATCAATGAACACCACAACAAACTTATCCAAAAACTCCATGAACACCTTGTTATCATACACATAAAATAGGCAGGGGCATTAGTCAATCCAAATGACATGACTGTGTACTCATATAGTCCATACCTCATGGTAAAAACTATCTTAGGTATATCCTGTTCTCGAGTCTTCAACTGGTGGTATCCTGATCGAAGATCGATCTTGGAGAATACTTTAGCTCCTTGCAACTGGTCAAACAGATCATTGATCATCGGTAGTGGGTACTTATTCTTGATCGTCACTTCATTCAATGCCCGATAATCAACAACCATTCTCAAAGATCCATCCTTCTTCTCAACTAAGAGCACTGGGCTCCCCATGGTGATGAACTTGGTCGGATATATCCTTTCTCCAATAACTCCTTAATATGCTTCTTAATTTCCTCCAGATCATTTGCGGGTGTCGGTGTCAAAACCGGCAGATCTCGGGTAGGGGGTCCCGAACTGTGCGTCTAAGGTTGATGGTAACAGGAGACAGGGGACATGAAGTTTTATCCTGGTTCGGGCCCTCTTAATGGAGGTAACACCCTACGTCCTGCTTGATTGATATTGATGGGTATGAGTATTACAAGAGTTGATCTACCACGAGATCGTAATGGCTAAACCCTATAAGTCTAGCCTGTATGACTGCGGTATTGAGTATCCCCTATCCGGACTAAGTCCTCCGGTTTATATAGACACTGGGGGGATCTAGGGTTACATAGAGTCGGTTACATAATATGGAATCTTCATAGTTGTTCGCCAAGCTTGCCTTCCACGCCAAGGAGAGTCCCATTTGGACACGGGTACAGTCTTCGGTCTTCGTATCTTCACAGCCCATCAGTCCGGCCCATAAACAGGTCGGACGCCCGAGGACCCCTTAGTCCAGGACTCCCTCGGTAGCCCCTGAACCTGGCTTCAATGACAAGGTATCCGGTGCGTAGTATTGTCTTAGGCACTGCAAGGCAAGTTCCTCCTTCCGAACTCCCGGATAGTCTTCGGACGAAATGAACGTGTCCGGATCTACAATGCACAGCTGTAGAGGGTATAGCACTTTTATGAATCCGATCTGTTGGCAACTTTAATAATGTGACGTCACGCCCTCCCGACCTTTATTTCGAACCGTTTCCTGTCCCGCCGTTCCACGTTTTCGGGGCGTGGTTTTTACTGGCACGTCTTGTCGAAGCAGGGATCGTGCCCCCTTATTGCGGGATTTTCATCAATATGGGCGTGGGTAACCCAACCGTCCCACAGGCTGCTTCCCCCTGGCTACTTCCCGGACTGCGGATATTGCCAAACTGCAACGGAAGCTTGATGTGGCCAGGGATGACATTACGTTGATCAATATGCGTCTTGATGAGTTGCAAGGTATGTATTCGGAGTAGTCTTTGTACATACATTTTTGTGATATAAGCATGACGCTGAAAGTTGTACCTGGCTGTAGATGGTGCTGCCACCATTGAAATTCTTTGGGCGGAGCTAGCCCAGGCCAAAGAGCAGGCCTAGTGTAGTAATGCGGCTACCGAGAAGGCATCGGCTGAGTTAGAAGCCGAACGGGCTGCTCGGCGTCAAGACGAGGAGAAGATATCCATGATGGCGCTTGAGCTAAAAAGTGCTGCCAGCCGCTGTGAGCTCCTTGAGAAGGAGAAAGAAGCCAAAATGGCTGAAATTAAAAAGGCTTTACGAGAAGCAAGAGAAGCGCGGTCTGAATCTAGAGCGGCCCATGAGGAGATCCGGCAAGATGGGGAGATTGCGGCTGGTAAGCCATTTTTACTACAGGCTAAGTTCGGCGACCCGAACTATGCTCGGCTGAACCAATTGTGGAGTTCTCCGGACGAGTTTTTAGACTTGCCGAAGAGTTCTTCTGATGTGGCGCAATATTATTAGGCGAGAGAGGGGTACGCAACAGAGAAGCTTTTCTGGTCATAATTCGGCGCATCGAAGCGCCCCCTGTTGCTGAATGAGCAGATGTCCCAGTGGGCCGAGCTTCATAGGATATCCGGTGCTACTATGAAGAACGTCATAATCCTGTTATGGCCAAATGAGCTTGTTCCGAATAATTACTTTGGCTTGGTGCAGCGGCTTGTTGACGCAATGCCGCGTATCGACGTTGTGAAGTGATCGGTGTGCATCGATGGTGCCCGGATGGCTTTTGCCCAAGTCAAGACATTCTGGGGGAATATGAAGGCCGTCGACGTTGCGGTGAAGAGTCTGCCCAAGGGCAGGGACCGCCATGAACTGAAGCATTATTTTGAAGACGTCCTAGTAGCCACCCGCTTGATAGAGGGTCAATGCTCGAAAGACATAATGTTCGAGTGAGGTGTATGAGAATTGTACGAGACAATTTTATAGTGAATCTATTTGTATATTGTGCTTGAAAGCTTGTGTTCCTCCTGTGCGGCCATTTTAATATAAACTGAAAGATTTCCAGTCGTCGGCTTCAGCCCCCTTGTAGGAAGTACAGGGGTGTTCGAAAAAGCATATGATCACTCTTGGCCCAACATCTTGGTCCGTAAAGGAGGTGTCAATGCGGCGAACCAGGCAACCAGACTATAGGGTGTTAACACTTTCACTTAGCCATAGGAGTTTTATGGTGGGTCTACGACATAGCCCCTAGTATGTATGTGGCTTATTCATACGATGCGTTTACAAAATTGACCGGAAAAGAGGTCCTTCATGTGACACGGAGGAATCACTAGAGACTTCAATAAGTCATCGAGTGGTTGACCAACTCTCGCCGCATCATGACAGTCAGTTTTCGGCTTTCTCTACTGAGGTGCGTCACCAGGTGAACCAGTAGCACAATCACAGTAGTTCTCCCTTTACTACCCTAGCCGATAGAGCGGAACATAGGGTAGCAAACACATGAGGTGGGCAACCCAACTATTGACCCAAGACGTGATTCAGAGCTGATGCATATAAGGCCAAACTCGCGACGCCGAAGTATGCTGTAAAAGCTGTTCGGACTTTGTTGGCAACTCATTTGTTCCTGTACCGAGCCCCTCGCAAGTTAAGCTGGGGTATGTTTGTGACACAACCATGGGAGGCGTATTCGTTTGCGGAATAACGCGGGTGATTAATTCGAATAGTATGAACTGGGACCTGAGCGATATGCCAATGCTTAATATATATATATATATATATATATATATATATATATATATATGTATGCCACGACCTCGGTCATTTGATATGCCCTGGGTTGAAGGCAGAGGAAAAAGGCATGTTACAGGCTCTAAAAAAGAGTGCGGTCTACAAAAGTTTATTTTGGACTTCTTGTCGCACGTCTGCGCCGACTGTCCTCAGCGAGGGGAATCCTTTAAGGAGGTAGCCCCGTAGGTTAGTGTATGGATCCGAACTTCGATGGAGTCGGTCTTCAGTGATTCTCCTTTGCGCTACCTGCTTTTAAGAAGTATTGAAAAAGGAAAGAAAGTATATAAAAATGTTACTGGAATGTTTGCAGACTTATCCGTATTGTGCTTCCGCCGATGCCCATGGTATCTTAAGTGCGTAGTTATGTATGCGCGGTATAGCTTCATCGTGTATATGAGATGGGTGGCAGAAGCCGAACTGCTATTTCTGTTCCGGACTTGGTCGATCTTCAGGGGGAGATTCCTTCTGGCTCTCTTCATTTAGCTGTTGAACCATTCCGTCGTCCCTATTGCCTTGCGGCCCCCTTCCCTTATGTTCGGTGCTGAGCTTGCCGGCCTGCTTGAGGACCCAACAGCTTCTGTTGGTATGATTGGCTGGTTTATTGGGGTGGCCGTGTATCTGGCATGGTCGGTCTAGTATCCTGTCTAGGTTGGATGGTCCATCTATGTTTGCCTTGAATGGCTTTTCTGTTGACCTGGCTTGGGATTGTTGAACCCAGAGTTAACCGCTGTGTCGCGTGATCTATCGTTATCATTGCGACTGATGTATTTGCTTCGTCGTGGCTTGCCATTGCTGTCTTGGATTTCAGAAGTGCCCGAGTTGCTGGTGCTATTGCTTCTATGAGCGAGCCAGCTGTCTTCTCCTGTGCAAAAGCGGGTCATTAGAGCGGTAAGGGCTGTCATGGATCTAGGTCCTTCTTGACTGAGGTGGCGTGCAAGCAATTCATCCCGGACATTGTGTTTGAAGGCCGTGAGGGCTTCCGCGTCCGGACAGTCGATGATTTGGTTCTTTTTAACTAAGAACCAGGTCCAGAGCTTCCTTGCTGACTCTCCGGGCTGCTGGACAATATTACTTAGGTCATCGGCATCCTGTGGCCGGACATATGTTCCTTGGAAGTTGTTGCGAACGGCATCCTCCAAGTCCTCCCAGCTACCAATAGAATTTTCTGGAAGATTGTTTAACCAGTACCGAGCTGGTCCTTTGAGTTTTAGTGGTAGGTATTTGATGGCGTGAAGGTCATCTCCGCGGGCCATGTGGATACGGAGGAGGAAGTCTTCAATCCATACCGCGGGATCCGTCGTTCCATTGTATGATTCGATATTCATGGGTTTGAACCCGTCTAGGAATTCATGCTCCATTACTTCATTTGTGAAGCACAGAGGGTGTGCAACACCTCTATGTTGGGCCATGCTGCGATGTACCTCTGACGGAGTCCATTTGCGGTTTTCAGCCCGGGTGTGGCTAGGTTTGTCACGCCCGAATAGGTGGCCGTTGTCGCATGTCGAGGTGTGTCCTTGCGATCCGTAGATCGCTCTTGGGTATCCTGTTTTACTACCCCAGCCCTGTTGAAGGTTGTATGTACAACCTTGAGCTCTTTTGTTCTTGCCTTTACGGCGAGGTGGGGCGGTCTGTAGTTCGGCTTGAGTTGCCGCTTTAACCGGACCAAGTTGTGGTCGACCTGCCGCATTGTGTGATGATCGTACGAGCTCGAACACCTTATCATCGCCCTGGGGTAGCGATCTATGCTCGGGTAGCTTTTAGCTGGGCTACCAAGGCCATATTTTTTGGTGGCTAGGACTATGGTCCATCTATCATTAAGCAGATCTTGGTCAGCTTGAAGCTGTTGCTGCTTCTTCTTCAGGCTCCTTGCAGTGGCTATTAGTTGGCGCTTTAAGCGCTCCTTCTCGCGAGGTTCCTCAGGCACGATGAAATCTTCGGTGCCGAGGCTCACCTCATCCTCAGAGAGCGGAAGTTAATTGTCATCCTCCGAATCTTAGTGCGTGGCCTGTTCACCGGGGCTATCCTGCCCATCGTCCCGTTCATCATTAATTGTATCAACGGGGTCTTCGTTGTCTTTGGCGTCATTGTCCATGCAGTCAATATTCTCGGAGTCGTAATCAAGTGTTTTGGTCGAATCCTCGACTGTTGCTATGAAGTGGGTGCCGGGTGGGAAGCAAAATTCTCCATCGTCAGCCCCTAGCTCGAGCCAGATATAGCTCGGCTAGGAGTCCTCCGCCAAGGACATGTTTTTTAATGAGTTTAGCACGTCGCCCAAAGGCGAGTGCTGGAAGATGTTTGCGGGGCTGAATTCAAAGATTGATAAATGATCAAGCTCGGTGTCCGCGGGCTCATGTGGTTCGGAACCTACAGTCGGAGACAAGTCTCGTGTTCTGGTGGCATAGGCATCGAGTGAGACCAGGTCCATGTGCGGCTCCAACGCCGTCGAATCTGCGGCCTCCATGGTGGGGTTAATCCTCCCATCTTTGGATGGCGCGGCCTGCTCCGGCTCTAGAGCCAGAGCGTTTACAGGAGCGATCTCCTGGATGTGGCCCGATGACAGATTTAAGTCATGATCATCGGGGTGATCGGGAGTGGCTACCGCGGTATCGAACCCGGTGAAGATCAAAGTCTCACTACTAGGGAAAAGCCTAGTAGCAACGCAGGTTTTGGGTGTATCAGTAGCACGGGTGCCCGTGCTAATGATACGACGCCACAGCTAACTTGTATCAGTAGCGCGTGTTGACACACGCTACTGTTATACATGGTTAGCTGTAGTGTGCGTTGCAAATAGTGCTACTGCTAATTAGCTGTAGCGGGTCTTATACCCCGTGCTACTGCTATTACTTTCAAAAACAAACAAAAAAATCTTGATCCCGTGCGTGCTGTCAATGGCAGCAATGGTAAGATCTAGTGATGATTGGCATCGCCGGAGGCATGAACGGACAGCGGAAGACCATATCCAGCAGTGGCTGTTGGAGAGGGCCTGTTTCTATGGCAGAGCCAGGCCGCGGCGTGGGGCTCCTCTTCCCGACCATGCCAGATAGCTCCGGGTCATCCATGGTGACGACCTGCACGGGCATGGACATGGGAGGGTTAGTCAAACCAGAGGGAGAGAGAGAAAAGGAAAACCGAGGGAGAGAGGAAGGTGATGTAGGGAGCAGCGGAGCTAGTCACCGGTGGCGAGGTGCTCCAATGTGGTGGCGCGGGGCGGCGGCCTCCTAGACGTTGGTGGAAGACCGGCGAGCTCCTAGACGCTGGTGGCGCGAGGCGGCGGCCCCTTTCGGCACCATGGAGGAGGATGGGTGCATGGGCAAGAGGTCCATGTGAGAGCGTATGGAAACTGAGAGGAGAGAGTGGTGGAAGAGAGGAGGGATTTGGGGGAGGAGATGGGGATTCGGCTGAGGATATGGCGGCTTCACCTACCTCGTACTTAGTAGTAGCGAGGGGCCTTAAACCGCGCTACTACTATCAACTTAGTAGTAGCGCGGGTTTATACACCTCGCTACTACTATGGCATGTGTCGGGGGGCACGGTAGAGACCGCTTAGTAGTAGCGAGGGTTAAAAACCCGCGCTACTACTATCAACTTAGTAGTAGCGAGGGTTAAAAACCCGCACTACTGCTAATTAGTAGTAGCGCTTCTTTTTGTGCCGCGCTGCTGCTAAGATTCTGTGTATAAGGTTTTCCCTAGTAGTGTCTCCACAGATGTCCGCAGCGTAGTTCAAGCTCCCGAATCTGACCTGATGGCCAGGGGTGTAGCTTTCGATCTGCTCTAGATGGCCAAACAAGTTGGCCCGCAGTGTGAAGCCGCCGAACACGATGATCTGTCCGGGGAGGAAAGTTTCCCCGCAGATAACGCCATTTTTGACGATTGAAGGGGCCATCATACCTTTCAGCGAAAACACAAAGGAACTCTCAATGAAAGCACCAATGTCGGTGTCAAAACCGGCGGCTCTCGAGTAGGGAGTCCCGAACTGTGCATCTAAGGTTGATGGTAACAGGAGACAGGGGACACAAAGTTTTACCCAGGTTCGGGCCCTCTTGATGGAGGTAACACCCTACGTCCTCCTTGATTGATATTGATGGGTACGAGTATTACAAGAGTGTATCTACCACAAGATCGTAATGGCTAAACCCTAGAAGTCTAGCATGTATAACTACGGTATTGAGTATCCCCTATCCGGACTAAGTCCTACGGTTTATATAGACACCGGGGGGATCTAGGGTTACATAGAGTCTGTTACATAATATGGAATCTTCATAGTTGTTCGCCAAGCTTGCCTTCCATGCCAAGGAGAGTCACATCCGGACACGAGTACAATCTTCAGTCTTCATATCTTCACAGCCCATCAGTCCAGCCCATAAACAGGCCGGACGCCTGAGGACCCCTTAGTCCAGGACTCCCTCAGCGGGCATCCGATACAGTCTCTTCGATATTGGTCCGGTGCCTCGCAACAGCTCTATCAAAAACTCTATGTCTCGATCTGGCGGCATGCCTGGTAGTTCCTCTGGAAATACATCTGGGTAATCCTTCACAACAGGCACTTCTTCCTGAACAACTCCCGAGAGATAATTTACTTGGGTCCTCGTTGGCGCATGCCTAGACACATACTTGATCCTTTTCCCCTCCGGGGTGGTGAGTACAATTTAATTACTAGCACAATTGATATTTCCTCCATACTTGGATAGCCAATCCATGCCTAATATCACATCCAATCCTTGTGACTCCAAAATTATCAAGTTTGAGGGGAAAACATGCCTACCTATGGTCAATGGCACCTGAAAACATCCACTTCTTGCCATATACTCAGCTCCAGGTGAGCTTACTAACTTAGGTGTCTTAAGAACTTTGGTGGGCAACTTATATTTATCCACAAATCCCCTTGATATGTATGAATGTGATGCACTAGTATCAAAAAGAACTATTGCAGTAAATGACTTAATCAAAAACTTACCTATAACTGCATCTGGCTGTTCTTCAATCTCCTCCACGTTAACGTGGTTCACTTGTCCTCTGGTGAAAGGGTTGGTCTTCTTCCCAGAGTTTCCATTTCCATTGCCGTTCTTCAACTCTGAGCAATCATTGGCATAGTGTCCAGCCTTCCCACACTTGTAACATGTGACATGACTCGGGTCTTTCTTAGCGGGTGTTGTGGGTTGGGACGGTTCTGGCTGCTGCTTCCTCCATTCCCATTTCCATTCTTAGGCCAACTGTGGTTATGTGAGCTTCCTCCATTGTGAGTATGGCCTCCATGGTTATGGATGTAACCTCCAGAGTTAGGGGTAAAGCGAGGCTTCTGCTGAGCTCCAGAATTGTACTTCCCCTGTCTATACTTCCGTTAGCGGCTCTCTATCTGATGTTGTTTGCTTTCAATCATAAGGGCCCTGTCTACCAACTCCTGGTAGTTAGTAAATGTTGCCACCATCAACTGCATACTTATCTCATCATTCAACCCTTCCATAAACTTCTCCTGCTTCGCGGCATCTGTGGCCACGTCATCTGGGGCATAGCGAGCTAACTTGCTAAACTCATCCACATACTGCCCCACAGTACGATTTCCCTAGCTTAAGTTGCGAAACTCACACTTCTTCATATTCATTTATCCCGTAGAGACATGGGCTGTGCGGAAAGCTTGCTAAAACTGATCTCATGTGACATTGGCTATGGGAAAAGTGGTTGTGTAATTCCCCCACCATGAGGCTGCGGGTCCATCCAATTGATGTGCGGCAAAGCGCACCTTCTCAGCATCTGCGCAACCTGTGGTGGTCATCTCCCTTCTAATCCTGCGGAGCCAGTCATCAGCAACAATCAGCTCGGTGCTACTGGAAAATACCGATGGATTTAACCTTAGAAAACGGACTAAGTTGTCAACTGGAGGTGGTGGCGGTGGGTTGTTATTGTTGTTGTTGTTGTTGTTGCCTTGGTTCTGGACTAGTAGCTGCATCAAGGCATTTTGCTGCTGGATCAACTGGGTGAGCTCCGGTGGAAAGACAAAATCCGGGGTCACGTCTCGGAGGCATCTGATAGGTTTAGAGGGGAGAGATTAGAATAGAGTGGGGTCTAAGGAGAAATCACTACCCATATGCACATGAGACAAACACATTAATATCACACCACTCAATTCAAACAAGGGCATACAATCAATCTAGCTACCGTTACAAAATACTCGGACTACTACTATATACATGGGGGAATACTACTGATAATATGGTGGTCGACTATAAATTTTGATCAGAAGAAGACTCCATGATATCTGCTCCAGCTTCGTCTTCATAATCATCATCACTGTCAGGGTCGGAGTCAGTGTCGTCAATGATGATGTAGTCCTCGGGATGGTTATCCTCTCCTGGCACAGGGTCTCCCATGAATATTCCTAGCTTCTTCTTCAGGTCTTCATTCTTCTCCAGTAGTACTGCAATTTCCTCTTCATATCCATCATGTATAGACTCGAGTTCCTCTTCTAGTTCCATGTTCCTGGTCATCACCTTCTTCAGGTCTATCATGCTGGCGCACATCTGGTTCTCCTGACGACGAATGTGTTGGTTTAACTCCTGGATGTAGGTTGCAATGGACTTGTCCCTCCTGGTGTAGATCATCTCCCATTGCTCATCTCGGCGTCCACATATCTGGTAGATGGTGTCCTTAAGATCCTTGTGGTATACTTCGCTGATGCGTCCCATGGCGATGTGAGCTTCCATGATCTTTCCTAGACTCCTCGTTGGTGTATCAAAGGAAAACTCTATGGGCTCAGTAACTAGTGTGAAAGTCCTTCCTGGAACATGTACTCGAATTGTCCAGCACTCTTCTTCAGGTAGAGTGGCGGTGTAGGTCCCGATGAAGCTCGGTATTCCGATGTTCAGGTATCTCGTGGCTTCCTTCAAGTATCGTCCAAAAGGGGTGTCTTCATCCGGTTGAGCAAACTTGTTCCTTGGGCCCGCCATCTATAGAGTAGAAAGTGGAGAAGAGTCAAAAATGAGTAGAGAAGAGTGCCCGATGGCTTATCTTAGTGGTCGCATCCTACAGTCAGCGTGTGCCCTAATACCATCTTGTAGCAATCCAACATCAAACGGTCAAATCTCTATGTATAAGTGTCATCCCTGGATAGGTAATGCTGACACACACAGTACTTGTAGGATTTACAACAGAGTTCAATCACACACTTATTACATCAAATGTCTCAAAGAGAGTACTTATTACAATAATATGGCTGAAAGCCATCTAAATACGATAACAATAGAAACTTCGAAGGTAAATGAGTCCATCAACTCCAACGGCATAGCTAAGTGCACGACAATGATCTAGCGCACCTTACTCTTCGTCTGAAAACTCTGCAACATAATACGTTGCAGCCTGTGTAGGTCAGCACATTGAATATGCTGGCAAGATAACACTATAGAGCAAAGAACAAATAACATCTATAACTATATGCATATATGGCTAGTGGAGGCTCTATGGTTATCATTTGCGTAAAGCTAGTTTTTCCCTACAACAATGGAATATTTTTTATTTAACTACAAAGTTTGTTGAAAACATTGGGGATGGTAACCTCATCTCAATCCCAAATTAATAATCATTAAACCAACAAGTTAATTAAGTAAAGTGATGAGATCAACATAGTAATTCAAGCACCAGATACTCAAGATGTCCATACCCGGGGACACGGCTAACCATGATTAGTTTATACACTATCCAGAGGTTTGCGCACTTTTCCCCACAAGATTCGATCTCCTCCATTGTATTTCTCGCATTGCATGATGTTTGAGAAACGGATGACCGAGACACGGTCTTTCCAAAGAGGTCCCCTTAACCGATAGATAGGCCGGTACACCTACAATCCCATAGATCTGCTAGCCCATCATGGAAAGGATTCCCACAACTTACTCAACTATGCGAGAGCCCATAATGGCTTGTGGCTGCACACAGAAGTTTCCAGCATGAATAACATAATGATCCCTTTGAGCCTGGGTGGCGAACCATAGGAAAAATCACATGGATACCCTGGGATTCTCCTTTGGACAGCACTGGATTTCCCCAGGTGCCCACAAACCAATCCACCCAGATGTGTGTTAAAGTAGCCACCTTAAGTAAAACCCTTAGTTCACTATAATACTCACAACTGTCATGAATCACTCAAACCAAACCACGTCTATGAGCATAGCATAGCAAAGTATAATAAGTGTAACGTAGTAACTCCCAAGGTTTGAATAAAAGGGCAATAGGTACTTGTCGGTGTCAAAACCAGCGGATCTTGGGTAGGGGGTCCCGAACTGTGCGTCTAGGCCGGATGGTAACAGGAGGCAAGGGACACGAAGTTTTACCCAGGTTTGGGCCCTCTCGATGGAGGTAAAACCCTACGTCCTGCTTGATTAATATTGATGATATGGGTAGTACAGGAGTAGATCTACCACGAGATCGGAGAGGCTAAACCCTAGAAGCTAGCCTATGGTATGATTGTTGTTGGGTATGTTTTCCTACGGACTAAAACCCTCCGGTTTATATAGACACCAGAGAGGGTTAGGGTTACACAAAGTCAGTTACAATGCTAGGAGATCTACATATTCGTATCGCCAAGCTTGCCTTCCACGCCAAGGAAAGTCCCTTCCGGACACAGGACGAAGTCTTCAATCTTGTATCTTCATAGTCCAGGAGTCCGGCTGAAGGTATAGTCCGGCAATCTGGACACCCCCTAATCCAGGATTCCCTCAGTAGCCCCTGAACCAGGCTTTAATGACGACGAGTCTGGCGTGCAGATTGTCTTCGGCATTGCAAGGCGGGTTCCTCCTCCAAGTATTTCATAGAAGATTTTGAACACAAAGATAGTATCCGGCTCTGCAAAATAAGTTTCCACATATTACCATAGAGAGAATAATATTTACACAAATCTAATCTGCTGATGTATTCCGTAGTGTGACACACCACGGCCAAGCCTTTATCTGAGTTGTTTTATTATCCCACCTCAGCGCGTCATGCGAGGCGGTTTCCTTGGAACGTCTTGTTAAAGTAGAGATCATGTCCCCTTATTTCGGGATTCTCATCAATACGAGCGTGGGTAACCCAACCGCGCCATTGATTACGGTGCTTGGAGATAAGCGAGTTTTACCAGGATGATGGGGACACGTAGTTGCGTCCACCCATATAAGGGGATAAGGATCCACCTTTTCTCCTACGCCTTCTTCCTCCCTCGCTTATCCATTCTCGCACACTTGAGCTCCAGCGCCCAAGTCTGCACTCCCCACCTCAACCTTCTCCAGCCATGTCCGAAGCGGGAGGCAAGTGGATGGTCTCCTCCATCACGGAGGGACACATCAAAAAACTGAGGAAGGCCGGATACTTGTCTAACGACATCGCGTACCGGCTTCCCGAAAAGGGGCAGCTCATCCCCACCCCTAGGCCCCATGAGAGGGTGGTGTTCCTCCCCCATTTCCTCCATGGACTGGGCTTCCCTCTTCACCCATTTGTCCGGGGGCTCATGTTCTACTATGGCCTGGATTTCCACGATCTGGCCCCGAACTTTGTCCTCAACATCTCGGCGCTTATCGGCGTGTGCGAGGCTTTCCTCTGCATCCGCCCCCATTTCGGCCTATGGCTCAAGACTTTCGATGTCAAGCCGAAGGTGGTGCGCGGCAACCAGGCGGAGTGAAGAGGCGCCATGGTGGGCAAGATGCCCAAGGTCTTGTGGCTCGAGGGCTCCTTTGTGGAGACCCTGACGGGGTGGCAATCAGGGAGGTTTTACATCACCGAGCCGCGCGACCCTGAATGGGTCGCAGCCCCCAAGTTCCGATCCGAACGCCCTACGCGGCCCACCTCCTGGAAGGAGACGGGCCTGTCGTGGGGTAAAAAAGGAGAGCTGACTGGACTCCAAACATGCATCCAAACCCTGGTGGACAAGAAGCTCAAACTTGTCAACGTAGTCCAGGTTATGCTCATCCGCCTGATCCTCCCGTGTCTACAACGGGCTTTCAACCTGTGGGAGTTCGACCCGGTGCGGCACCGAACTCTGAGCAGGCTCTTCGACACGACGTACGAAGATTCCTGGAAGGTGCTTTTCAAGGGCGTCGAGGCCCCCGCATCCGCTATCGAGGATTGCGGATTCAGTACGCAGCGTCACGCTCATGCGGTAAGCTGTTTTTTTCTTTTACAGGGTATCAGTTTTCCATAGTTTGACTCCATGCGGGATCTAAGCTCCCTTATCTTTGACAGGATTGGCGGGAGACGTCCGGACAGATCAACTGTCCGGCTCCTTTGCCCGAAGGCCAAGCGGATGATCGTTTGGCGAAGCTGCTGGTTCCGGCACCCCATGTGGTTCCGGAGAAGAAGGCCAAGAAGAAGGCCACGGGGACTCGAAAGAGTGCCCGGCGCCTGGAGGTGTCGGATCCCTCATCCAACGACTCCAAGACGCATTCCTCCCATGAAGACGAGGAGGAGGAAGAAGAGACCCCTCCCCCTCCAGCGGGGGAAGGGAAGAAAAGGAAGGCCGCCCCAACTGGGGAGGCCGAGGGTCCAAGAAGGGGAAAACCCTTCCTCCGGACTACTCCGCCAACACCGACGACGGCGGAGAGGAGTGGCAGCTCAGGGCCAAGCCCCTGGCAAAATCGTAAGTATCCAGATACCAGAGTAATTCATAGTATTCGTTTATTGCACAAATTTCCCTTATGTCGAATATGTTTATGCAGCCCACTCAAAGACTGGCTCGACACGTCGTCGAGCGGCTCACTGGACTCGTCAGATGTGAACTCGCTTCCGACGGCTTCCTCCCCCCGCCCTACGGACGACACCAAAGTGTTGTCCCAACAGGTTCCAAGCCGGGAGGAGGTGGTCCTGGAGGCGCCGCAAGGCGACCTCCTGGACTCCAGGAGAAAAGGGGATGAAACCCCCCAGGGCTCCAAGTCCGGCTCTAGGCCGGACACCACTCCGGAACCTTCAAAGGTTCCAGAGTCCGGCGGGGGACCTCCTTCCAAAAGGAGCAAGCCCACCGTGCCGGTGACCCCCGTCCAACCGGAGGTGCCGGACAATCTATGGGAGGCGCTCCAAGGCGCCTCCATCGACGAGGAGCACCGCACCATTATGAGTGCGGTGGTCCACAAGGCTCAGTCCGCCAAGAGCGGACTGACTGAAGCTTGTACCAGCCTTTTAACAGGCTTTGAGGTAAGTAAAGAATGTGTAAATAATATTACCGCATAGACAGTAGCCCCTGATGCTCTGTTTGGCGTTCGGGAAGAAAAGCCGAATAGCGGATCAAATAAAATTCGCAGGAGTCTAACAAAAAGGAGTCAATATGCGTATGCAGGCTTCCCTGCTTGCATCCGCCGCACTGACTGCAGAAGTGGACACGCTAAAGCAGAACCTCGAGCGGTCCGAGCAAGAGCTCGGGCATGCCAAGAAGCAGCTCGAGGACAATGAAGGTAAGAAATACCTTGTTTAAATATATATATATATATATATATAAGTGCAATTGCAAAAAATGACAGGATTAACGTGGCTATTGTAGGGGCCACGTCTGAGGTGGCGACCCTTAAGCAAGCGCTGCTCGAGGGTGAGAAGAGGGCGGCCATGGAGTGCACCGAGCAGGAGAAGTATGAGGCCCAGGTTGGCAAGGTGCGGCAAGAGCTCCAGGTTCTCATGAAAAAACATGAGAGTTTGGAGCTTGACTCAAAGACGCGAGCGTCCGAGCTCGCGGCGGCTATTGAAAATGCCAAGTCTGCCAAGGCCGAATCCCAGAAGACCCTCCAGGAGTTGGATGAGGTGAAGAAGATAGCAGCGGGTAAGGCATTCTTTATGCAAAGCAAACACATAAACGTGAGTTATTTGTTACTTACCCGAATCCGGAGCTTTCCAGGAGCGTTCGCAGATCTTCCCCGGAGTGTGTCCGATGCTACTGCATTCTATCGAGCCGAGGAGGGCAGCTCGACAGAGAAGGTGTTCTGGTCTCAGTATGTTGAGGCCGGACACCCCGTGCCCCTGAGCGACCAGCTGAAGCAACTGGTCGAGCTCCACAAGGCGGCCGAACAGGCCATGAAGGGCCTCATAGTTCGGCTGTGGCCTGGTGAGGCTCTGCCTAGGAACTATTTCGGGCTGGTGCGGCGGCTAGTGGGGGCCTGTCCGAGGCTCGAAGTCATCAAGCGCTCCGTCTGCATTGAAGGTGCTCGTAGGGCCCTTGCCCATGCGAAGGTGCACTGGGGCAAGCTCGATGGTGAGAAGCTTGTGAAGGACGGGCCACCGCCGGGGAAAGAGCATCGCAAGCCCGAGAATTACTATAAGGATGTTCTGAAGGGTGCCTGCCTTGTGGCGGATGAATGTTCCAAGGATGTATTTTTTGAGTAAAACTCGCTCATTTTGTCCTGTGCGCTGAAAACTTGTTCATATGCGCTAAGCAATGCTATTGGAATTTAAAATATTACCTTCTATGCGGTTGTTTATCAATTCTGAGAGATGGCGAGTCGTCGGCTTCTGCCCCCGTGCCGCTAGTGCTGGGGTGTTCGGGGATAAACCTGAGTGCTCTTTTTCCCATGTTTGGGTCCTTCGAGGGAGGCGCTCAGCCCAACAAACAAGGCAATCGGACTATAATGCGTGAACACTCTCATTTAGCCATAGAATTCTATAATTTTAAATTTCAGCGAAGCCCCTGGTATTTGGAAGACCGAGTTCGGGGCACTATCCACGCCTTGGCCGGACAGAGCCGACTCCTCGCTCTAAGCGGCATAAGTCTTTAGGGACTCGAAAAACCTCTCGAACAGCGACCAACTCTCACTTCATCATGATAGTCAGTTTTAGCTTTCTCCACTGAGGTGCTCGACCCAGCTCAACTGGGGCACAATCGCAGTGGTTCTCCTAGTGCTACCTTAGCCGATATAGCGGAATGTAAGGCACCAAAATATAGGAGCCGGGCAAACCCAACTATTGACCCAAGACATGATTCGGAGCCGATGCATATAATGCTATAAGTTCGTGGTGCCACACTTGTTAAAGTGTTTGGACTTCTCACACCATATTGAGGGGTACTGAAGCTCCTGGCGTATTTTGGCCGTACCAAAGTGTACGGGTGCAACATGTCGTTAAGGAGCATATATTAAAAAAAGAGTAATGCAAAAATCGACAAAAGCTATGCAGTGTTTATTAAAGAGGGCTGCGATCAAGGAAGAACGATACAAATAATGCGATAAGCAAAAGGTTGGACTATTTAACATGTCCGTTCCAGGGGCAAGCTGCGGAATAGTATGCGAAACAAGTATACTGCTCGTGATAGAGACCACCTAGGAGTTCTGTAATGCGGCGTGGCTTGTCTGCTTCCCTGGTTCTTGCATCGTTTGTGCGGCAATTGAACTGCCAAACAGGCCTTCCGAAGGATGGAGTCCTGAAAGTAAGAGAAAATTAAAAAATCGGCAGCCCCTGGTACGGTTTAAGCCGTGTTTCGGGCGTGCCGTGATGGTGCCCCTCCCCCTGTACCCATGGTATCTCTAGAGCGTAGTTATGTACGCGAAGTACTGGCGTCGCCTTTTTGCGAGGGCTGGAGTTGGGGCCGCATTGCTACGCCTGCTCGGGTCGTACCAGACGGTCTTGTTGTAGGTTACTCCGGGCGCGCTTGACGGTGTCCGGTCGTTCAGTGGCCGGACTAGAGAACTGCCTGGTGAGGCTGCTTTGTACTTCCGCTGCAAGGGCCGCCGTGTGCTCCTCCATTTGGAGGGAGCGTTCGGTGTTTCCATTGACCGTAATTACTCCTCAAGGGCCTGGCATCTTGAGCTTAAGGTATGTGTAGTGCGGTACCGCATTGAACTTGGCGAATGCGGTTCGCCCGAGCAGTGCGTGATAGCCACTGCGGAATGGGACTATATCGAAGATTAACTCCTCGCTTCGGAAATTATCCGGAGATCCGAAGACCACTTCAAGTGTGACTAAGCCTGTACAGTTGGCCTCTACACCTGGTATTACGGCTTTAAAGGTCGTTTTGGTGGGCTTAATCCTCGAAGGATCTATGCCCATTTTCTGCACTGTATCCTGGTAAAGCAGGTTCAGGCTACTGCCGCCGTCCATAAGGACTCTAGTGAGATGAAATCCGTCAATAATTGGGTCTAGAACCAATGCGGCGAATCCGCCATGACGGATGCTAGTGGGATGGTCCCTTCGATCAAAGGTGATCGGGCAGGAGGTCCATGGGTTGAACTTTGGGGCGACTGGCTCTACCGCGTATACGTCCCTTAACGCGCGCTTCCGCTCCCTTTTGGGGACGTGGGTTGCGTATATCATGTTCACCATCTGGACTTGTGGGGGAAAACCCTTCTGTCCACTGTTGTTCGGCGGCCGGGGCTCCTCGTCGTCATCGCTATGCAGCCCCTTGTCTTCATTTTTTGCGTTTAACTTGCCTGCCTGCTTGAACACCCAATAATCCATGTTGGTGTGATTGGCCGGCTTTTCGGGGGTGCCATGTATTTGGCACAAGCAGTCGAGTATTCGTTCCAAATTGGATGGGCCCCTAGGATTCCTTTTGAATGGCTTTTTCCGCTGACCGGATTTAGAGCCTCTGAATCCAGCATTAACTGTCGTATCCTCAGCATTGTCGCCGTTAATGCGGCGCTTCTGCTTGTTGCGACACGACCTGCCACTGCTGTCCCTGGTATCTGAATTACCAGGGTTCTTGGTCATATTGTTGCTACGAGCAAGCCAGCTGTCTTCTCCCGCGCAAAAGCGGGTCATGAGTGTCATGAGTGCTGCCATAGACTTCGGCTTTTCCTGTCCAAGGTGCCGGGCAAGCCACTCATCACGGATATCGTGCTTGAAGGCTGCTAGGGCCTCGGCGTCCGGACAGTCGACTATTTGATTTTTCTTTGTTAGGAACCGTGTCCAGAATTGCCTGGCCGATTCATCTGGCTGCTGAATTACGTGACTTAGGTCATCGGCGTCTGGGGGTCGCACATAAGTGCCCTGGAAATTGTCGAGGAATGCGGCTTCCAGGTCCTCCCAACAACTAATTGATCTTGTTGGCAAGCTGTTAAGCCAATGCCGAGCTGGTCCTTTAAGCTTGAGTGGGAGGTATTTGATGGCGTGGAAATCATCGCCGCGGGCCGTGTGGATATGAAGGAGATAATCCTCGATCCATACCGCAGGATCTGTTGTGCCATCATATGATTCGATGTTTACGGGTTTGAAACCCTCGGGGATTTGATGATCCATTACTTCGTCTGTGAAGCATAGTGGGTGTGCGGCGCCTCTGTACTGGGCTATGTCACGACGTAGCTCCAATGAGCTTTGTCTACTGTGTTTAGCCCTACCGGATTTATGTCTGGCGTGACGGTTATTGTTTCAAGTCATGGGGCGCCCACGCGATCCGTAGATCGATCTTGTTTGCCTTGCCTTGTCCTCCAACATATCTCGTAGCTCTGGCGCATTTTCTCGTGCCTTGGTACGGGGTGCGGCTTGAGTGGAGGGCCGAGAGGCCTCTCTGTCGCGGCCACGATGTGGCCGGTCGGCCGTATCAAGTGCTTCCTCCTCTAATCGGGGTAGCAACCTGCGCCTTGGGTAGCTCTTGGAGGGGCGTTCGAGTTTATGCTCTTCGGCCGCCAGGACTTCAGTCCATCTGTCGACTAGCAAATCTTGATCAGCTCTAAGCTGTTGCTGTTTTTTCTTGAGGCTTCTTGCTGTGGCCATAAGCCTGCGTTGAAAACGCTCTTGCTCGATGGGATCCTCTGGCACGATGAATTCGTCATCGTCGAGGCTTGCCTCGTCTTCGTAGGAAGGCATATGATTATCGTCCTCGACCTCTCTGTCTGCCGCTCTCTCATGAGGGCTGGTTTCTCCATCCTCCTTTGCTGAATCTTGCTGGGGGGTTTCTTTGGCACTCTCCGGAGTATTATTGTATCCCGTGCTGGACTCACCGTATTTGTTTTGGCGAGATTTTGAGCGGCACCGCTGGCGCCGGTGCTTAGGCTGTTTCTTGGAGGGGTCATCCACCGCTGTTCCATCGCCATCTCCTTCTTTTGGGGTGTCCACCATGTATATGTCATATGACGAGGTGGCCTTCCAGGGCCTAATAGGCGCTGGTTCTTCATCGTCTCCTTCATCGGCGTCCATACCGTCGATGTCTTTAGAGTCGAAGTCGAGCATGTTGGTTAAATCGTTGACAGTGGCTACAAAGTGGGTGGTGGGTGGGTTTTGAATTTCTTCATCATCCGTACCCCAACCTTGCTGACCATAGTCCGGCCAGGGCTCTCCTGATAAAGAGAGAGACTTCAGTGTATTCAGAATATCGCCGAAAGGCGAGTGCTAAAAGATGTCCGCGACAGTAAACTCTATGATCGGCGCCCAACCGGATTCGATCGGCAGGGGCGCGGAGGGTTCGGAGTCCGGAGAGGAGTCCGGCTCCTTGGAGTCACGAGTCTCGCAGAGTGCGGGGCTGGTATTCGGCTCGATCGCCATTTGGAACGCAGCCCCCGAGGCGGCGTCCAACCGCCCATCCTCGATCGGCGCAGTTGGCTCCGAATTAAGGGTCGAAGCCGATGCGGGTGCGGCCTCCAGGGCACTATTCGGCGGCAGAGCTAGATCATGCTCGTCATGACAATGCGGCGCGCTCGACAGTGGCTCGAATCCGTTGAAGATAAAGTCCCCATGGATGTCAGCCGTGTAGTTTAAGCTTCCAAATCTGACCTGACGGCCAAGGGCATAGCTTTCGATCTGCTCTAGATGGCCAAGTGAATTGGCCCGCAGTGCGAAGCCACCGAAGACGAAGATCTGTCCGGGGAGGAAGGTCTCACCCTGGACTGCATCGCTATTGATGATCGTAGGAGCCATCGAGCCTGACGGTGACGACACAGAGGAACTCTCAATGAAAGCACCAATGTCAGTGTCAAAACCGGCAGATCTCGGGTAGGGGGTCCCGAACTATGCGTCTAGGCCGGATGGTAACAGGAGGCAAGGGACACGAAGTTTTACCCAGGTTCGGGCCCTCTCGATGGAGGTAAAACCCTACGTCCTGCTTGATTAATATTGATGATATGGGTAGTACAAGAGTAGATCTACCACGAGATCGGAGAGGCTAAACCATAGAAGCTAGCATATGGTATGATTGTTGTTGGGTATGTTGTCCTACGGACTAAAACCCTCCGGTTTATATAGACACCGGAGAGGGTTAGGGTAACACAAAGTCGGTTACAATGGTAGGAGATCTACATATCCGTATCACCAAGCTTGCCTTCCACGCCAAGGAAAGTCCCTTCCGGACACAGGATGAAGTCTTCAATCTTGTATCTTCATAGTCCAGGAGTCCGGCTGAAGGTATAGTCCGGCCATCCGGACACCCCCTAATCCAGGACTCCCTCAGTACTACCTCAACAACTACTTCCCAAAACCCACATGTTAAACAGATCCTACTCATGCAATGTTTGGGGATTCACACTAATGCATAAAAACTGGGTAATAAGGGATATGATCAAAGTTTTACTTGCCTTGCTGACGATCTAAAAACCCTAGTGACTCGTAGTAGCACGCTTCGCACTCCGGAAACTCTATTGTGAACAAACAATAGCATACATAAGCAATCAAGCATAAAATTCAAGGGTAAAACTCAAATGAAAAGATCCAAACTGAAAGTTCAACTGAAGAGCTTCGATTTGCAAAAAGAATCAACCTAATCGGAGCTACGAAACTCAAACTACGATCAAAATAAGTTTGAATTGAAATATGCTTGCAACCAAATTTTAAATTGTCAAAACCATGTTCAAGTTGGTTATCTGGAAATAGGGGAACATGACGAATATTTTGGTGTTGGTTTCACTGGATTAGGACAAGCGAGCAAAAAGTTGCGAGGGTTTTAAGATCAGGGACTGATCTATGATAAAATTAATCGCAGATAGGTCCCTCGCTGAAAATAAAATAAAAGGAAAAACCTAACAAACGAACGTTCGCTATGATACCCTAATGAACAAAAACGTTCGCTATAGAGTAATAACGGACGAATGTCCGCACTTTAGATCCAACCGGAAAACCGAAAGAAAACCCTAACTCAAACAAAACCGATCTAAACCGAAAAAACCCAAAACAAACCGACGAACCGGGGCAGTTTTATACCGGTTCATGACATCGACGGGGTCAATAGAGGCGGCGGGATTTCGGTGAGGCGGCGAGGCAAAGCGGCGGAGGCGGGACTCCGGCGAGACGGCGGCGCGGCTGCAGCTGCGGGATGAGGTGGAGAGGAGGCCGCGGGGTCGGGGCGGGCTTTAAAGGGGACAGGGGCGAGGCGGCCTTGGGCGAGGGGCAAGGCGGGGAGGAGTTCGGCTCGGACTCTTCCCGAGCTCCGGCGGCAGCGTGGTCTCCTCTCCCGAGCAGGAGGAAGGCGGCGGCGAGGTGGGATGCGGCCTGGCTCGGCTGGGCCTTCAGCCCAGTCGGGGGGGAAACTTTTTAAGAAAAATCGCCCAAAGAAAATTCTAATAAAAAACTAAAAAATCTAAAAAATACCAGAAACAATTTTCGCCGTCTAAACCTATTATTTAGAACAAAGTGAACATTTTTCTGGCCTAAAATGCAATTTTCATAAATGCATATTTTTCTAAATTCAAATAAAATCCAAATAAAAAATTTAATTTGATTTTTAACTTTCTTCTCCAAAATTCCTTTCTTTTGAAGAAGTCATATTATCTTCTCTCTTTTATTTTTAATATTTGAAATAATTGGAGAGAAAAATATTAAAATCAAATTGATCCTCTTTTTAAATTTGATAAAATTCAAATATGAAAATTTATGAAATCCCAAACTCTCTCCTTGGGTCCTTGAGTTGCTTAAGATTTCTAGGATGACAACCAAATATGCAAATAAAATATGATATGCATATGATGACTAATGTATAACATCCAAATTGAAAAATTGGGATGTTACACCAAACCTTCAACTTGTGAGTACCCTTGGGCCACTATCCTTGCCTTGTTACGGATGATTACACCATTCTTATCTTGCTTTTTTCTTGAAAATCCATTTTGTTCCAATGACATTGTGCTCCGTAGTTGGCCTATCGACTAAAGACCACACTTGGTTGCATTCAAAACTGTTCAACTCTTCTTGCATAGCAACGAGCCAATCGTTGTCCATCAATGCATCTTGTACCTTGAGAGGCTCAACACTAGACACAAACGGGAAGTGAGAACAAAAGTTTGTCAAATGTTTACGAGTGACTCTACCTTCCGATATGCCGGTGAGAATTTTGTCAACATCAACATGACCGGCCACTCGAGGCGTGATGGAGGTTAGGGTTTCGCGCGGTTCAACTTCATGTCCATCATCCACGCCCTCAACATATGGATCATTAATGTGTTGTGGAAGATCTTCTTCTTCATATTGCATTATTGAGGTTCATCATCAATCATTGCACTTTCTTGTTCTTGCCCTTGATGATGATCTTGTTCTTGAAGATTATCGTGAAGAGGGACTTGATCATCTTCTTGTATTTGGACAAAGGGCATTGGTTTAGCAGTAGGAGCTTGTGGTGGTATGGGTGTTGAAGTAGTTTGATAGTGTGTGAAGCTTCCATCTTCTTCTTCATCATCATGAGGTTCTTGTTCCATTGGAAGAAGTGCACCAACACCCATGGTCAAAATATCTTGAGAAGAATCTTATTCACCTACATCACTTAGATCAACTTGCTCCCCATGGGAACCATTAAATTCATCAAACACCACGTCTCAAGTTTCTACAACACATCCATTGGATTTTTTGTAGACTCTATAGGCGTGAGAGTTTGATCCCTAGACAACAAATATGCCCTCAATGGTTTTGGATTGAAATTTTCCTAACCATTCTCTTTTGTTGAGGATGAAACATTTGCATCCAAATACACGAAAGTACTTGACATTTGGCTTGTTCGTGGTTATGAGCTCATATGGAGTATTTTCCAATATAGTGCGGAGGAAGAGCTGGTTTGATGCACGGCATGCAGTGTTGACAGGCTCGGCCCAAAAACTATGTGCTGACTTGTATTCATCCAACATGAACCTTTCCATCTCCACAAGTGTATGGTTCTTCCTTTCAGCTACACCATTTTGCTGGGGAGTGTATGGAGCTGAATATTGATGCTCAAGCCCTTCATCACTAAGAAATTCTTCCATGGTGTAGTTCTTGAACTCAGAGCCATTATCACTTCTTATTGCCAAGATTTCTTTGTCAAACTTGCGTTGTGCTTGCTTGGCAAAATCAATGAAGGTGATCTTCGTCTCGTCCTTGGACTTGAGGAAAAACACCCATGTATATCTTGAGTAATCATCAACAATGACAAGCCCATACTTTTTTCCACCAAGACTATCCCATGAAGGAGGACCAAAATGATCCACATGAAGGAGCTCCAAAGTCCTTGAAGTAGACACGATAATCTTGGGTGGGTGCTTTGATTGATGTTGCTTCCCGGCTATGCATGCACTACACACACGATCTTTCTCAAAAGAGACATTGGTTAATCCAAGGATGTGATTACCCTTTAAGAGATCTTGAAGATTTCTCATGCCGACATGGGCTAGCCGGCAATGCCATAGCCACCCCTTGTCGGCCTTGGCCATTAGAAAAGTTGCATGGAATGTGCTCTCTTTTGAGAAATCAACCGTGTAAAGGTTGCCATCCAACTATCCAACAAGGGCCACTTCAAGAGTATCTCTCTTAAAGACTTTCACATCCATTAGTCCAAAGAGTGTATCATAACCAACAGAAGCCAATTGGCGAACAGAAAGCAAATGATATTTAAGGGATTGAACAAGCATGACATTTGCAAGAGACATGTCATTTGTGATAGCCACCTTGCCCAATCTGAGTACATGTCCTTTTGATCCTCCACCAAACATAATGCTTATAAATGGTTGAATAGCTTCCATGAAATCGTAGAGCAATTTGCTATCTCCGGTCATATGATTTGTGCATCCACTATCAATCACCCATTTTACTCCACCAGAGAAAGCAACCAACACAAAATTATGACTTGGTTAGAGGCACCCATTTTGCAATGGGACCTCTCAAGTTAGTCACAAGGTTCTTAGGGACCCAAATAGCATAGAACTAGAATGTATTTCGAGGACCAACAAATTTTGCATAAAATTCTCCATCCTTAGTCTTACGAAGTACATATGATGGAGGCATGAACTCTTTTGGCTTGTTGAGAGTGGGCATGCCCCTTTTAGCCTTCCCACTAACAACCTTACCTTTCTCCTTGTGCCCTTCTCGTACAAATGTTTGTTTTAGAGGGGTGGTGCACTTTTGAGAAGATGTCTTCTTCTTTCTTGTGCTTGGGTCAAACCCGAGCCCCTCTTTGGCAAACACCTCATTGTGTTGGCTCAATACCTCATTAAGGTTCTTTTGTCCTTGAGCACATGTCATGAGACCTTTCTCGATTTGAGCCTTGAGAAAGCGATTCTCCTCTAGAATAGATGCTAAATCACTACTAGAGTTAGTACTACAAGCATCAACATTGATAATAGGAGAAAAGTAAGCCTTGGTTAGAGTTTCAAGATAAGTAAGTTTGAGCGTCTCAAAACTCTTTGTAAGAAGGGTGATCTCTTCTTCCTTAGTCTTGAGGGACACGGATAGGAGCTCACAATCCTTAGAGTGAGAAGCATGAGACTTCACAAGCTTACTTTTTATCATTCATCAACTCTTCGTAATAGTCCTTAGCCTTTTTCAAGGATGCAAGATCTTTAGCATGAACATCAATGTTTGCACCAATTTTCAAGCATAGTTCATCATTTCGTGCTTCCTCATATTGGACTTTCTGCTCAAGGATTTCATATTTTTCCTTTTCCTCGGTTACGAGGGTTTCGAGTTCCTTAATGGTGACGGTGTGCTTACGCACCATCTCCATAAGCATACGAAACATAGTGATCTTCTTTCCTTTGAGGGAGGACATGACTGTCTGTGTCAAAACCGGCGGATCTCGGGTAGGGGGTCCTGAACTGTGCGTCTAAGGTTGATGCTAACAGGAGACATGGGACACGATGTTTACCCAGGTTCGGGCCCTCTCTATGGAGGTAATACCCTACTTCCTGCTTGATTGATCTTGATGAATATGAGTATTACAAGAGTTGATCTACCTCGAGACCGTAATGGCTAAAACCCTAAAAGTCTAGCCTATATGATTATGATTGTCTCCACGGACTAAACCCTCCGGTTTATATAGACACCGGAGGGGACTAGGGTTATACAAAGTTGGTTACAGAGAAAGGAATCTTCATATCCGAATATCAAACTTGCCAGCCATGCCAAGGAGAGTCCCATCCGGACATGGATGAGAGTCTTCAGTCTTGTATCTTCATGGCCCAACAGTCCGGCCCATGTCCAACAGGCGGACGCCCGAGGACCCCTTAGTCTAAGACTCCCTCGGTAGCCCCTGAACCAAGCTTCACTGACAAGGTGTCCGGCATGCAGATTGTCTTCGGCATTACAAGGCGGGTTCCTCCTCCGAATACTCCAACACAGTCTTCAAACACAAAGAACGTGTCCAGATCTGCAAAACAAGTACCACACACCACTTCAGAGAGTATAATATTTCACGAGTCCAATCTGCTGACAACTTTTTGTAACGTGATATCACATCCCTGCCCGGTTATCGTTTCAAACCGATTTTCGGCCTACTGCTCCATATTTCGAGATGCGTTTTTATTGGCACGTCTTGTCAAAGAAGAGATCATGTCCCCTTATTGCGGGATTCTCATCAATACGGGTATGGGTAATCCAATCGTGCCACCTGCACAGCCCCTAGGGAATAGGCGAGTTTTATGGCGAGTGGGGAGACGTTTAATATTCACTACCTTTATAAGGAGATAAGGATTCATCTCTTCCACCCACGCCTTCTCTCTTTCCGCCTACCCACTCTCGAGCTCCAGCGCCCAAGTTCTCATCTTTTGTACCCCAAGAAAGCACTCCAACCATGTCCGGAGCGCGGGGCAAGTGGATGGCCTCCACCGTCAAGGAGAAGGACATCACCCAACTTCGGGAGGCCGGATATTTGGCCAAGGAGGTCGCCCATCGTCTTCCGACCAAGGGACAGATCGTCCCTACCTCGGAGCCCCATGAGAGGGTAGTTTTCATCCCCCACTTTGTCCGCGGGCTAGGATTTCCACTCCACCCCTTCGTCCGCAGACTCATGTTCTACTATGGGCTAGATTTCCATGATCTGGCCCCAAATTCCTTCCTCACTATCTCGGTGCTCATCATCGTGTGTGAGGCCTTCCTCTGCACCCCCCCACTTCGGACTGTGGCTGAAGACCTTCAATGTGAAGCCGAAGGTGGTGGGTGGCGAACACGCTGAGTGCGGAGGCGCCATGGTGAGAAAAATGTCCAACGTCCCGTGGCCCAAAGGCACCTTCGTGGAGACCGTCAAGGGGTGGCAGAAGTTGTGGTTCTACGTCACAGAGCCCCGCGACACTACCTGGGCCGCGGCTCCCGAATTCAAATCCGGGGCCCCAATGCAGCTTACCTCCTCGCAAGAGAAGGGCTTGGATTGGTCTTCATTGGAGGAGCTGACAGCGCTCCAGACGCGCATCAGGAGCATGATGGACAAGAACGTCAAGCTTGTTGATGTGATTCAAGTGATGCTAGTTCGCCGGATCCTTCCATGCCAGAGCCGGGCTTGCCACCTATGGGAGTTCGATCCGGCCGAGCACAAGACCCTGCAACGGTTCTTCGGAACTACACACAAAGATATCTGGAAGGTGCTCTTCAAGGCCAACGAGACGTGCTCGAAGACAACCGAGGACCGTGGGCACGACCTGGCCCATCCCGCCAGTTTGGTAGGTTTTCCGTTGTTTCAAGGTGTATTCCTTACTTGCTTATTCAAGGAGGGTGTCCAAACTTCCCCATTTGTTTTTTCAGGGTTGGACGAAGAAGGTGGAGCGGATTCAGTGTCGGCTCCGCTGCCCGAGGATCCAGCCATCCCGCGTCCGACAAAGATGCTGGTTCCGGCGCCCTACAAGGCATCTAAGAAGAAGGCCAAGTGGACCAGTGGTGGCCTCCATCCCAAGGGTACTTTGGACGTGGCGTCCGAAGATGCTGAAACTCACTCCACTGCCGAAGACGAGGAGGAGGAGGAAGAGGAAGAAGAAAGCAACTTCCCCCTCCCCGAGGGGGGAAAGAAGAGAGTGGCCTCCACATATCTGGAAGCGGAGGCATCCAAGAAGGGAAAGGCTTCCCTCGCGGATAGCTCCGCGTGGGACGTCGATAGCAGCCCAGAACGGCGCCCTCGAGATAAGCCCCAGGCCGAATCGTGAGTATTCAAAGACCCAGACACATTCATATATTAGCCTCTTTACTTCATTATTTTAACTTGTGGAATCATGCACTTGCAGCCCGGCTCGTTCCACCCTCGAGTGGTCCTCGTCTTCGGGGAACTCGCTGGAACCGAAGGTGATGGACAACGGGTCCCCTCCGACGGCCTCCTCTCCCAGGGCCATGGATGACACCGAGGTGTTGTCCTGAAAGATCCCAGACCAAGGAGAGACACAGGAGGACGTCAGGGCGGTGCCGGAGGGCGAGACTGCGGCCGCCGGACACATGGGGGAGCAGATCCCCATGGAGACTAGCGATGGGGGCCATGTCCAGTTCGGCCCCCAGCCGAATACAGTCCCAGAGACCTATACGGCTCCAGAATCCGGCAAGCAGCCTCCTCCATTGGAAGGAGGTGTGCCCATTCCGCCGGTGACCTCTATCCAACTAGAGGCGCCAGATACTCTACTGGAAGCACTGCGAAGTGCTTCCATCATTGAGGAACACCGCACCCTCATGGGTGCGGTGATTGAGAAGATTCAGTCCGCAAAGAGCGGACTGACCGAAGCCTGCACAAGCCTTTTAATAGGCTTTGAGGTAAGCAATGCAGTTTGTGAAACGAAAGTCACAGTATAGACAGTAGCCGATGAGACTCTGTCCGGGGTTCAGAAAGAAGAGCCGAACAGAGGATCAAATAGTTTTTCGCATGAGAATAACCATGTATGTCTATGTGAATAAGTAGGCATCACTGCTAGCCGCGACTTCTCATGCTGCCGAAGTTACCGGACTGAAGCAGAGGCTGGAGCAGACCGAGGAATATCTTGGTCATGCGAAAAGCAGCTGGAGAACAATCAAGGTATGCAATCATTTTATGCATGTCCGGAAAGTATGAATGTTTTTGCGCTGACCGCAGTGTCGTGATATTTTCATAGGCGTGGCGATCGAGGTGGAGGCCCTCAAGAAGGCGCTGGCTGAGGCCAAGGAGAGAGCAGTAAAAAGCCGCCCCAGAAAAGCATGAGGCCAGGGTTGGTGAGGTCCAGCAGGAGCTTGAGGACGCCCTAAAGAGATGCGAGTCCTTGGAGCGCCAGAATGCGGACCAAGAGTCTGAACTCACTAAGGCCCGCCAAAGCGCACCAGAGGCCCGGGCCGAAGCCCAAGGCGCCCTCCGGGAGATCCAAAAGACCAAGAAGATCGCGGTGGGTAAGACTTTCTTTATGCAAAGCAAGTATGTGAGCAAGAGGTATCTCTTACTGACCCGAATTTGGAGTTCTCTAGGGGCGTTTGCGGATTTGCCCCGCAGTGTTTCTGATGCTGTGGAATTCTTCCGGGCCAAAGCGGGGAGCTCAACGGAGAAGTTGTTCTAGTCGCAATACCTTGCGCCAGAACATCCGGTGCCCTTTAGCGGCAAGCTAAAACAGTTGGCGAGATGCATAGGGTGGCTGAACTAGCCATGAAGGATTTAATAATCCGGTTGTGGCCTGCAGAAGTGATGTCTACTACACAATCTTCTTCTTGTAGACGTTGTTGGGCCTCCAAGTGCAAAGGTTTGTAGGACAGTAGCAAATCTCCCTCAAGTGGATGACCTAAGGTTTATCAATCTGTAGGAGGCGTAGGATGAAGATGGTCTCTCTCAAGCAACCCTGCAACTAAATAGCAAAGAGTCTCTTGTGTCCCCAACACACCCAATACAATGGTAAATTGTATAGGTGCACTTGTTCGGCGAAGAGATGGTGATACAAGTGCAATATGGATAGTAGATAATAGTTTTTGTAATCTGAAAATATAAAAACAGCAAGGTAACTAATGATAAAAGTGAGCACAAATGGTATTGCAATGCGTTGAAACAAGGCCTAGGGTTCATACTTTCACTAGTGCAAGTTCCCTCAACAATAATAACATAATTGGATCACATAACTATCCCTCAACATTCAACAAAGAGTCACTCCAAAGTCACTAATAGCGGAGAACGAACGAAGAGATTATGGTAGGGTACAAAACCACCTCAAAGTTATTCTTTCTAATCAATCCATTGGGCTATTCCTATAAGTGTCACAAACAGCCCTGGAGTTCGTACTAGAATAATACCTTAAGACACAAATCAACCAAAACCCTAATGTCACCTAGATACTCCAATGTCACCTCAAGTATCCGTGGGTATTATTATACGATATGCATCACACAATCTCAGATTCATCTATTCAACCAACACATAGAACCTCAAAGAGTGCCCCAAAGTTTCTACCGGAGAGTCAAGACGAAAACGTGTGCCAACCCCTATGCATAGATTCCCAAGGTCAAGGAACCCGCAAGTTGATCACAAAAACATACATCAAGTGGATCAATAGAATACCCCATTGTCACCACGGGTATCCCATGCAAGACATACATCAAGTGTTCTCAAATCCTTAAAGACTCAATCCGATAAGATAACTTCAAAGGGAAAACTCAATTCATTACAAGAGAGTATATGGAGAGAAACATCATAAGATCCATCTATAATAGCAAAGCTCACGATACATCAAGATTGTGCCACCTCAAGAACATGAGAGAGAGAGAGATCAAACACATAGCTACCGGTACATACCCTCAGCCCCGAGGGAGAACTATTCCCTACTCGTCATGGAGAGCACCGGGATGATGAAGGTGGCCACCGGCGAGGGATTTCCCCCTCCGGCAGGGTGCCGAAACGGGTCTAGATTGGTTTTTGGTGGCTACGGAGGCTTTTGGCGGCGAAACTCCCAATCTATTGTGCTACCCGAAGTTTTTAGGGTATATGGGTATATATGGGAGTAAGAAGTATGTTGGTGGATCTCCGGGCTGTCCACGAGGCAGGGGGGGACGCCCAGGGGGGTGGGCGCGCCCCCCACCCTCGTGGGCAGCCCGGGACTCTCCTGGTCCAACTCCGATACTCCGTGGGCTTCTTCTGGTCCAAAAATAAGTTCCGTGAAGTTTCAGGTCAATTGGACTCCGTTCGATTTTCCTTTTCTGTGATACTCTAAAACAAGGAAAAAACAGAAACTGGCACTGGGCTCTGGGTTAATAGGTTAGTCCCAAAAATCGTATAAAATAGCATATAAATGCATATCAAACATCCAAGGTTGATAATATAATAGCATGGAACAATCAAAAATTATAGATACGTTGGAGACGTATCAGCATCCCCAAGCTTAATTCCTGCTCGTCCTCGAGTAGGTAAATGATAAAAACAGAATTTTTGATGTGGAATGCTACCTAACATATTTCTCTATGTAATTCTTTATTGTGGCAAGAATATTCAGATCCATAAGATTCAAGACAAAAGTTTAATATTGACATAAAAATAATAATACTTCAAGCATACTAACCAAGCAATCATGTCTTCTCAAAATAACATGGCCAAAGAAAGTTATCCCTACAAAATCATATAGTCTGGCTATGCTCCATCTTCACCACATAAAATATTTAAATCGTGCACAACCCCGATGACAAGCCAAGCAATTGTTTCATACTTTTGATGTTCTCAAACTTTTTCAATCTTCACGCAATACATAAGCGTGAGCCATGGACATAGCACTATAGGTGGAATAGAATGGTGGTTGTGGATAAGACAAAAAGGAGAAGATAGTCTCACATCAACTAGGCGTATCAACGGGCTATGGAGATGCCCATCAATAGATATCAATGTGAGTGAGTAAGGATTGCCATGCAATGGATGCACTAGAGCTATAAGTGTATGAAAGCTCAAAAAGAAACTAAGTGGGTGTGCATCCAACTTGCTTGCTCACGAAGACCTAGGGCATTTTGAGGAAGCCCATCATTGGAATATACTAGCCAAGTTCTATAATGAAAGATTCCCACTAGTATATGAAAGTGACAACATAGAAGACTCTCTATCATGAAGATTATGGTGCTACTTTGAAGCACAAGTGTGGTAAAGGGATAGTAGCATTGTTCCTTCTCTCCTTTTCTCTCCTTTTTTATTTATTTTAATTTTTTTATTTGGGCCTTCTCTTTTTTTATGGCCTCTCTTTTTTATTTGGGCTTCTTTGGCCTCTTTTTTTTCGTCCGGAGTCTCCTCCCGACTTGTGGGGGAATCATAGTCTCCATCATCCTTTCCTCATTGGGACAATGCTCTAATAATGATGATCATCACACTTTTATTTTCTTACAACTCAAGAATTACAACTTGATACTTAGGACAAGATATGACTCTATATGAAGGCCTCCAGTGGTGTACCGGGATGTGCAATGACTCATGAGTGACATGTATGAAAGAATTATGAATGGTGGCTTTGCCACAACTACGATGTCAACTACATGATCATGCAAAGCAGTATGACAATGATGGAGCGTGTCATAATAAGCGGAACGGTGGAAAGTTGCATGGCAATATATCTCGGAATGGCTATGGAAACGCCATAATAGGTAGGTATGGTGGCTGTTTTGAGGAAGGTATATGGTGGGTTTAAGGTACCGGCGAAAGTTGCGCAGTACTAGAGAGGCTAGCAATGGTGGAAGGGTGAGAGTGCGTATAATCCATGGACTCAACATTAGTCATAAAGAACTCACATACTTATTGCAAAAATCTATTAGTTATCGAAACAAAGTACTACGCGCATGCTCCTAGGGGGATAGATTGGTAGGAAAAGACCATCGCTCGTCCCCGACCGCCACTCATAAGGAAGACAATCAATAAATAAATCATGCTCCGACTTCGTCACATAACGGTTCACCATATGTGCATGCTACGGGAATCACAAACTTCAACACAAGTATTTCTCAATTTCACAAATACTCAACTAGCATGACTCTAATATCACCATCTTCATATCTCAAAACAATTATCAAGTATCAAACTTCTCTTAGTATTCAATGCACTTCATATGAAAGTTTTTATTATATCCCTCTTGGATGCCCATCATATTAGGACTAAATTCATAACCAAAGCAAACTACCATGATGTTCTATAGACTCTCAAATAATATAAGTGAAGCACGAGAGTTCATCTATTTCTTCAAAATAAAACCACTGTCGTGCTCTAAAAAGATACAAGTGAAGTGCTAGAGCAACAACAAACTACTCCGAAAGATATAAGTGAAGATCAATGAATAGTCGAATAATTATGCAACTATGTGAAGACTCTCTAACATTTAATAATTTAAGATCTTGGTATTTTATTCAAACAGCAAGCAAAGCAAAAGAAAATAAAATGGCGCTCCAAGCAAAACACATATCATGTGGTGAATAAAAATATAGCTCCACGTAAAGTTACCGATGAATGAAGACGAAAGAGGGGATGCCTTCCGGGGCATCCCCAAGCTTAGGGTTTTGGTTGTCCTTGAATATTAGCTTTGGGTGCCTTGGGCATCCCCCATATTAGGCTCTTGCCAATCTTTATTCCATAATCCATCGAATCTTTACCCAAAACTTGAAAACTTCACAACACAAAACTCAAAATAGAAAATCTCGTGAGCCCCGTTAGCGAAAGAAAACAAAACACAACTTCAAGGTACTGTAATGAACTCACTCTTGATTTATATTGGTGATAAACCTACTTTATTTCAACTTATCTATGGTTTATAAACTCTTTTACTAGACATAGATTCATCAAAATAAGCAAACAACATATGAAAAACAGAATTTGTCAAAAAGAGAACAGTGTGTAGTAATATGTAACTAACGCAAACTTCTTGAGCCCCAAAAATTCTAAAATAAATTTATGGACGTGAGGAATTTATCTATTAATTATCTTCAAAAAGAATTAACTAAATATCACTATCCAATAAAAAATGGAAGCAATTCTCATGAGCGCTAAAGTTTCTGTTTTTTACAGCAAGATCGCAAAGACTTTCCCCAAGTCTTCCCAAAGGTTCTACTTGGCACAAACACTAATTAAAAGCATAAAACCACATCTAAACAGAGGCTAGATTAATTATTTATTAATAAACAGGAACAAAAGGCAAGAGACAAAAATAAAGTTGGGTTGCCTCCCAACAAGCGCTATCGTTTAACGCCCCTAGCTAGGCATGATGATTTTGACAATGCTCACATAAAAGATAAGAATTGTAACATAAATAGAGCATCATGAAGAATATTCTAGCACATTTAAGTCTAACGCACTTCCTATGCATAGGGATTTTGTGAGAAAACAACTTGTGGGAACAAGAATCAACTTGCATAGGAAGGTAAAGCAAGCATAACTTCAAAACTTTAAGCACATAGAGAGGAAACTTGATATTATTGCAATTCCTACAAGCATATGTTCCTCCCTCATAATAATTTTTAGTAGCATCATGAATGAATTCAATAATATCAATATCACCTAAAGCATTCTTTTCATGATCTACAAGCATAGAAATTTTATTACTCTCCACACAGGCAAAATTCTTCTAATAAATAATAGTGGGAGCAAACTCAACAAAATAATTATCATGTGAGGCATAATCCAATTGAAAACTAGAATCATGATGACAAGTTTCATGGATATCTTCATTCTTTATAGCATACAAGTCATCACAATAATCATCATAGATAGCAACTTTGTTCTCATAATCAATTGGAACCTCTTCCGAAATAGTGGATTCATCACATAATAAAGTCATGACCTCTCCAAATCCACTTTCATCAATATAATCATCATAAATAGGAGGCATGTTTTCATCATAATAAATTTTCTCATCAAAACTTGGGGGACAAAGTATCATCTTCATCAAACATAGCTTCCCCAAGCTTGTGGCTTTGCATGTCATTAGCATCATGGATATTCAAGGAATTCATACTAACAACACTGCAATCATGCTTATCATTCAAATATTTAGTGCCAAACATTCTAATGCATTCTTCTTCTAACACTTTGGCACAATTTTCCTTTCCATCATACTCATGAAAGATATTAAAAATATGAAGCGTATGAGGCAAACTCAATTCCATATTTTTTTGTAGTTTTCTTTTATAAACTAAACTAGTGCTAAAACAAGAAACAAAAAGATTCGATTGCAAGATCTAAAGATATAACTTCAAGCGCTAACCTCCCCGGCAACGGCGCCAGAAAAGAGCTTGATGTCTACTACACAACCTTCTTCTTGTAGACGTTGTTGGGCCTCCAAGTGTAGAGGTTTGTAGGACAGTAGCAAATTTCCCTCAAGTGGATGACCTAAGGTTTATCAATCCGTAGGAGGCGCAAGATGAAGATGGTCTCTCTCAAGCAACCCTGCAACCAAATAACAAAGAGTCTGTTGTGTCCCCAACACGCCCAATACAATGGTAAATTGTATAGGTGCACTAGTTTAGCGAAGAGATGGTGATACAAGTGCAATATGGATAGTAGATAATAGTTTTTGTAATCTGAAAATATAAAAACAGCAAGGTAACTAATGATAAAAGTAAGCACAAACGGTATTGCAATGCGTTGAAACAAGGCCTAGGGTTCATACTTTCACTAGTTCAAGTTCCCTCAACCATAATAACATAATTGGATCACATAACTATCCCTCAACATGCAACAAAGAGTCACTCCAAAGTCACTAATAGCGGAGAACGAACGAAGAGATTATGGTAGGGTACGAAACCACCTCAAAGTTATTCTTTCCAATCAATCCGTTGGGCTATTCCTATAAGTGTCACAAACAGCCCTAGAGTTCGTACTAGAATAACACCTTAAGACACAAATCAACCAAAACCCTAATGTCACCTCAAGTATCCGTGGGTATGATTATACGATATGCATCACACAATCTCAAATTCATCTATCCAACCAATACATAGAACCTCAAAGAGTGCCCCAAAGTTTCTACCGGAGATTCAAGACGAAAACGTGTGCCAACCCCTATGCATAGATTCCCAAGGTCACGAAACCCGCAAGTTGATCACCAAAACATACATCAAGTGTTCTCAAATCCTTAAAGACTCAATTCAATAAGATAAATTCAAAGGGAAAACTCAATTCATTACAAGAGAGTAGAGGGAGAGAAACATCATAAGATCCATCTATAATAGCAAAGCTCGCGATACATCAAGATCGTGCCACCTCAAGAACAAGAGAGAGAGAGATCAAACACATAGCTACCGGTACATACCCTCAGACCCGAGGGAGAACTACTCCCTCCTCATCATGGAGAGTACTGGGATGATGAAGATGGCCACCGGAGAGGGATTTCCCCCTCCGGCAGGGTACCGGAACGGGTCTAGATTGGTTTTCGGTGGCTATGGAGGCTTCTAGCAGCAGAACTCCCGATCTATTGTGCTCCCCTAAGTTTTTAGGGTATATGGGTATATATGGGTGGAAGAAGTACGTCGGTGGACCTCCGGGCTGTCCACGAGGCTGGGGGCGCGCCCAGGGGGGTGCCCCCCCCCCGCCCTCATGGGCAGCCCAAGACTCTCCTGGTCCAACTCCGATACTCCGTGGGCTTCCTCTGGTCCAAAAATAAGTTCCGTGAAGTTTCAGGTCAATTGGACTCTGTTTGATTTTCCTTTTCTGCGATACTCTAAAACAAGGAAAAAACAGAAACTGGCACTAGGCTCTGGATTAATAGGTTAGTCCCAAAAATCATATAAAATAGCATATAAATGCATGTAAAACATCCAAGGTTGATAATATAATAGCATGGAACAGTAAAAAATTATAGATATGTTGGAGACGTATCAAGAAGCTATATCCGGCAGCTACTTCGGCCTCGTGAAGCGGCTGGTCAATGCCTGCCCTTGGCTTGACGCCATCAAGCGGTCGGTCTACATAGAAGGTGCGTGGATGGCCTTCGCCTGTGTCAAGATACAATGGGTGAAGATGGATGCCGTCAAGCTCATGACCCAAGGACCGTCCACGGGCAAGGAGCACCACACGCCCGAGCGGTATTTTGAAGATGTTCTGAAGGGATCCCGCATTGTAGCAGAGCAATGTGCTAAGGACATTATTTTTGAGTGAATACATTCATGTTATCTCGTCCTGTATGATGCAAACAATGCTGATATGTAATATAATGCTTTGTTGTTTATTATTTAAAGTTTTACCTCCTGTGCGGCCGTTTTATCAAGTCTGAGAGTTGACCAGTCGTCAGCTTCAGCCCCCACATAGGTAGTACGGGGGTGTTCGGGATGAATCTAAACACTCTTTATCCATCAATTTGGTCCTTAAAGGTGGTGTTTAGCGCAACGAACCAGGCAATCGGACTATGTGGCTTTACCACCCTCACTTAGCCATAGGAGTTTGACAATAAAATTTAGGCGCAGCCCCTAGAATCCGAACTAGGGTGCTATAAACACCTGATCGGATAAGAACTGATTCATCGCATAATGCGGAAAAAATCGCTAAAGATTTGAAACCTCCAAAGAGGTGACCGGCTCACGCCGCATCATGACAGTCAGTTTTCGACTTTCTCTACTAAGGTGCTCATCCGGATAAACCAGGACACAATTGCAGTAGTTCTCCCTTTACTACCCTAGCCGATATAGCGGAACGTAAGGTAGTAAGCACAGGAGCCGGGCAACCCAACTATTGACCAAAGACATGATTTGGATCCAATGCATATAATGCTAAATTCGGGGTGCCGAACTATACTATAAAAAGTGTTCAGACGTTTTTGCCGTATTATGGGGCGCAATGAAGCTCCTGGCGGACTAAAGCGTACCGAAGTATGCGGGTGCGATTTGATTAAATTATCAAAAGAGCAAACTAGTGCCACAAAAGTTGGGCTGCAAACTATTTCCATTATGGTTTGATTAATACGTCAAAGTGTATTTGTACAAGTAGTGCAGTAAGCAATAGGGCTATTTAATATGCCACAACCAAGGGAGAGCTACGTGCGGGTCCTGAAAACAGGTAGAGTGACCGTTAAAGAGGCCACCTATAAATTCCCTTATATGTCAATATCTTGTGCCGTCTTGGTGTATCTATCCTTTCGAAAGGACCTGTGATCAAGCCGTCAGGAAGGGCCTGTGGAAAACAAACTTGGTAGGGGCTGGGATGGAGACCGAATTGCTAGTCGAGCTCTTGACGAGCTGGGCTGTCCTGCTGCGGAGTAGTCCGGACTCGTTTGACGGTGTCCGGGAGCTCGGCCGCCGAATTGAGGTTCTGCTTGGAGAGGCCGCTCTGTACTTCTGCTGCTAAAGCAGCGGTGTGCTCCTCAGTACGGAGGGAGCGTTCCGTGTTTCCATTTAATGTTATGACACCGCGTCGTCTGGGCATCTTGAGCTTGAGATAAGCATAGTGTGGCACTGCATTGAATCGAGCAAATGCGGTTCATCCGAGCAGTGCGTGATAGCCACTGCGGAAGGGGACGATATCGAAGATTAACTCTTCGCTTCGGAAGTTGTCCGGAGATCCAAAGACAACCTCTAGGGTGATTGAGCCCGTACAGCGGGCCTCTACACCCGGTATTACTCCTTTAAAGGTAGTCTTTGTGGGCTTGATCCTTGAGGGATTAATACCCATTTTGTGCACTGTATCCTGATAGAGAAGGTTCAGGCTGCTGCCACCATCCATGAGGACTTGCGTGAGATGGAATTCATCAATAATTGGGTCAAGGAATAGCGCGGCTGAACCGCCATGACGGATACTGGTCGGGTGGTCCCTATGATCGAAAGTGATCAGGCACTAAGACCATGGGTTGAATTTTGGGGCGACTGGCTCTATCGCATAGACGTCCCTGAGCGCGCGCTTGTGCTCCCTCTTGGGGATATGGGTAGCGTATATCATGTTCACCGTTTTGATTTGAGGGGGAAACTTCTTCTGTCCCCTTGTGTTCGGTGGACAGGGCTCCTAGTCATTGTTCTCGCTTTGCGGCATCTTCTCCTGGTCTTCGGCATTTAACTTGCCGACCTGTTTGAAGACCCAACAACTCATGTGGGTATGATTGGCTGGTTTATCAGGGGTGCCATGGATCTGACATGGGCGATCGAGTATGCGGTCCAGGCTGGAAGGGCCCTGATTATTTCTTTTATATGGCTTCTTCCGCTGGCCGGTCGTGGAGCCACTGAATCCGGTGTTGACCGGTGTGTCATCGGTATTATCACTGTTGCTTCGATGCTTGTGTCTGTTGCGTCGGGGCTTGTCGTTGCTATTTCTGGCTTCCGAAGTGCCAGGTTCACTTGTATTGTTATTGCTACGGGCAAGCGAGCTATCTTCGCCTGCGCAAAAGTGGGTCATGAGTGCCGTGAGGGCCGCCATGGTGTCGGGCGAGCCATTCGTCCCGGAGGCTATGTTTAAAGGCCGCTAGGGCTTCGGCATCCGGACAGTCGATGATCTGGTTCTTTTTGGTTAAGAATCTAGTCTAGAATTTCCTGGCTAACTCTCCGGGCTGTTGGATTATGTGACTCAAGTCGTCGGCATCTAGAGGTCGAACATATGTACCTTGGAAGTTGTCAAGGAGGGCTTCTTGCAAGTCCTCCCAGCTGCCAATGGAGTTTTCAGGTAGGCTGTTCAGCTAGTGTCGGGCTAGCCCCTTGAGTTTTAGAGGGAGCTATTTGATGGCATGAAGATCGTCGCCGCGGGCCATGTGAATATGGAGAATAAAGTCTTCAATCCATACCGCTGGATCTGTGGTTCCATCATATGATTTGATATTCATGGGTTTGAACCCTTCTGGGAATTCATGTTCCATTACTTCATCAGTGAAGCAGAGGGGGTGTGCGGCGCCTCTATATCGGGCCACGTCGCGACGTAGTTCGGATGGAGTCCGTCTGCGATTTAAGGCTCGGACGTAATTGTGCTTGCCTTGTTCGGCTTGATAGCCATTGTCGCGCATCGGGGCATGCCCCCGTGATCCGTAGATCGATCTGGATAGACCTGCTTTATTCTTTAGGCCTTGCCAGAGATCATACATGTATACCCAAGCTGTTTTATCCCTGCCTTTACCGCGAGGTAGTACGGGCTGGTGTTCGGCTTGAGTTGTCATTTTGTCCTGGCCGCGTGGTGGTCGATTACTCGCATTACGCGCTGATGGTGCAGGCTCAAGTGCCTCGTGATTGAATTGGGGTAGCAGTTTATGCTTCGGATAACTTTTGGTTGGCTGCTCGCGGCCGTATTCTTCTGCTGCCAGGACATTAGTCCATCTATCGTTGAGAAGATCTTGATCAGCTTGAAGCTGCTGCTGCTTCTTTTTCAGGCTCCTTGTAGTGGCTATTAGCTGTTGCTTAAAGTGCTCCCGCTCGAGAGGTCCCTCAGGCACGATAAAGTCTTCGTCGCCGAGGCTCACCTCATCCTTGGAGAGTGGACGATAACTGTTGTCCTCTGAGTCTTCGTGCACGGCCTGTTCATCAGGGCCGACTCGCCCATCTTCCCGTTCGTCCTGTCCGGAAGTTGGCTCGACGGGGTCTTCATTGTCTTCGGCATCGTCTAGAGTATTATTTTCTCCTGTGCCGGTATTGCTGTCTTTCTCACAACATGACTTAGAACGGCGTCGCTGTCGTCGGCGCTTTGGCTGTGTCTCAGGAGGTTTATCTTCCACTGGGTCTTCTTTGTCATTGTCGTTAACTTCTTTGGGTATGTCCACCATGTATACATCGTAGGAGGAGGTGGCCGTCCAGCGCCCGGTAAATGACGGGTCTTGGGCCTGCTCCTCTTCGGCATTGTCGTCCATACTGTCGATGTCTCCGGAGTCATAGTCGAGCATGTCGGTTAGATCTTCAACAGTGGCTATTAAGTGGGAGGTGGGTGGGAAGCGAAATTCCCCGTCATCAGCCCCCAGTTCAAACCGGATATAATTCGGTTGTGAGTCCCCTCCTAAAGAGAGGGGTTTTAATGAGTTTAACACATCACCTAAAGGTGAGTGCCGGAAGATGTCCGTGGAACTGAATTCGATGATTGGCGCCGGGTAAGGCTCGGCGAATGTGGATGCACGTAGTTTGGAACCGGTGGCCGAAGATGGATCCGGGAGTCCAGTGATGCAAACCCCGCTCGAGGTTGGGTCTGTGTGCGGCTCCAACGGCGCTGAGTCTACGGCTTCCGTGGCGGGGTTAAGCTTCCCATCTTCGGATGGCACAAGCTGCTCCGGATCTAGGGCCAGAGCACTTATAGGAGCGATCTCCTGGGTATGATCTAATGACAGATTTAGGTCATGTTCATCACGGTGGCAGGGAACGGCTGCCATGGGCTCGAATCCGTCGAAGATCAAGTCTCCGCGGATATCAGCGACGTAGTTCAAGCTTCCAAACCTGACCTAACGGCCAGGGGCGTAGCTGTCGATCTGCTCTAGATGGCCAAGCGAGTTGGCCCGCAGTGCAAAGCCGCCGAATACAAAGATCTGGCCAGGGAGAAAGACATCCCCCCCGGCAGCATTGTTGTAGATGATGGATGGAGCCATTGAACCTTCTGATGACGATACAGCGGAACTCTCAATGAAAGCACCAATGTCAGTGTCAAAGCCAGCGGATCTTGGGTAGGGGGTCCCGAACTATGCGTCTAAGGTTGATGGTAACAGGAGACAGGGGACACGATGTTTACCCAGGTTCGGGCCCTCTCTATGGAGGTAATACCCTACTTCCTGCTTGATTGATCTTGATGAATATGAGTATTACAAGAGGTGATCTACCTCGAGATCGTAATGGCTAAAACCCTAGAAGTCTAGCCTATATGATTATGATTGTCTCTACGGACTAAACCCTCCGGTTTATATAGACACCAGAGGGGACTAGGGTTATACAAAGTCGGTTACAGAGAAAGGAATCTTCATATCCGAATATAAAACTTGCCATCCAGGCCAAGGAGAGTCCCATCCGGACACGGGTGAGAGTCTTCAGTCTTGTATCTTCATGGCTCAACAGTCTGGCCCGTGTCCAACAGGCCGGACGCCCGAGGACCCCTTAGTCCAGGACTCCCTCAATGACCTTATCTAATTTAACAAACATGGGGTCATCTATATCATTATCATCATAATTATCCTCCGCATCAAGGTACTCATCACTAGGAGTAGGAGGAGTGAAGAGAGGAGGATTTGATCGTGGGGTTAGCTTGACTTTGTCAGGAGAGTTTTGGTCCTCTCCATCTTCTACCACAGCCTTTGCCATTAGGCACTTATGACCATTGCCCTTGTAGTCTTTCATATAGTTATAGGTGACAACATCACCACTCTTGTTGACTAGCCTCAAGGTGTTTTGAGAATCTTGAGCAACTCCGGCAACACCACTAACATCATCCGGATCGGATTCTTCATGAGCAACCATTGTTTTCCCATCTCTCTTCTTGAGCTTTGAGTTCAAGGGGTTTGGCAACTTCTTCTTGGGAAAGGTCTTGGGAAACCTTGGTTTATCTTCTCACTTCTCATAGGGGCAATCGTTCGAGAAGTGGTTGGCTTCTTCACAGTTGTAACATTTTCTTACTTTCTTCTTTTGGAATCTTCCCTTGAATTTTCCCGCGCTAAACTTGTTAGCAAAGAGGGCAATGTCTGCATATGAAGGGCTCTCATCAGAGTCAATCTCATCACCGCCTTCATCCTCATCATCTTCTTCTTCACTTTGCTCTTCTTCATATACATGCTTGGCCTTCAGTGCAAGATTGATTTTTGATGTTGAGGTACCATGCATGGCAAGATGTTTTGTAGCATTTGCCTTGACTCTTCAAATAGTTGAAAGGTGGATATGATGTCATCCGGAGTCATTTCCTTGAATCCATGGTGTTGTCTTATGTCCCACACCATTTGGTGATGATACGGAGCAAGAGCATGAAGCAACTTATCCACGAGAAATCGCTTAGTCAAGTTGAATCCATCTTGTGTCTTGTCACATTCACATGACTCTATGTCAATGGTGAGAGTCATGAGACGCTCAAGGAGTTGCTTGGGAGATTCACCTTTCTCCATACAAAAATTTTGCAATTGACCCTTGGCGATTTCATATTGAGCAAGCCAGAGAGTGGAGGTACCGCTCTTGGTCCTCACAATGCTATCCCATAATTCCTTGGCACTTGTGATATGTATGTATGGTCTCCTTTGCTTGTCAGTCATACCTCTCCTTATGCACATGGTTTATGTGTCGTTGAGATTCTTGTCATATACCTCTCTTGGAGTAAGATTCTTCGGGTTAATAGCTTGGTAGCCATACTCCAAGATCTCCAACATCTCATCATTTTCCATATCAAAGATGATCCTGCATAGCAACTCTCCACAAAGCAAAATCGGTAGTTTCATCAAGTAAAGGAGGTTTGCCTTGAGGGTTATACTTTGGTTTCTCTATCTGAGGTCTTGCATAAAGCCAAGGAACACTGGAGTGTTCATTACTAGGAGGTTGTTGGCCAAGTGAAGGAGTAGGCACAGCTGGCCTCGAGGCCGCACCACCAGAAAGTGGTGCAAGCATCGTGGTTAGTGTGGCTATTCTCATTTGAACCAAGGCCTCAAGAGAAGCATCATTCTCCTCCTTTTGCTTAGCAAGAGCCCGTTCCAGATCCTCAGAAGTGAAGGACTTGACTTCTGTGGAAGCCGCGCACGTATTCTTCGGATCTGCAACAAGGGGAGTCCCATCGGGGTTCATCTCGCTCTAGGGCAGTTAAGCCACAAGAATAGAGCATGAGGCTCTGATACCAATTGAAAGGATCAAGATAGACCTAGAGGGGGTGAATAGGTACAAATACAAATTTTAATTATTACTTATCAATTTTAGGCAATAATGCGGAATATGAAAGTGAGCCTAACAATTGCAAGTATGATGCTAAGAGCTAAGCAAGGTAAACAAGTAACACAACTATGTGAGTAAGCAAGCACAATATTATATAAGTAAGTACAAGAGACAAATAACCACAAGTAGGGAGTTAGGGTTAGTAATAACCGCAACTCCGAGAGACGAGGATGTATGTCGATGTTCACTTCCTTGGAGGGAAGCTATATCACCATTAGAGAGGTGGATGTTACCACGAAGGCACACCAATGCCACAAAGGCTCACCCTATTCTCCCTTTGAGACAACACCACAAAGGCGTTTCTCAACCACTAGTGGTAGACCTTGGGGTGATCTCCAAACCCTCACAAACATTCCGGGGGTAATCACAATGATCGATTCCTCTCGGAATGACTCCTACCGCCTAGGAGTCTTCAACCTCCAAGAGTAACAAGAACGATGGGAAATGCTCAAGAACTTGCTCAAATCATGAATTCCTTTGGTGAGAAGAAGGGGAAGGAGTGGATCTATCACTTTATTGGAGAACTTCTCTCAAATGTTCCCAAATCCCTTGGGGATCTAGGATTTGGTGTAGGGGGTCAAGAGAGTGAGTGAAATGTGTTCTTGGAGAGCTTAATAGTGAATGGTTAACCTTATCCCGTGGAGGGAGGAGGCTATATATAGTAGTAGTGTAAAAACTGACTGTTGAGCCACTTAGTGTACTGATGTTGTCGGACGTCCGGTGAGTACCGCAAGTCCGGTGGCACAGATTGGACGGGACGTCCGGTCGGGCCGCCGATCATTCGGTCGCTGGGAATCCTATCAGGCCACAAAAGAAGCACAATGCACACAGCCACCAGATGTCTGGAAGGTGCCGGTCGTTGTCCGGTGACCGGTCGCCCGGTGAGGATCTAAAATACGTTAAGAAGTGTTATGTTGAGGATGTACCGGATTTTCGGAGAGAAACAGACGTTCGGTGACCGGTCATCTGGAGTGGACCGGATTTCCGCTATATTCTTTCTGTGAGGATGCACTAGACATCCAGAGAGAGCCAGATGCCTTGTCGTCTATGAAGGGTCGGATGTCTGTAGAATACCGGTCGTCCAGTGAAAACAGAGCAAACTAGCTCATGAGCACAAAGATCTTTGTGCACAAGTTGGTGGAAGAGCTAGGGGTGAAACAGAGATTTTGTGAGAGGATACTTTGTGGGTTTTGAGCAAGTCTTTCATGAAATCTGACGATCCCCTCTTAATAGTGCGGGATCCCTATACTCAAGAACAAACCGAAAGAGAGCCAAAGCTATTGTCTTGTATCTCCGCTCTTGAGTGATATATATTTGTCCGTAGTCATGATCCATACACGGCTCTTGAGACATAATCCTGAGATATACTTGATAAAAATTATTAGTCCTTGATGACCCACAAGTATAGGGGATCTATCGTAGTCCTTTCGATAAGTAAGAGTGTAGAACCCAATGAGGAGCAGAAGGAAATGATAAGCGGTTTTCAGCAAGGTATTCTCTACAAGCACTGAAATTATAGGTAACAGATAGTTTTGTGATAAGATAATTTGTAACGAGCAACAAGTAACAAAAGTAAATATAGTGCAGCAAGGTAGCCCAATCCTTTTTGTAGCAACGGACAAGCCTGGACACACTCTTATATAAATAAAAGCGCTCCCGAGGACACATGGGAATTATCATCAAGCTAGGTTTCCTCACAATCATATGATTCGCGTTCGGTACTTTGATAATTTGGTATGTATGTGGACCGATGCTTGGGTACTGTCCTTACTTGGACAAGTATCCCACTTATGATTAACCTCTATTGCAAGCATCCACAACTACAACAAAAGTATTAAGGTAAACCTAACCATGGCATGAAACATATGGATCCAAATCACCCCCTTACGAAGCAACGCATAAACTAGGGTTTAAGCTTCTGTCACTCTGGCAACCCATCATATACTTATTACTTCCCAATGCCTTCCTCTAGGCCCAAATAATGGTGAAGTGTCATGTAGTCGACGTTCACATAAAACCACTAGAGGAGAGACAACATACATCTCATCAAAATATCGAACGAATACCAAATTCACATGACTACTACTAGCAAGACTTCTCCCATGTCCTAAGGAACAAACGTAACTACTCACAAAGCATATTCATGTTCATAATTAGAGGGGTATTAATATGCATATAGGATCTGAACATATGATCTTCCACCAAATAAACCAACTAGCATCAACTACAAGGAGTAATTAACACTACTAGCAACCCACAGGTACCAATCCCAGACTTGGAGACAAGAATTGGATACAAGAGATGAACTAGGGTTTGAGAGGAGATGGTGCTGGTGAAGATGTTGATGGAGATTGACCCCCTCCCGATGATAGGATCGTTGGTGATGGCGATGGAGATGATTTCCCCCTCCCGGAGGGAAGTTTCCCCGGCAGAACAGCTCCGCCAGAGCCCTAGATTGGTTCTGCCAAGGTTCCGCCTCGTGGCGGCGGAGTCTCATCCCGAAAGCTTGCTTATGATTTTTTCTCAACGAAAGACTCCATATAGCAGAAGATGGGCATCGGAGGGCCACCAGGGGGCCCACGAGGCAGGGGCGCCCCCCCCCCCACCCTCATGGCCAGGGTGTGGCCCCCCTCTGGAACTTCTTGCACTCAGTATTTTTTATATATTCTGAAAATGACTTCCGTGAAGTTTCAGGACTTTTGGAGCTGTGCAGAATAGGTCTCTAATATTTGCTCCTTTTCCAGCCCAAAATCCCAGCTGCTGTTATTCTCCCTCTTTATGTAAACCTCGTAAAATAAGAGAGAATAGGCATAAGTATTGTGACATAATGTGTAATAACAGCCCATAATGCAATAAATATCAATATAAAAGCATGATGCAAAATGGACGTATCAACTCCCCCAAGGTTAGACCTCGCTTGTCCTCAAGCGAAAGCCGAAATCGAAAAATATGTCCACATATTTAGAGATAGAGGTGTCGATAAAAATAAAATACGGACATGAGGGCATCATGATCATTCTTAGAACAACAACTTATATAATTCTTGTCATATGATGTCTCATGCTAGAGTAGCAATTCAATCACAATTTCAAGTATGAATCATAAACTTCATTAAAAACTAACAAACTATAATCTCAGTCATTGGAGCAATTGCAATTTATCATAACATAGGAAAGAGTCAATATAAGAGCTTTTCAGCAAGTCCACATACTCAACTATCATATAGTCTTTCACAATTGCTAACACTCACGCAATACTTATGGGTATGGAGTTTTAATCGGACACAGAGAAAGATAGGGGCTTATAGTTTTGCCTCCCAACGTTTTACCTCAAGGGTAATGTCAACAATAATAGTGCATGAAAACTCACATCCAATTAGCCATATATACCAGGATCTTTCCAACATGTTGTGCTTGCCAAAAGATAAAGTGTAAAAAGGAAGGGTGAAGATCACCATGACTCTTATGTAAGGTAGGAGATAAAAGTAAAAGATAGGCCCTTCGCAGAGGGAAGCAGAGGTTGTAATGCGCTTTTATGGTTGGATGCACAAAATCTTAATGCGAAAGAACGTCACTTTATATTGCCACTTGTGATATGGACCTTTATTATGCAGTCCGTCGCTTTTATTTCTTCCGTATCACACAATCGTATAAAGCTTATTTTCTCCCACACTAATAAGTCATACATATTTAGAGGGCAATTTTTATTGCTTATACCGATGACAACTTACTTGAGGAATCTTACTCAATCCATAGGTAGGTATGGTGGACTCTCATGGCAAAACTGGTTTAAGGGTGTTTGGAAGCACAAGTAGTATCTCTACTTGGTGCAACGAATTTGACTAGCATCAGGGGGAAAGGCAAGCTCAATCATGTTGGATGATCCATGAAAATATAATTTATCTCAGATGTAAGAAAACATAACCCATTACGTTGTCTTCCTTGTCCAACGTCAACTCTTTAGCATGTCATATTTTAATGAGTGCTCACAATCATAAAAGATGTCCAATATAGTGTATTTATATGTGAAGACCTCTCTTTCTTTATTACTTCCAATTAATTGCAACGATGACGAAAACTATGTTTGTCCACTCTCAACAACTTTTATTCATCATACTCTTTCTATGTGAGCTCATTACTCTCCATAAGATCCGTATGATCTCTTTCATTCTTTTTATTTCTTTCTCTTTTCTTTTATTCACTCAAGATCATGGCAAAATAATCAAGCCCTTGACTCAACACTAATCTTTATTATATATAGCTCAATGACTCGATTACATAGGAGGATCATAAAGCAAAACTCACAACTAGATCATACTAAGAAATTTTACTCTACTAGATCAAAATATTATCAAAAGGATCGAACTAAGAAAAATGGTAAAGATAAAAGTGATGGTGATACGATACTGGGGCACTCCCCCAAGCTTGGCAGTTGCCAAGGGGAGTGCCCATGCCAAATACTCAGTTCTTCTTTGTTGGTGGAGAGGGTGGAGTTGTTGATGATGTAGGCTTGTCGTCCCTCTTCCAAGGCATAGGCTCACCATCATAGAGGGATGAACGAGTCTCCGGAATCCTCAAATCTGCAGCCAAACTCATCCTCTTGAATCTATATTCATACTCACAGTTTTGGTTTTGCAGGTCGTAGATTTGGGCTTGGAGGTGCTCGATCTTCTCGTGAAGCTTGAAGATGGTCTCCCCAATGTTCTTGGCATCCAGCTTGTGGTTGTTGGTGAACTCCGCGATCATCATATGGTTGGTGTCGAGTCCGCGTTGCACCATCTCCTAGCACTTGAAAACTTGTTGCTCCATTGCCTCAAGCCTTGTCTCCATGCTTCCGGTCCTCCTTGGTCCCTCAACACCGCGGATGTGCAGCACCCCCTCATGCATCTTAATGGTTTGAGGGTGTTGGAGCACTTCCGCGAGGTAGGGGTTGATGACCTTCTCGAAAAACTTGTCCTTGGGGGCACTTGAAGACGACATGACGACCTAGATTTGTTAGAAAAACAACTTGAAACAAAGACGGGAGATATTTGCGTGATACGGGAGTCAAAACCTCTGGGAGATTATATAATGAATTTTTACCAACCAAAATACGTATCGTGCAAGAAAACAGAGTCCGGAGAGCGCATGAGGTGCCCACGAGGCAGGGGACGCGCCCAGGGGGTAGGGCGCGCCCTCCACCCTCGTGGAGCCCTCGTGTCCTTCCCGGACTGCTTCTTATTTTTCTAATTTTCTAAATATTCCTAAACGGAGAAAAAATTTCATTAGAACTGTTTTGGAGTCGGTTTACTTACCGTACCACATACCTATTCCTTTTCGGAGTCTGAAACGTTCCGAAAAGTGTTCCTTATGTATTCCTCCGGAGTTATGGTTGCAATAACATTGGTTTCAACATTTATAGGATTACCCGAGATATAATGTTTGATTCTTTGACCGTTCACCACCTTTGGATTTGTGCCTTCGAAGTTGTTGATTTTTATGGCACTAGAACGATAGACCTCCTCGATAACGTAAGGACCTTTCCATTTATAAAGAAGCTTTCCTACAAAAAATCTTAAACGAGAGTTGTATAGCAATATATAATCACCTACATTAAACTCACGCTTTTGTATCCTTTTGTCATGCCATCTTTTAACCTTTTCTTTAAACAATTTGGCATTCTCATAGGCTTGGGTTCTCCATTCATCAAGTGAGCTAATGTCAAATAACCTTTTCTCACCCGCAAGTTTGAAATCATAATTGAGCTCTTTAATGGTCCAAGATGCCTTATGTTCTAGTCCGAGAGGTAAGTGACATGCTTTTCCATAAACCATTTTATACGGAGACATACTGAGGGAGTCCTGGATTAGGGGGTGTTCGGATGCCGGACTATACCTTCAGCCGGACTCCTGGACTATGAAGATACAAGATTGAAGACTTCGTCCCGTGTTCGGAAGGGACTTTCCTTGGTGTGGAAGGCAAGCTTGGCGATACGGATATGCAGATCTCCTACCATTGTAACCGACTTTGTGTAACCCTAACCCTCTCCGTTGTCTATATAAACTGGAGGGTTTTAGTCCGTAGGACAACATACCCAATAACAATCATACCATAGGCTAGCTTCTAGGGTTTAGCCTGTCCGAACTCGTGGTAGATCTACTCTTGTACTACCCATATCATCAATATTAATCAAGCAGGACGTAGGGTTTTACCTCCATCGAGAGGGCCCGAACCTGGGTAGAACTTCGTGTCCCTTGCCTCCTATTACCATCCGTCCTAGACGCATAGTTCGGGACCCCCTACCCGAGATCCACCAGTTTTGACACCAACATTGGTGCTTTCATTGAGAGTTCCTCTGTGTCGTCACCATCAGGAAGGATGCCTCGCCCCGTCTTCAAAGACGGCACCGTTGCTAAGGGAGCTTTGGCTGTCGGCCAAACCCTCCGGCTAGGTGGTTTTCTTATGACCGCCTATTCGGCTTCTGCGCCGACGATGACCTCTCGAGCCATCGAAAACAATCTTCATGTCAGCATGGAACTCGCCGAGCAGTTAGATCCAATGGAGCTCTCCTCAATAAACGAGCTCTTGGATCGCATCGCCGCCCTGGGAGTTGCTACGGATTACGACCAGATTGGGCCTAAACCCGATCTAAGAGAGATTAACTCTCCCCAATTCACCCATCACGTTGCCATGGTAGAGGGACAGTGCGGCGACCCTTCATCTATCTTAAGGACTAGCTACATCTGGATTCCCGATCTCTCCAAACCAGATACCCGCGGAGGGGAGGATATCACTCAAGACCTGAACTTAGAGTCAGGCGACGGGCTGGATTCATTGGACAGCATCCAGGAATCCAAATTTTCGAGTTCGGAAATTCCTCGGCCTCTGAGCCTCAAATGGGGTGAGGCTTTGGATTTAATTCCGCCCACCCACCCGAACATAAGTGATCTATCCCAAATTAGGCAAGAGCCCGATGAAACAGTACATCATTACTGGGCCAGATTCCTCCTGGTTAAAGACAGGATAAAGGACTGCCGCGAGGAAGACGCAATCTCAATCTTTTGCAATAATTGCACAGACAAGGGAATCCTCAACGCCATAAGTCGCCGTGATATTACATGCTTCGCTGACTTGGCGTCCATCGTACAAGAGTACTGTGCGATGGAAAGCGCCTGGAAAACCAAAATAAAATTTTGGGACGATCCGTCCCTGAATACAAACCCAGTCCGAAATAAAAGGGTGCATCATCGCCAGACACCCGAGTCAAACACTAAAAAGCAAAACCCCTCTACAGGGCATGGAACCATACTGGAAGGATGGCTTATTGGACCCTGTAAAATTCACAGTACAGAGGATGCCACACTAACTCACAGCCTTAGAGCATGTTGGATACTCCGGCAGGTGGCCAAAATTGGCGAAAATCTCCTAATTCCGGAGGCCACAGAAAGCCACCCCAGAGACACCAATACGGTATTAACAGTCTTCGAGACTTCCGCATCAAATAATATGCGAAAACGGACACTCCGCAGCCTTGCCGAAGTCTACCAAGTAGCAACAATAAACCCATGGAGTGACACGGCTATTACCTTTAACGCCAGTGATGAACCTAAATTCCGAACAGCCCGAGCACCAGCCGCATTGGTCCTCAGTCCAATAGTGGACGGCTTTCGTCTTACCAAGGTACTCATGGACGGTGGCAGCGGATTGAACCTCATTTATGAGGAAACCCTTCAAAAAATGGAAATAGACTGGAACCGCATTGAGCGAAGCAGCACAACCTTTAGAGGAATAATCCCCAGTCGGGAAGCGCGCTGTACAGGAAAAATCACACTAGATGTGGTGTTCAGCACACCGGATAATTACAGGTCCGAAGAGATCATGTTCCATGTGGCTCCGTTTAGCAGCGGTTATCACGCTCTGCTAGGGCGGGAAGCGTTTACAATCTTCCAAGCAATACCCCATTATGGGTACATGAAGCTCAAGATGCCCGGGCCTAACGGGATCATCACTCTCGCTAGTGATCCGGACATAGCAATCCGCGCCGAAAACAAGACAGCCGCACTGGCCCTCGAGGCACTATCCGAAGCCCTGTCGGCTAAGGAAGTGACTGCGCTGCGCTCTACGGTGAATAGGGACGATGTGGTACTCGACAAAAGATCCAAGTCCACCTCCTTTAAACCGGCGGACGAAATAGTCAAATTCCAAGTCCATCCAACGGACCCCAATAAAACAGCTTCCATCGGGGCATAGTTAAACCCTAATGTAGACGCTGCACTGCGAGAGTTCCTACGAGAGAACTGGGACATTTTCGCTTGGCACCCTTCAGACATGCCAGGAATCCCACGCAGGCTGGCCGAGCACAGCTTAACTATTCAAACAGGATTCAAACCTGTCAAACAGGCTCTTCGGCATTTTTCCGAACCTAAGAGACATGCCATGAGAGAGGAGCTAGCAAAGCTATTGGAGGCCGGATTCATCAGAGATATAAAACATTCGGACTGGCTAGCAAACCTGGTGATGGTACCAAAGAAGGACAAATCCTGGCGCCTGTGTGTTGATTTTAAAGACCTTAACAAGGCTTGCCCAAAGGATCCCTTCCCCCTCCCCGCATCGATCAAATTATCGACGCTACCGCAGGACACGATTCGTTGTGTTTCCTCGACGCATATTCCGGCTACCATCAAATCAAGATGGCAGAACCAGACCAAGCCGCAACGGCATTTATCACACCATACGGCCCATTCTGCTTCAACACGATGCCCTTCGGGCTCAAAAACGCCGGCGCAACATATCAGCGCATGATTCAGACATGTCTGGCAAACCAGATCGGCAAAACAGTGGAGGCATATGTAGATGATGTGGTCGTCAAAACAAGACATGTCGAATCTCTAGTAGACGACTTGAGGCTCACATTTGATAACCTCCGAACATACGACATCAAGCTCAACCCGGAAAAATGCGTTTTCGGCGTTCCAGCCGGAAAGCTCTTGGGCTTCATTGTATCCGGTAGAGGAATTGAAGCAAATCCAGCCAAGATCCGAGCTCTGTCGCAACTGGATATCCCAAAGGACCTCAAACAAATACAAAAGTTAACCGGATGCGTGGCGGCTCTAAGCCGCTTTATCTCCCGCTTGGGAGAAAAGGCCCTACCCCTTTACCGCCTCCTTCGGCGCACCGAACACTTCAAATGGACGGATGCAGCCACGGCCGGACTCGATGAAATAAAAGCCATACTGGCAACAAACCCAGTCCTGGCCGCGCCAAACATTGGCGAACCAATGCTATTATACATTGCAGCAACACATCAGGTTGTAAGCGCAGTGCTCGTCGTCGAACGAGAAGCGGACGGACACAAATTCCCCCTTCAAAAGCCGGTCTATTATGTGTCCACTGTCCTCACTCCCTGCAAATCACGGTACCCGCATTATCAAAAGATTGCGTACGCGGTATTCATGGCATCCCGGAAGCTACGACACTACTTTCAAGAGTGTTCAATAACAGTAGCCTCGGAAGTACCACTTAACGATATTATAAACAACCGTGACGCAACGGGCCGGATTGCAAAATGGGCCATTGAGCTCCTCCCGTTCGACATAACTTATAAGCCACGGCGAGCCATCAAGTCGCAAGTCTTGGCCGACTTCGTCGCAGAATGGACGGAGGCCGAACTCCCTAAAGAGTACGGCACATATTCAAATTGGATCATGCATTTCGACGGCTCCAAGATGTTGGCCGGACTGGGGGCTGGCGTCGTTTTGACGTCCCCCACAGGAGACACAGTTCAATACGTACTCCAGATTATGTACACGGACTCCAACAATGCAGCCGAATATGAGGCCCTTTTACATAGTCTCCGGATGGCAGTATCCATGGGCATTCAACGCCTAGAGGTGCGCGGGGACTCGAACCTCGCAATATCCCAAATAAATGGAGACTTCGATGCCAAGGATCCAAAAATGGCAGCTTACCGCAACGCCGTCCTAAAAATGTCAGCTCGGTTCGAGGGGCTTGAATTTCACCATATAGCCCGGGAAAATAATCAGGCGGCAGATGTCCTGGCACGCATCGGCGCAAAACGCGATGTAGTCCCCCCAACATCTCCTTGGAAAGGCTGTTCAAGCCATCCGTAGTATGGGAAGGGGAGCCGAACAATAACAGCCCGGACCCAACCGCACTGCCCGACACCGAACATTCTGACACAATCGGAGGCTCTGCCAATGAAATAACACCTTCAGCCCATGTAATAATGGCCGTCATTGCCCCATGGACAGAACCATTCCTCGCCTACCTTACTAGGCAGGAACTCCTTGAGGACCAAAATGAGGCACGCTGCATAGTGCAGCGATCCAAAGCCTACAGAGTCCACGAGGGAGAGCTTTATAAGAAAAGCACTACCGGAGTCCTTCAAAGGTGCATCTCCGAAGAGGAGGGGCGGAACCTCCTGGCTGAAATTCATGCCGGACTCGGCGGTCATCACGCTGCAGCTCGGTCCCTTGTAAGCAAGGCCTTCCGTACAGGCTTTTATTGGCCGACGGCTCGGGCAGACGCTCAGGACTTAGTCCAACGATGCACCGATTGCCAGCTCTTTGCAAACCAAAGCCATATGCCACCCACCGCCCTCCAAACTATCCCCATTACTTGGCCCTTCGCGGTCTAGGGGCTTGACATGGTTGGACCCCTTAAAGGCAGAACCCACAAGCAAAAATACTTACTGGTCATGGTGGATAAGTTCACCAAATGGATAGAAGCCAAGCCTGTTAAGACGGCCGAATCCGGACCGGTGATAGACTTTATATCCGGGGTTGTACACCGTTACGGCGTCCCCCACAGCATCATCACTGATAACGGCACGAACTTCACGGCCGACGAGGTAAAACTCTGGTGCAAAAACATGGGCATCAAGCTCGATTATGCTTCCGTCTATCACCCACAAACTAACGCCAGGTCGAACGTGCAAATGGTCTTATCATGAGCGGCATCAAACCCAGATTAGTGCGGTCCCTCAAGGAATCTAACACGCACTGGGTAGAGGAGCTCGACTCCGTACTCTGGGGGCTGCGGACCACGCCGAATCGCACCACCAGATACACACCATTCTTTATAGTGTACGGCGCAGAGGCAGTTTTGCCTTGCGACATAATTCATGACTCACCTCGAGTGCGCATGTACGAAGAAAGAGAAGCCAAGCTCGATCGGCAGGACAGTTTGGACTCATTGGAGGAGGAGCGCGACGTGGCAAAAGCCCGTTCCGCATTCTATCAACAGCAGGCCCGAAGATACCAGAGCAGAGAAGTACGGGCCAAAAAGTACAACGTTGGCGAATTAGTTCTACGCTTGCCGGACAAGAAAAAGGACAAACTCAAGCCCAAGTGGGAAGGTCCCTTCATAATTGACCAAGTCCTTACTGGTGGAGCGTACCGCCTGCGAGATGCATCGGATAACCGACTCGAGCCGAACCCATGGAACGCAGCCCGTCTCCGAAGATTCTATGCCTAGCGCCGGACTCTGTGTTCGTCTCCTTCCTCTTTCCATTTTTTATATATACTGTTTGTCTTACATTTCTCCCCTTCACCCCTTCCTTTCTCTTATAACCTTAAAAGGCTCATCAAATGACGTGCTATTCGCACTCATTAAACCTGGGGGCTTCTTTTAACAGAAGCTTATTTATACGGGCTTCATGCCCAACACATGTGTTACACTTCCACATGTACCTTTTATTTCACCATTATATGCATCGATATGACTTAAGTTTTGGCCAAGCTGGGTTGCCTGGCTCCTATGCTTACCCCTACGTTCCCGATTATTCGGCTAGGCGGTAAAGGGAGCACCTCTGCGATTGTTACTGCCGGATCAGCCGGATGTGTACCTCAGACTGGGTGAAGCCGAAAGCTAGCGTTCTTAAGGGAATACTCGGTCGGTGACCTAAAAGATGATCTTTTTCACTTATTTATTTATGCGCCCCCAGATGCTTTTTCCTGCGTCTTTTTCGCAGAATGGGCATGCACTTTAGGGCATGCCTCCCAGGGAAAGGAACCCCTAACGGAACTATTCTCCCTGGAAGATGTTTCTTACTAACCATGTAATATAACATAACTAGTCGGGCACTTGTCTGTTCACGCACTAATGACCCCTACGCCTGGTCTCCATGCATTCCCCGGTTCTTATATAACCGCATGGGAATTCGGACACACTCCGGACCGTCAGGTCCCGAGGCTGAAGCGAAAAGGTCGGCCATGACAAACGATCTACAATATGGCTAGAAGGCATTATAAATGACAATTAAATTACATAGTCATTCTAACTGATTGTATTCCTCTTCAATACCATCTAATAGGCTGTCTAATTTACAGTCCTGTTGGGAATACTTTGCGGCCAATTCTACTTGGCCGTATACTAAGCTTACAGGGATCTCCTTACCATCAGGCCCCACAGGACCGACCTCGGCCATGTGGTTCGGGTCAGCCTTTGTGTACCGTGTCTTCACCATAGCCCAGGCCTCCCTAGCGCCTTGACGGCAGGCCGATATCTTCCACAATCGGAAGTGCCACTGTGCTCCCTGTAGCTTCTCCGCAAGCTCTCCAAGACCTTCGGGCATGGAGATGGATGGCCAAAGGGCCTGGGCGACGCCTTGCATCGCCTGCCGAACTCAATCGAGCAGTTGCGAGAGCTCGGGAAGAAGGTCACCCGTAGAACCGGGCATCTCCTCTGCAGGACGACCTGTTAGCACACCTACAGACATTGCTCTATTAGTCGACTTCCCCGCTGAACTTTCTTTCAAAAGTTCGTTCAAGCACTTACTAAATATGCCGCGCCGAAGCCGCTGATTCTCCTTAATGGAGTCTGACAGCTGGGCACGAACATCTTTTAGCTCGACGCCCAGCTTGGTGTTGGCATCTTGAAGATCGTTCTTCTCCCGCCTCACCTTTGTCAGCACCTTCTCACCAGCCTTTAACTGGCGTAGGAGGTGTTCCCTTTCCGGATTCAATCTGGCGCCATCTGCAATTTCATTTGTCAGATTCGCACCCATGCCGTGCTTCGCAAAATACTTATCTTTTGAAGTGTATATTACCAGAGGGGGTCTCCTTGGGCTCCCCTGCCGCGGCTAGTGCGGCCTCAAGTTGGGCTTTGCACTCTTCCAGCTCCTTGGACGGTAGGGAATTCTTTTCTGTAAGAACCTGCATAACAAATGATCCTTAAATCAGTTATTCTAACTGTTTCAAGTCTCTGGGGCTACTGGTATATATATATATAATTACCAAAATTTTCTTACCCGTATGTCTTTTACATATTGCTCCGTGGCTCTGGCTAGACCATTTTGAGTGGCACGGAGGTATGCATCTCCCAAGTTGAAGGCATCTAACGCCCCTTGGGAGAAACAAGCGTCACGAAGAATTGTTCGGCGACGCGTGTGGTTCATGGCACTCTCCACCTCAGAGTTGGTGGCAGACAACCCATCCACATCCTTCGTCGGAGGAGCGTCTGGCGCGCGCCTTGCGTTCGCCTCCGCCTCCGGACCAGGCGTTGGAGCCTAGCTGGTGGAGGCGCGATTGGCAGCCTCTCCGGATATAGTCCGGCGAGGTCTCTTTGTCCTGAAGAGAGCATGAGTGTCAATGTGACTAGAAGGTATAACACCTGGGATAAGGAGGGGCGCCATACCTTTGCACTGACGCCTCAGTCCGGACTGCACTCCTTTTCTGCCCACGGGGCCCTGCGACCCCTCGTTGGCTTGTCGCCGCAGGTTCGGCCTTCCGCCTTAAAAACCTCCCCTGCAAAGTTCGGTTGTAATCAAGAAACTGAAAACATGAGAGGGCGGACACCTATTCAGGGTACTGGGACTTCGATCTCAGTTACCTGGGAGGCCGGGATTAGCCCTGGGTAATCGGTCGTAATGGCCACCAAGGCGTTGTCCTTGCTCAATTGATGGAACAGTCCATCGATCAGCTCCACAGATATGTCCGAATCCTCTTGAGAGGACGGGTCGAGGGACCGTCCTGGGTCCTCGGGTTGTGGAGGAGGGCTGCTTATTTCCTTAACAGCCCGGCGCAGTTCCTGTGTTGAAGTCATCAGACTGAATATTTAACAATGGGAATGCAAAACGGATGGGCAAGTAAATACGACCGCTTACCCAGCTTGGGGGATTGTGCATAGAGAATCCACCCTGTGGGTTGACGCGGAGAAATTCCTCCTCTTCTCCCTTATACAAAGTGGACAAGATCTTTAGTAGAGCGGCAGCTGAATCTGGCCCCTTACGGCCATAGCGGGTAGCGTCGTCCTCCTCGTTGAAGTCCCACATGGGGTGGCTTCTATACTGAAGCGGCTGCAACCCCCCCCCCCCCGCATGATGCATTCGGCCATAACCCCGATCATGGTTAGTCCGGAATGGGCTAACAATCTTATTCGGCCCATCAGGTAAATGATGTCCCTGTCACTTTCCCTCTGAGGGCTCCGTGGACGCCAGCTTAGGTGCTTCTTTAAGGGAGCACTGTCGAATTCAGGGAGGCCGATCCGGACAGGATCCGGCAGCGGGACGTCTTCTATATAAAACCATTCCAAGGGCCAGTCTTCGGACGCCTTCTTTGGGGTTCCGGACAGATATCCGGTCCCGGCGATACGCCACACTTCGGCTCCGCCCACTTGATACATTGACCCCTCCTTAGAGCAGGGCACAAGGCAGAATATCCTTTTCCATAGCCCAAAATGAGCCTCGACGCCCAAAAACAGCTCGCAGAGGGCTACGAAGCCCACGATATGCAATACGGAGGCAGGCGTGAGATTGTGTAGCTAGAGGCCGTAGAACTCCAGCAGCCCCCGGAGAAATGGATGGATTGGAAACCCGAGCCCCCTTATTAAACAAGGGACAAGGCATACCGGCTCTCCTTTGGAGGGATTGGGGGCACTCTCCGCTTGCTTTTCGTCATTATAGATGGCAAGACCGGCTCGAACCAGGATCATATAGGCCGGGGGGAGAAATCCCTTGGTCTGGAGCGTCACTAGCTCGCTATGCGGGATGGAGCATCTCTCCCAATATCCAGGCTGAGGGCTGGAAGGGTGAGAGGAGGAGTTGCGATGGCTGGCCATGATGGAATGGACCTTTGTCGGATGCGCTCTGATGACCACTCGTGAAGGGGGGAAGATGTGGTTTGGATCTAAATCCTCGTCCCCTTAAATAGGGCAGCTCATTTACGCGGCTGGGGGTGTGAATGTAAAAACAATCCGGCTTTTCATATTCGTTTGACACGTGGGAAACAACCATTATTGGGCGTATAAGCCAAGGAGCGCAACATCTACAAGAAACCGGACTTTATTCAATAGGTACACGGAATTTGGAGGAGAACCCGCCTTGCAATGCCGAAGACAATCTGCGCACCGGACTCATCGTCATTGAATCCTGGTTCCGGGGCTACTGAGGGAGTCCTGGACTATGAAGATACAAGATTGAAGACTTCGTCCCGTGTCCGGAAGGGACTTTCCTTGGCGTGGAAGGCAAGCTTGGCGATACGGATATGCAGATCTCCTACCATTGTAACCGACTTTGTGTAACCCTAACCCTCTCCGATGTCTATATAAACCGGAGGGTTTTAGTCCGTAGGATAACATACACAATAACAATCATACCATAGGCTAGCTTCTAGGGTTTAGCCTCTCCGATCTCGTGGTAGATCCACTCTTGTACTACCCATATCATCAATATTAATCAAGCAGGACATAGGGTTTTACCTCCATCAAGAGGGCCCGAACCTGGGTAAAACTTCATGTCCCTTGCCTCCTGTTACCATCCGGCCTAGACACACAGTTCGGAACCCCCTAGCCGAGATCCGCCGGTTTTGACACCGACACATACCCATAGGATTTTTATATGCAGTTCTATAGGCCCATAATGCATCATCAAGTTTCTTGGACCAATTCTTTCTAGATCTATTAACAGTCTTTTGCAAAATTAATTTGAGTTCTCTATTACTCAATTCTACTTGATCAGTAGACTCTGGGTGATAAGGAGATGCAATTCTATGATTAACATCATACTTAGGAAGCATTTTACGGAAAGCACCATGAATAAAATGTGAACCACCATCAGTCATTAGATATCTAGGGACTCCAAACCTTGGAAAAATAACTTCTTTAAGCATCTTAATAGAGGTGTTATGATCAGCACTACTAGTTGGAATAGCTTCTACCCACTTAGTAACGTAATCAACAGCAACTAAAATATGTGTATATCCATTAGAGGCAGGAAAAGGTCCCATATAATCAAAGCCCCAAACATCAAATGGTTCAATAACAAGTGAATAATTCATAGGCATTTCTTGACGTCTACTAATATTGCTGATTCTTTGACATTCATCACAAGGCGAGACAAACTTACGGGCATCCTTGAAGAGAGTAGGCCAATAAAAACCGGATTGCAATACTTTGTGTGCAGTTCTATCTCCAGCATGGTGTCCTCCATAAGCCTCGGAGTGAAACTTGCGTATGATCTGTTCCTGTTCATGCTCAGGTACACAACGTCTAATAACACCATCTACTCCTTTATAAAGATGTGGGTCATCCCAAAAGTAATGTCGTAAATCATAGAAGAACTTTTTCTTTTGCTGGTATGTGAAACTAGGTGGTATAATCTTAGCAACAATGTAATTAGCATAATCAGCATACCATGGAGCAGTATGAGAAGCATTTATGACATTTATTTGTTCATCAGGAAAGCTATCATCAATAGGTAGTGGGTCATCAAGAACATTTTCTAACCTAGACAAGTCTGCAACTGGGTTCTCAGCTCCCTTTCTATCAATAATATGCAGATCAAATTCTTTTAGGAGGAGAACCCATCTAATAAGTCTAGGTTGAGCATCTTTCTTTTCCATAAGATAATTAATAGCAGCATGATTTGTGTGAATAGTTACTTTAGAATCAACAATATAAGGTCTGAACTTATCACAAGCAAATACAACTGCTAAAAATTCTTTTTCAGTAGTGGCATAATTTCTCTGAGCATTGTCTAGAGTTTTACTAGCATATTGAATAACATTTAGTTTCTTATCAACTCTTTGCCCTAGAACAGCACCCACAGCATAATCACTAGCATCACACATAATTTCAAAAGGTAAATTCCAATCAGGTGGCTGAACAATAGGTGCGGAGATCAATGCTCTCTTAAGTATTTCAAAGGCTTCTACACAATCATCATCAAAGACGAATGGTATATCTTTTTGTAATAAATTAGTCAGAGGCCGATTTTTTTTGGAGAAGTCCTTAATGAACCTCCTATAAAAACCGGCATGACCAAGGAAACTTCTTATACCTTTGATGTCCTTGGGACACGGCATCTTTTCAATAGCATCAACTTTAGATTTATCAACTTCAATGCCTCTTTCAGAATTTTTTTGCCCCAAGACAATACCTTCATTAACCATAAAGTGGCATTTCTCCCAATTCAAGACAAGGTTAGTTTCTTCACATCTCTGCAAAACTTGATCAAGGTTGCTTAATCAATCATCAAAAGAGGATCCATAAACAGAGAAATCATCCATGAATACCTCACATATCTTTTCACAGAAATCAGAAAATATAGCCATCATGCATCTTTGAAAGGTAGTAGGTGCATTACATAAACCAAAAGGCATATGTTTATAAGCAAAAGTACCGAAAGGGCAAGTAAAAGTGGTCTTAGATTGATCCTCAGATGTCACGGGTATTTGGGAGAAATCAGAATAGCTATCTAGAAAGCAAAAATGAGTATGTTTGGATAATATTCCTAGCATTTGATCAATTAAAGTTAAGGGGTAATGATCTTTTTTAGTAGCCTTATTTAATTTTTAGAAATGAATTACCATCCTATAACCTGTAATAATTCTTTGCGGAATCAATTCATCTTTATCATTAGGAACGACAGTAATACCTCCCTTCTTATGGACACAATGGACAGGACTTACCCACTGACTATCAGCAACGGGATAAATTATACCTGCCTCAAGGAGCTTTAGTATTTCTTTTCTTAACACTTCCTTCATCTTAGGGTTCAGTCGTCGTTGGTGATCAATAACTGGTTTGGCATCTTTTTCCAAATTTATTTTGTGTTGACATAGAGTGGGACTAATGCCCTGAAGATCATCAAGAGTATATCCAATAGCAGCATGGTGCTTCTTCAAAGTTTTCAATAATCTTTCTTCCTCCTTCTATGAAAGGTTAGAACTAATAATAACAGGATATATCTTATTTTCATCAAGATAAGCATATTTAAGAGTATCAAGCAATGGTTTAAGCTCAAACACAGGATCACCCTTGGGTGGAGGAGGATCCCCTAAGATTTCAATAGGAAAGTTGTGTTTTAGAATAGGTCCCTGTTTAAAGAACACTTCATCTATTTCCCTTCTTTCATTCATAAACATATCATTTTCATGGTCTAGCAAATATTGTTCTAAAGGATCACTAGGAGGTACGACAATAGAAGCAAGACCAATAATTTCATCTTTACTAGGCAATTCTTCTTCACGGTGTTGTCTATGAAATTTATAAAAGTTGAACTCATGAGACATACCACCTAAATCAATAGTAATAACATCCTTCTTGCAGTCTATCCTAGCATTAATAGTGTTTAAGAAGGGTCTACCAAATATAATGGGACAAAAGCTATCTTGTGGGGAACCAAGAACAAGAAAATCAGCAGGATATTTAGTTTTCCCACACAAGACTTCAACATCTCTAAAAATTCCCATTGGTGAAATAGTATCTCTATTGGCAAGTTTAATGGTGACATCAATTTCATCTAACTCAGCAGGTGCAATATCATGCATAATTTCTCTGTATAAGTCAATAGGTATTGCACTAGCACTAGCACTCATATAACACAAGCCATGATAACAATGATATCCTATTTTAACAGAAATAACAGGCGTGCCTACCACAGGTATATGTTTATCTTTAGCACAAGGTTTAGCAATTCTAGCAGTTTTATCACAGAAATAAATAACATGCCCATCAATATTATCAGCCAAGAGATCCTTAACAATAGCAATATTAGGTTCAACTTTAACTTGCTCAGGAGGTGTATAGGTTCTAATATTGCTTTTACGAACCACAGTTGAAGCTTTAGCATGATCTTTTATCCTAACAGGAAAAGGTGGTTTCTCAACATAAGTAGTAGGAATAATAGGATCATTATAAGTGATAGTCTTTTCTTCAACTTTAATAGGTGTAGCTACTTTTACTTCAATGGGGGGATGATATTTAAACCACTTCTCCTTAGGGAGATCAACATGAGTAGCAAAAGATTCACAGAAAGAAGCTACTATCTCAGAGTCAAGTCCATATTTAGTGCTAAATTTATGGAAAACATCGGTATCCATAAAAGATTTAACACAATCAAACTTAGGTGTCATACCTGACTCCTTACCTTCATCGAGATCCCAATCTTCAGAGTTGCGTTTAATTCTTTCCAATAAATCCCATTTGAATTCAATAGTCTTCATCACAAAAGAGCCAGCACAAGAAGTATCGAGCATGGTGCGGTTGTTATCAGAAAGCCGAGCATAAAGTTTTGAATAATCATTTCTCTTGAGAGCTCATGATTGGGGCATGAATATAACATTGACTTAAGCCTCCCCTAAGCTTGAGCGATGCTTTCTCCTTCGCGAGGCCAAAATTTATATATATAATTACAATCATGATGAACAAGATGCATAGGACAAAACTTCTGATGAAATTCCAATTTCAATTGTTTGTAGTTCCATGATCCCATATCATCACATAACCTATACCATGTCAATGTGTCTCCCTCCAAAGATAAAGGGAAGACCTTCTTCTTGATAACATCATCGGGCATACCTGCAAGCTTAAATAATCCACAAACTTCATCCACATATATTAGGTGCTCATCAGGATGTAATGTTCCATCTCCTGCAAAAGGATTAGCTAGCAGTTTTTCTATCATACCCGAAGGAATTTCAAAGCACACATTTTCGTTTTCAGTAGGTTGAGGAGCAACTCTATGCTCTACTGGTCGGGGTGAAGATACCCCGAACAAGCCCCTCAAAGGATTACTTTCCATAGTAACAAGTGACAGTAAATTTCAGCACACTATACAAACTTTTCCTTACCAAATTCCACCTACCAAAGGCGCTTCACTCCCCGGAAACAGCGACAGAAAAGAGTCTTGATGACCCACAAGTATAGGGGATCTATCATAGTCCTTTTGATAAGTAAGAGTGTCGAACCCAATGAGGAGCAGAAGGAAATGATAAGCGGTTTTCAGCAAGGTATTCTCTGCAAGCACTGAAATTATAGGTAACAGATAGTTTTGTGATAAGATAATTTGTAACGAGCAACAAGTAACAAAAATAAATATAGTGCAGCAAGGTATCCCAATCCTTTTTGTAGCGAAGGACAAGCCTAGACACACTCTTATATAGAGAAAAGCGCTCCCGAGGACACATGGGAATTATCGTCAAGCTAGGTTTCATCACGATCATATGATTCGCGTTCGGTACTTTGATAATTTGGTATGTAGGTGGACCGGTGCTTGGGTATTGTCCTTACTTGGACAAGCATCCCACTTATGATTAACCTCTATTGCAAGCATCCGCAGCTACAACAAAAGTATTAAGGTAAACCTAACCATAGCATGAAACATATGGATCCAAATCAGCCCCTTACGAAGCAACGCATAAACTACTCACAAATCTAGCAACCCATCATCTACTTATTACTTCCCAATGCCTTCCTCTAGGCCCAAATAATGGTGAAGTGTCATGTAGTCGACGTTCACATAACACCACTAGAGGAGAGACAACATACATCTCATCAAAATATCGAACGAATACCAAATTCACATGACTACTAATAGCAAGACTTCTCCCATGTCCTAAGGAACAAACGTAACTACTCACAAAGCATATTCATGTTCATAATCAGAGGGGTATTAATATGCATATAGGATGTGAACATATGATCTTCCACCAAATAAACCAACTAGCATCAACTACAAGGAGTAATTAACACTACTAGCAACCCACAGATACCAATCCCAGACTTGGAGATAAGAATTCGATACAAGAGATGAACTAGGGTTTGAGAGGAGATGGTGCTAGTGAAGATGTTGATGGAGATTGACCCCCTCCCGATGAGAGGATCGTTGGTGATGACGATGGCGATGTTTTCCCCCTCCCGGAGGGAAGTTTCCCCAGCAGAACAGCTCCGCCACAGCCCTAGATTGGTTCCGCCAAGGTTCTGCCTCGTGGTGGTGGAGTCTCGTCCCAAAAGCTTGCTTATGGTTTTTTTCTCAACGAAATACTCCATATAGCAGAAGATGGGCATCGAAGGGCCACCAGGGGGCCCACGAGGCAGGGGGCGCGCCCAGGGGGGTACGGCGCGCCCCCACCCTCGTGGCCAGGGTGTGGCCCCCCTCTGGAACTTCTTGCGCTCAGTATTTTTTATATATTCTGAAAATGACTTCCGTGAAGTTTACGGACTTTTGGAGCTGTGCAGAATAGGTCTCTAATATTTGCTCCTTTTCCAGCCCAAAATCCCAGCCGCCGGCATTCTCCCTCTTTATGTAAACCTTGTAAAATAAGAGAGAATAGGCATAAGTATTCTGATATAGTGTGTAATAACAGCCCATAATGCAATAAATATCGATATAAAAGCATGATGCAAAATGGATGTATCAGTCCCCTATATGCATGTTGTCATCAACATCAAAATAAGATTAAGGGCATGATTGTACTTACAGTTTCTCTATAGCTGGCCGCTTCTCAATCTAATTGCTAGCCTTCGCCTGTACTAAGTGGGAATTCTGCTTGTGCATCAAAAACCTTGAACCCAAAAGTTATTCCACGTGAGTCCACCATACCTACCTATATGCGGTATTACCCTGCCGTCCTAAGTAAATTTGCATATGCCACCTCTAAAAACTTCTAATAAATATCATTTTTATGTGTCTGGATCGTTCATGGAACGATAGGAGGTGGTCGGTATCTTCCATGCTAAGCGGGTTATTGTCAGGTCGAGTGTTTATTCACTCGCCATCACACGAGAAAAGGGCAGTAATAGGGATGCCTAGTCCCAAACTGCAAACAGAAAAAGCTTACAAATAATCAAACATAAACTCCCAATGGAGTCAAAACCTTTACTTTTATTGCTTGGGAACCGCCACTAGCATGCTTAGCATGGAAGATATTGATAACTGATAGTCGTGAAGTAAATGGCAATGGTGCATGTCTCAAAATATCATTTACCTCTGTTTAAAAACTTGAGCTCTGGCACCTCTGCAAATCACTGCTTCCCTCTGCGAATGGACTATCTATTTACTTTTATGTTGTGTCATCACCTTCTAAAACAAACGCTAGAACCTGAGAGCACTCCTGTCATGACTTATGCATTGTGTGTAGCTAATATTGGGTGCATCATGACTGGATCTTTTCTACCATGAATTACAATGTTTAGTCGCTGCTTGACCTTTGGAGGTGCTCTACATTTATGTTTTGCGGTCTTAGAAAGGGCTAGCGAGATATCACTATTATCATATTGTATCATGGTTGTTTTGAAAACATGTTGCCGTTTGAGATATTTCATTATTGCTCGCTAGCTGAATATGTTACTGATATGAGTTAATATATTCTTTAAGAGTTATTGTCGGCATGGTTAGTTATAATGTTGGCTGAAAACCTGGGTGCTATTTAAGCTTATTTATGCAAACAAGAGCAAAAGAGTTCGTAAAAGTTTTTCTTGTTCACTTTCAGTTTATAAACTGAATTGCTTGAGGACAAGCAAAGGTTTAAGCTTAGGGGAGTTGATACGTCTCCAACGAATGTACTTTTCCTAAAGCTTTTCCTCTTGTTTTGGACTCTAATTTGCATGATTTGAATGAAACTAACCCCGGACTGACGCTATTTTCAGCAGAACTACCATGGTGTTGTTTTTGTGCAGAAATAAAAGTTCTCGGAATGGAATGAAACCTTGTGAGGATTTTTATACAATAAACAAGAATTTCTGGAGCCAAGATCCATCGGAGGGGGGCACCTGGGTGGGCACAACCCACCAGGGCGCGCCCCCCCTACTGGCGCGCCCAGGTGGGTTGTCTAAAGGAAATATGCCCTAGAGGCGATAATAAAGTTGTTATTTATATTTCCTTATATCATGCTAAATGTTTATTATTCATGCTAGAATTGTATTAACTGGAAACTTGGTACATGTGTGAATTCATAGACAAACAGAGTGTCCCTAGTATGCCTCTACTTGACTAGCTTGTTAATCAAAGATGGTTAAGTTTCCTAACCATAGACATGCATTGTCATTTGATGAACGGGGTCACATCATTAGAGAATGATGTGATGGACAAGACCTATCCGTTAGCTTAGCATAATGATCGTTTAGTTTTATTACTATTGCTTTCTTCATGACTTGTACATGTTCCTCTGACTATGAAATTATGCAACTCACGAATACTAGAGGAACACCTTGTGTGCTATCAAACGTCACAACGTAAGTGGGTGATTATAAAGATGCTCTACAGGTGTCTCTGATGTTGTTTGTTGAGTTGGCATAGATTGAGATTAGGATTTGTCACTCCGTGTATCGGAGAGGTATCTCTGGGCCCTCTCGGTAATGCACATCACTATGAGCCTTGCAAGCAATGTGACTAATGAGTTAGTTAGGAGATGATGCATTACGGAACAAGTAAAGAGACTTGCTGATAAACCACAAGTATAGGGGATCGCAACAGTTTTCGAGGGTAGAGTATTCAACCGAAATTTATAGATTCGACACAAGGGGAGCCAAAGAATATTTGAAGGTATTAGCAGCTGATTTGTCAGTTCAAACACACTTGGAGATTAATTATCTGCAGCAAAGTGATCAATAGCAAAGTAGTTTGATAGTTTTGATAGTAGTGACAGCAACAACGGTAATAGTAATAGTGATAGCAGTAATTTGTACCAAGTGTAACAGTGATGATAGCAATAGTAACGCAACAAGATCAATAAGGATAAATTCGTAGGCATTGGATCGGTGACTTGTTGGATGATATTCATCATGACACAGTTACAACCTAGGGCGATATGGCACTAGCCCCAGTTCATCAATATAATGTAGGCATGTATTTCGTAAATAGTCATACGTGCTTTATTAGAAGAACTTGCATGACATCTTTTGTCAGGACCCCGACTCAATGCCACATCGATCTAGCATGTAACACCTCATATCATTTTGCGGCCTCACGCACGGTATCCCCACGGGTGTCGCCTTACTTTTGCCCGGGACCGTTTGCGCCTTTTGGCACACGTATATGATGGTGTCGCTAGCATCCATATGATAAAGAGCCCGGGCTGACATGGCTAGTCGTAAACCCAAAGTGGCACTAACTTACAGGGACAGGCATCCATGACCCAGCATCGAACGTGTCGGTCATCAACGAGTGAATCCAGGCTGTAGCACTGGGCTAACAGGACTCCGGTGAACCGGACTGTAGCGGGCTAGCAGGACTCCGGTTTCATCGCGTGACATTTCCCCGAAGGGACAGACACAGGATCGAAGAAGGACACATGCCGGCCAGCCTAAGTGTTCCGGAGCAGTAGCAAGCTACCAGGGCTCAGTGGAAGCACTAGGAGACATTTCCCGGTAAGAGAGACTACTAAGGATAAACAACTAGATAGTCAGATCCCACACATAGCAATACACATTACACGTACGCATAACATGCACGTATGTGCTGTACAACATGGCATCACAGCATAACTCAACAACTTATATAGATAAAGGCTCAGAAGAGCCGTCATAGCAATTATTGCAAACAGGGGTCACAAGACCCATCATACAGAGCATACAAGCAACAAGCGGAAGCATTACATGTCTGGGTACAGACATCTACAAATGAAAAAGGCTGAAGAGCCTGACTATCTACAACATCCGATCAAGATCGTAGCTGAGGTACTAGCTACTAGTCGAAGTCCACGAGAACACTAGTAAGACCGAAGTCTCCGCTGCAAAAACATAAATAAAGCAACATGAGTACAAAGGTACTCAGCAAGACTTACATCAGATCCTATCATACATGCATTTGTATCAAGAGGGTAATGTGGGGTTTAGTTGCAGCAAGCCAGCTTTGACTCTGTGGCTATCCTATTCTACGACTACCAGAAACTCTTGAGGTGAAACAACGTACACGAGTCCACTAATCACCACACAATACACTACTATGGATTCGTCCCCGTCTCCCTACGAGAAGGCCATCCATAGCACTCACACTTGTCTTGAGCATTTTAGAGTATCCACTTCAAGTTGTCTATGTACCATGTAAGCATCCAAGAAGTCCATAACCGCGGACCCGGCTATTCGAATAGATCATGTTAACCCTGCAGGGGTGTACTTCTTCACACACGCTCTCGCCACTTACCGCCATGTACACGTCGTGTATCTCGGCAACCTTCAAGCGGAAGCCTGGCGAGGGTGTCGGCCACGACCTGACTAACCACACAAGACTCTAGTCCAGGTTTATCGCCTATTCGGGTTCCATCCGCAAGGAGATCCGGCCGGGGTGTCGCTCACGGCCCCAAACGATGTGAGCAGGGTTCCCGAGCCCACCAACCGGGTGCCACTCGGTACACCGGGCCACGTGTGCCTAGTCTGTCCCAAGCCCACCCTGCCGGGTGCCACTTGGTAGAAAAATAGCACTACCTACAACACCAGAAACTAGTTGCGACTCCTGGACAGAGATCAAGTTGGTTAATAAGTCGAGAGGGCTTGGAGCGCCCGGAGCCCAATGTGTGGTAGTATCGAGTCATTGGACAACATACACAGAACTCAGGGCTTAAGGACGGTTCCAGCGAGACAACCCACCATGTACTCCTACATGGCCTCTCACCGCTACCTTTACCAAATCGTGTTCACACACTTCACTCTCAGCATCAGAACATATCGTAACACTCCAATCCATTCCCAATGAATCAGACCTGACACAACTCTAAGCAATAGCAGGCATAGCATGGTAGGAACACAACAATGGCTTCAATCAACTCCTACACATGCTAGTGGGTTTCAACTATTTACTGTGGCAATGACAGGTCATGCAGAGGAATGGGTTCAACTACCGCAGCACAAAGTAGCAGATGAATCGTTGTTGTCCTAATGCAATAACTGAGAGCAGGAGCGAGAGAGTAGGGTTTTATCGAAATGAACAAGGGGGTTTGCTTGCCTGGTAAGTCAACAAGGGAGGCACTGCTTCACAGACAGGTACTCTGGAACGTTTCCGGAGCAGGACCTATCGAGAAGGAACGGTGCCGGCAATCAATACACAATCATATGCAACAATATGATGCATGAACATGGCATGTAGATGTGATGCTGTTGAGCTAATGCAACTAGTAAACATTTGGTTTGAAGTCCATTTGAACCAAAGGTTCAAATGCATTACTAAATTAAGTCTCTTAATATGCCATAATGTGTTTCCTCATATTCAGCATGTATAAGTTGGTTTGTCATGCATGAAACTAGTACAGATGGAAAGGTTGCATTTTTCTGATAATTTTTCATATATAAATTATTTTAATCTGAGCTACGGTTGAATTGATATGAATTGTTGAAGTTTAAATCAATTTCTGGAATTTCCTGATTTAATTAAATCCAGAATTTATATACTGCGCCAGCATGACGTCAGCACGACGTCAGCGGGTCAACGCGGCTGTCCAGGGTCAAACCTGACGTGTGGGACCCACACGTCAGTGACACTGGGGTTAACCCCGAGTCAAACCCGGGCTGACTAGCTTTGACTAAGCCCTGGGGCCCACTTGTCAGCGTCAGCAGGTGGGGAATTAGTGACTAATTAACAAGCCACGTCAGCCCGCCGGAGTTCTGGCCGGCGGCGACCATTAGCGCGGCGGCGACTCGCCGGACTTGCGTTACAGACGGCGTTTGATCGCGCGAAGACCACCGGGGCGTAGCCCGTCTTCGTCCGCAACCAGGGAGCTGATGGGGGGGCTGCGGGGGCGCCGGAGCTCGCCGGAGCAAGCTTGCGGCGGCGGCCGGAGCTCGGCTGTGTTCGGGGACGCGGCTGCAGCGTGCAAACGCGCGAACTAAAGCGCTAGCGGGGCACTACGAGGTGCGGCGAGAGTGCTAGGTGCACTGGCGTGGCCAAAAGGTCGCCGGAGCAACGCCGGCGACAAGCTCGAGCGGAGGCGAGCTTCGGCCATGGCGGAGCTAAGGCCTAGACGGCGCAAACGGACACGGGGAGGAGGGGGTTCGGTGCGGGGGCTCACCGCGGAACCAGCGAGCGCGAGGGCGAGGTCGGGGATGCCCGGTAGCTCCCGAATCGCCGGCGAGGATTCACGGCGGCCGGAGTCGAATTTGGCGACGGTGACGGCTCCACGGGGTGTCCGGAGGGGCACGGCTTGACGGGGAGCTTCAGGGCGGAGGAGCGGAGCTTCCGCGTGTGTCGGGGAGGCGAGGGGAGGCCGGTGGCCGTGGTGGTTCTCGTCGGCGGCGGCGGTGGTTCTCGGGTGAGAGAGAGAGAGCAGGGTAGAGGAGGAGGGCGAGGGAGAGGAAGTGAGAGCGGTGCGGGGCAGCGTGTGGCGACGTTGTGGACGTCCAGGCGTCGAGGGGGAGGACAGGCAGGCAGGTGCCGTGGCGGCACGGCGATGCGCACGCGCCAGCCACACGCCCCTGGCCTCCTGGCGGGAGGTGGGGGACGACTGGCGTCGGCCAGTCAGCTGGGCCGAGCTACTGGGCCGATCGGGTAAGTGGCCCAGGTAAGTTTCTCCCCCCTATTCTGTTTTCTTTTCTAATTTTCTGACATTTGTTTGATTTAATAAATATATTAAATCATTTAATTTTATTATGCCAATTTTTGTAGGGGCTAATGGTATTATTCCAGAGCTCTTTTATAATTGGCATAATTTTTGGACCATATTTCATATATATAGAAATATATTTCCAATGCAAATATTTATCGAATTAATCCAAATGGCCAAAATAAATGTCCATGAGCTCCTAAAAATATTGTTTTGATTTTTATCTCTGTCCAATATTTTCAGAGGGCAACATGAGCATTTTCTTGGACCCTTTTGGAGAAATTTTTATTTGGGTCATTTTCAAAAATGATTCTGAGGGTTCCACCAATCCTCATTTCAAATTTAAATGAAATTTAAATATGATGCACAAATGGCTAGCTAGTCTAAGTCATACCAGACTAGGGATGTGACAACTCGCCCCCACTTGAAAGAATCTCGTCCCGAGATTCAGGGGTCGACGGAAAGAAAGCGGGGTACTCCAGTCGAAGACGATCTTCTCGCTCCCAAGTAGCCTCTCTCTCGGAATGATGAGACCACTGAACTTTGAGAAACTTGATGTTCTGACGTCGGGTAACACGCTCTGCTTGATCAAGAATGCGAACCGGGTACTCTCGGTATGTGAGGTTATCTTGGAGATCAAGCGTTTCGTGGTCCACTCCGCGGATAGGATCCGAGAAGCAACGCCTGAGTTGAGAGACGTGGAAGACATCATGAACTCGAGAAAGATGTGGGGGTAGTTCCAATTGGTAGGCAACCTCTCCTCGTTTAGCGAGAATGCGAAAGGGACCAATGTAACGAGGAGCCAACTTGCCCTTGATACCGAAACGATGGGTACCCTTTAAAGGAGTAACCCGAAGGTAAGCTTGGTCGCCAATTTCATAAGTCATATCCTTATGATGACGATCGTACTGACTTTTCTGACGAGACTGGGCTGTTTTCAAATTCTCACGAATGATGCGAACTTGCTCTTCTGCCTCCTGGATCATATCCGGTCCAAAGAATTGTCTTTCACCGGTTTCTGACCAGTTCAAAGGTGTTCGACATCTTCGTCCATAGAGAACCTCAAAAGGAGCTTGCTTGAGGCTGGATTGGTAGCTATTGTTATAAGCAAACTCGGCGAAAGGAAGACATTTCTCCCAATCCATACCGAATGAGATAACGCAAGCTCTGAGCATGTCTTCGAGAATTTGATTGACCCGTTCCACCTGACCACTCGACTGAGGGTGGAAAGCGGTACTGAAGAAAGATGGGTTCCCATGGCAGTTTGGAAACTCTCCCAGAAATGAGAAGTGAAAAGGCTGCCACGGTCTGAATTGATCTCTAGTGGAACACCATGAAGTGACACTATTCGAGAGATATATAAGTCAGCAAGCTGACTAGCAGTGATATTTTCTCGAACAGGGAGGAAGTGAGCCACTTTGGAAAGACGATCAACGACTACGAAGATAGCGTTATTCCCTCTTTTGGTCCTGGGAAAGCCGGTAATGAAGTCCATACCAACTTTATCCCATTTCCATTCAGGAATAGCTAAAGGCTGAAGGGTGCCAGCAGGTCTCTGATGCTCTGCCTTAACGCGACGACAAATGTCACATTTAGCAATGAACTCAGCGATTTCTCTCTTCATCCTAGTCCACCAGAACCTCTGGCGTAGATCCTGATACATCTTAGTACTACCGGGATGAATCGTGAGAGGAGATTCATGCGCCTCCTTAAGGATCAATTGTCGCAGATGTTGATTCTTGGGAACCACCAAGCGATTCTCAAAGAAAACAACACCACGATCATCCATAGAGAAACATCCACCAACTCCCTTCTTAATGTTTCTCTTGATCCGAGAAATTCCTGTGTCTTGCTTTTGAGCAGCGATAATCCGATCTTCAAGATCAGGTTTCGCCACCAGGGTAGAAAGGAATCCGCGAGGAGCTATGTGAAGGTTAAGCTTACAGAATTCCTCATGGAGAAGTGGTTGGCCTTGCTGCAACATGAGATTGTTGCAATAGGATTTACGGCTTAGAGCATCAGCCATGACATTGGCTTTGCCTGGGGTGTAGGTAATCCCTAGATCATAATCTGTGATCAACTCCAACCAACGTCTTTGCCTAAGGTTCAGATCCGGTTGGGTGAAGATATACTTGAGACTCTGGTGATCGGTGTAGATCTCGCAACGTTTACCAAGGAGGTAATGTCGCCAAGTCTTGAGTGCATAGACTACGGCTGCAAGCTCTAGATCATGTGTAGGATAATTCTCCTCATGTGGATGCAACTGTCGAGATGCATAGGCAATCACATGACGATCCTGCATAAGAATGCAACCTAGTCCCTTGTCGTGAGGCGTCGCAGTAGATAATAAAGTCTTTAGTGAAATCCGGTGGCACAAGTATGGGAGCAGAAGTCAGGCGTCTTTTCAGTTCCTGAAAACTGTGCTCACACTGTGGGGACCACTCAAACTTTTTCTCTTTCTTGAGAAGTTCCGTGAGGGGTTTGGCTACCTTGGAGAAGTTTTCAACAAAGCGGCGACAATAGCTGGCTAGACCAAGGAAACTCCTAACTTGTTTAACGGTCTCAGGTGGAGTCCAATCGAGAACGGCTTGAACTCTCTCGGGATTGACAGCAATGCCCTTACCAGAGATTACGTGGCCTAGATAGCTCACTTCTGGCAACCAAAATTCACACTTGGAGAACTTGGCATAAAGGCGGTGTTCTCTGAGTTTTTCTAACACAAGTCTAAGATGTTCGGCATGCTCTTCCTCGTTCTTCGAGTAAATAAGAATATCATCGAGGTAAACCACGACGAACTTATCTAAGTACTCCATGAAGATCGAGTTCATCAGGCGGGAGAATGTGGCTGGGGCGTTGGTTAGGCCAAAGGACATGACGGTGTACTCGTACTGGCCATAACGAGTGACAAAAGCTGTCTTGGGAATGTCCCCGTTTCTGATCTTGATTTGATGGTAGCCTAACCTTAAATCCATCTTGGAAAAGACTGAGGATCCAGCGAGCTGATCATACAGGTCGTTGATCCTGGGAAGCGGATACTTGTTCTTTATCGTGACCAAATTAACGGGACGATAATCTACAACCATCCGGTCCGTACCGTCTTTCTTCTTGACGAAAGAGGACGGGGCAAGCCCAAGGAGAAGAACTAGGACGGATGAAACCCTTTTGCAAGGACTCATCGAGTTGTTTCTTAAGCTCGGCTAGTTCTAAGGGTGCCATCTTGTAAGGTCTCCGGGAGATTGGAGCTGTTCCTGGGATAAGATCTATGACGAACTCTACATCTCTGTCAGGTGGAACACCTGGCAGTTCCTCTGGAAAGACATCCGGAAAGTCACGGACTACCGGGATATCTTCAAGGTCTGGAAGAGGGCTGGCATTAAGAGAATAGAGCTGACGCTTTGCAACTCTAGTGGAGACGGTGACTATCTTGCCAGATGGGTGTGTAAGTTGAACAGATCTTGTGTAACAATCAATCTTGGCATGATGAGCTGTCATCCAGTCCATACCCAAGATGATGTTAATATCTGAAGACTTGAGGGCTACAAGTGATGCAAGGAATACAAGTCTATCAACAAGGATTTCGTTACCATGGCTGATTCTGGTGGTCTGCCATCTAGACCCTGGGGTTTGGATTTCAAGCGGAGTTGGCATATCACAAAATGACATGTCGTGCAAACGAGCATAGCCTTCAGAAATGAAGGAGTGAGATGCTCCAGTATCGAATAGAACTGATGCTGGGTGACAATTGACAAGGAGTGTGCTAAGAACGACATCTGGATCATCATGAGCGTCTTTAGCTGAGACGTGATGCACACGTCCACGTTCAGTGGGGGCTGACTTGACACTGATCATCTTGCGTGATGGCTTAATACAGCCAACAGTCTTCTCGGGCTGGGGTGGAGCATAACTAGTCTGAGAGCAATCACGTGCATAGTGTCCTGGCTTCCCGCATGTGAAGCAAGTCCCTGAGGTTGGACGGGGACCCGCACTAACAAACGGTCTACCAGTAGGCCTGGGTGGAACATACGACTGAGTTGGAGAAGGCACCACATAGGATGACCTCGGTGTATAACCGGAAGGAAGAGCGGAGTTTGGAACCCAAATCCGGCGCTTCTGGGAACTAGAACCAGAGGAAGATCCCAAATCACGGGTGTGCTTACGAGACTCCTCGTAAGTGAGTTGAGCTGTCTCTGCATTGATGGCCTTGTTCACAAGGGCTTGGAATGTATCACAATGATGCAGGTGGAGATCACGACGCAACTTGGGGTTGAGACCCTTCCGGAACCTAGCTTGCTTCTTGGCGTCCGTGGACACTTCTTCTGTGGCATAGCGGGCAAGGTTCTCGAACTCTCTGCTATAAGCATCAACAGCCATCTTACTCTGGGTGAAACTACAGAACTCTTCTCTCTTGCGATCAATGAGGGCCTGGGGAATGTGATGCTCGCGAAAAGCCTCAGTGAAATCCTTCCAGGTAGGAATCTGGCCAACTGGAAGCATAGCCTCATAGTTCTGCCACCAAAGACTAGCAGGACCTTCTAGGTGATATGTGGCATAAGTGACCTTGTCATCTTCAGCTACGTTCGCGGAACGCAGCTTATGGGTGATGCTACGGAGCCAGTCATCTGCATCGAGTGGCTCGATGGAATGATGAAAGGTAGGTGGGTGCAAGCGGATAAAGTCATGAATGGTCACAGATCCCTTGAACTGATGTGCGGTATTCTCCTCGATACGTGCCAACAAGCGGTTAGACTCACGCTTGTTCCTCTCCATCTCTAGCATGAACTCTGTCAACGAAGGCTGGTCAGGAGGATCCTCATCCCTACCATCTCCATGGTTCTGGCTACGAGCAACGGAACTTCGCTTAGCCGATGACATCCTGAGAAACGAACCAAGGACGGAATCAGCATCAACTATGGACTGTAGAATGTAGGACAAGGAGTTAGTATCACTCGAACTCCTAGGGAAATTCCGGCAGCATAACGGCAGTAAAATGCTCAGAATGAGACATCATACTAAAAATGGGGTAGTACAACAACTCAACATCACCACTCAAGGTTCTGGGATAGTACTAAACAGACTACACCGGAAATACTCAAAACTGGGTATGACTCTGATCAACCAGTCCTATGGGACTACGGAGTAGTAACACGTGATCCTGATAGACGGAAGAGAAGCCTAGTTCCTTAATCCCGTCGGAAAGATAGGATGACTCAGATCAGAAGGCCATGAGGTAAAGGAGTAAAAGAGCCTTACGTTCCTTCCCACAATCAATTCCCTTACATAACTAAAGAATTTCTAGACTCAACTTCGACCAGTATGGCTTGGTAATCCTACAGGCAGTCAGGCTCTGATACCAAAGCTGTCAGGACCCCGACTCAATGCCACATCGATCTAGCATGTAACACCTCATATCACTTTGCGGCCTCACGCACGGTATCCCCACGGGTGTCGCCTTACTTTTGCCCGGGACCGTTTGCGCCTTTTGGCACACGTATATGATGGTGTCGCTAGCATCCATATGATAAAGAGCCCGGGCTGACATGGCTAGTCGTAAACCCAAAGTGGCACTAACTTACAGGGACAGGCATCCATGACCCAGCATCGAACGTGTCGGTCATCAGCGAGTGAATCCAGGCTGTAGCACTGGGCTAACAGGACTCCGGTGAACCGGGCTGTAGTGGGCTAGCAGGACTCCGGTATTCATCGCATGACATTTCCCCGAAGGGACAGACACAGGATCGAAGAAGGACACATGTCGGCCAGCCTAAGTGTTCCGGAGCAGTAGCAAGCTACCAGGGCTCAGTGGAAGCACTAGGAGACATTTCCCGGTAAGAGAGGCTACTAAGGATAAACAACTAGATAGTCAGATCCCACACATAGCAATACACATTACACGTACGCATAACATGCAAGTATGTGTTGTACAACATGGCATCACAACATAACTCAACAACTTATATAGATAAAGGCTCAGAAGAGCCGTCATAGCAATTATTGCAAACAGGGGTCACAAGACCCATCATACAGAGCATACAAGCAACAAGCGGAAGCATTACATGTCTGGGTACAGACATCTACAAATGAAAAAGGCTGAAGAGCCTGACTATCTACAACATCCGATCAAGATCGTAGCTGAGGTACTAGCTACTAGTCGAAGTCCACGAGAACACTAGTAAGACCGAAGTCTCCGCTGCAAAAACATAAATAAAGCAACATGAGTACAAAGGTACTCAGCAAGACTTACATCAGATCCTATCATACATGCATTTGTATCAAGAGGGTAATGTGGGGTTTAGTTGCAGCAAGCCAGCTTTGACTCTGTGGCTATCCTGTTCTACGACTACCAGAAACTCTTGAGGTGAAACAACGTACACGAGTCCACTAATCACCACACAATACACTACTATGGATTCATCCCCGTCTCCCTACGAGAAGGCCATCCATAGCACTCACACTTGTCTTGAGCATTTTAGAGTATCCACTTCAAGTTGTCTATGTACCATGTAAGCATCCAAGAAGTCCATAACCGCGGACCCGGCTATTCGAATAGATCATGTTAACCCTGCAGGGGTGTACTTCTTCACACACGCTCTCGCCACTTACCGCCATGTACACGTCGTGTATCTCGGCAACCTTCAAGCGGAAGCCTGGCGAGGGTGTCGGCCACGACCTGACTAACCACACAAGACTCTAGTCCAGGTTTATCGCCTATTCGGGTTCCATCCGCAAGGAGATCCGGCCGGGGTGTCGCTCACGGCCCCAAACGATGTGAGCAGGGTTCCCGAGCCCACCAACCGGGTGCCACTCGGTACACCGGGCCACGTGTGCCTAGTCTGTCCCAAGCCCACCCTGCCGGGTGCCACTTGGTAGAAAAATAGCACTACCTACAAACACCAGAAACTAGTTGCGACTCCTGGACAGAGATCAAGTTGGTTAATAAGTCGAGAGGGCTTGGAGCGCCCGGAGCCCAATGTGTGGTAGTATCGAGTCATTGGACAACATACACAGAACTCAGGGCTTAAGGACGGTTCCAGTGAGACAACCCACCATGTACTCCTACATGGCCTCTCACCGCTACCTTTACCAAATCGTGTTCACACACTTCACTCTCAGCATCAGAACATATCGTAACACTCCAATTCATTCCCAATGAATCAGACCTGACACAACTCTAAGCAATAGCAGGCATAGCATGGTAGGAACACATCAATGGCTTCAATCAACTCCTACACATGCTAGTGGGTTTCAACTATTTACTGTGGCAATGACAGGTCATGCAGAGGAATGGGTTCAACTACCGCAGCACAAAGTAGCAGATGAATCGTTGTTGTCCTAATGCAATAACTGAGAGCAGGAGCGAGAGAGTAGGGTTTTATCGAAATGAACAAGGGGGTTTGCTTGCCTGGTAAATCAACAAGGGAGGCACTGCTTCACAGACAGGTACTCTGGAACGTCTCCGGAGCAGGACCTATCGAGAAGGAACGGTGCCGGCAATCAATACACAATCATATGCAACAATATGATGCATGAACATGGCATGTAGATGTGATGCTGTTGAGCTAATGCAACTAGTAAACATTTGGTTTGAAGTCCATTTGAACCAAAGGTTCAAATGCATTTCTAAATTAGGTCTCTTATATATGCCATAATGTGTTTTCCCATATTCAGCATGTATAAGTTGGTTTGTCATGCATGAAACTAGTACAGATGGAAAGGTTGCATTTTTCTGATAATTTTTCATATATAAATTATTTTAATCTGAGCTACGGTTGAATTGATATGAATTTTTGAAGTTTAAATCAATTTCTGGAATTTCCTGATTTAATTAAATCCAGAATTATATACTGCGCCAGCATGACGTCAGCACGACGTCAGCGGGTCAACGCGGCTGTCCAGGGTCAAACCTGACGTGTGGGACCCACACGTCAGTGACACTGGGGTTAACCCCGAGTCAAACCCGGGCTGACTAGCTTTGACTAAGCCCTGGGGCCCACTTGTCAGCGTCAGTAGGTGGGGGATTAGTGACTAATTAGCTAAGCCACGTCAGCCCGCCGGAGTTCTGGCCGGCGGCGACCATTAGCGCGGCGGCGACTCGCCGGACTTGCGTTACAGACGGCGTTTGATCGCGCGAAGACCACCGGGGCGTAGCCCGTCTTCGTCCGCAACCAGGGGAGCTGATGGGGGGGCTGCGGGGGCGCCGGAGCTCGCCGGAGCAAGCTTGCGGCGGCGGCCGGAGCTCGGCTGTGTTCGGGGACGCGGCTGCAGCGTGCAAACGCGCGAACTAAAGCGCTAGCGGGGCACTACGAGGTGCGGCGAGAGTGCTAGGTGCACTGGCGTGGCCAAAAGGTCGCCGGAGCAACGCCGGCGACAAGCTCGAGCGGAGGCGAGCTTCGGCCATGGCGGAGCTAAGGCCTAGACGGCGCAAACGGACACGGGGAGGAGGGGGTTCGGTGCGGGGGCTCACCGCGGAACCAGCGAGCGCGAGGGCGAGGTCGGGGATGCCCGGTAGCTCCCGAATCGCCGGCGAGGATCCACGGCGGCCGGAGTCGAATTTGGCGACGGCGACGGCTCCACGGGGTGTCCGGAGGGGCACGGCTTGACGGGGAGCTTCAGGGCGGAGGAGCGGAGCTTCCGCGTGTGTCGGGGAGGCGAGGGGAGGCCGGTGGCCGTGGTGGTTCTCGTCGGCGGCGGCGGTGGTTCTCGGGTGAGAGAGAGAGAGCAGGGTAGAGGAGGAGGGCGAGGGAGAGGAAGTGAGAGCGGTGCGGGGCAGCGCGTGGCGACGTTCCGGACGTCCAGGCGTCGAGGGGGAGGACAGGCAGGCAGGTGCCGTGGCGGCACGGCGATGCGCACGCGCCGGCCACACGCCCCTGGCCTCCTAGCGGGAGGTGGGGGACGACTGGCGTCGGCCAGTCAGCTGGGCCGAGCTACTGGGCCGATCGGGTAAGTGGCCCAGGTAAGTTTCCCCCCCCCCTATTCTATTTTCTTTTCTAATTTTCTGACATTTGTTTGATTTAATAAATATATTAAATCATTTAATTTTATTATGCCAATTTTTGTAGGGGCTAATGGTATTATTCCAGAGCTCTTTTATAATTGGCATAATTTTTGGACCATATTTCATATATATAGAAATATATTTCCAATGCAAATATTTATCGAATTAATCCAAATGGCCAAAATAAATGTCCATGAGCTCCTAAAAATATTGTTTTGATTTTTATCTCTGTCCAATATTTTCAGAGGGAAACATGAGCATTTTCTTGGACCCTTTTGGAGAAATTTTTATTTGGGTCATTTTCAAAAATGATTCTGAGGGTTCCACCAATCCTCATTTCAAATTTAAATGAAATTTAAATATGATGCACAAATGGCTAGCTAGTCTAAGTCATACCAGACTAGGGATGTGACATCTTTTGTCCCACCCTCCCGTGGCAGCAGGGTCCATATTGGAAACTAAGGGATATTAAGGCCTCCTTTTAATAGAGAACCGGAACAAAGCATTAACACATAGTGAATACGTGAACTCCTCAAACTACGGTCATCACCGGGAGTGGGCCCGGTTATTGTCACTCCGGGGTTGCCGGATCATAACATGTAGTAGGTGACTATAACTTGCAAGATCGGATCTAGAACATGGATATAATGATGAATTCATAAACGGTTCAGATCTGAAATCATGTCACCCGGGCCCAAAGTGACAAGCATTAAGCATGGCAAAGTCATAGCAACATCAATCTAGGAACATAATGGATACTAGGGATCATGCCCTAATAAAAATAACTCGATTACATGATGAATCTCATCCAACTCCTCACCGACCAGTGAGCCTACGAAGGAATTACTCACTCCTGGTGGGAAGCATCATGGAATTGGCGATGGAGAAGGGTTGGTGAGGACGAAGAACGATGATCCCCATCTCCGGAGCCCCAAACGGACTCCAGATCTGCCCTCCCGAGGAAGAACAGGGCTTGGCGGCGGCTCCATCTCGTGGATCGCAATAATTCTTTCTCCCTGATTTTTTTGGAAATATGTGCTTTTATAGTATCGGGTGGGGGGTCTCGTCTGCGGGGCCACCAGGTGGGTACAACCCACCTGGGTGCGCTAGGAGAGAGGGCGCGCCTTGGTGGGTTGTGCCCACCCAGGGGCCCCTCTCTGGTGGGTCTTAGATTCAGAAATTCTTATTATTGATATAAAAAATCCTCACAAAGTTTCATTCCATTCCGAGAACTTTTATTTCTGCACAAAAAATAACACCATGGTAGTTCTGCTGAAAACAACGTCAGTATGGGGTTAGTTTCATTCAAATCATGCAAATTAGAGTCCAAAACAAGAGGAAAAGCATGAGAAAAAGGTAGATACCTTGGAGACGTATCACTTGCCGGTAACGAGATTGAACTAGGTATGAGGATACCGACGATCGAATCTCGGGCAAGTAACATACCGGTGACAAAGGGAATAACGTATGTTGTTATGCGGTTTGACCGATAAAGATCTTCGTAGAATATGTAGGAACCAATATGAGCATCTAGGTTCCGCTATTGGTTCTTGACCGGAGATGTGTCTCGGTCATGTCTACATAATTCTCGAACCCGTAGGGTCCGCACGCTTAACATTCGATGATGATTTGTATTATGAGTTATGTGATTTAATGAATCAAAGTTTGTACGGAATCCTGGATGAGATCACGAACATGACGTGGAGTCTCTAAATGGTCGAGATGTAAATATTGATATATTGGAAGGTTATGTGTGGACACCGGAATGGTTTCGGAAAGATTCGGACAATTTCCGCAGTACCGGGGGGTTACCGAAACCCCCCGGGGAGTAATGGGCCTTCATAGGCCCTAGTGGAGAGAGGAGGCAGCGACCAGGTGGAGGCGCGTGCCCCCCCCCAAGCCCAAACCGAATTGTACTAGGGTTGGGGGGGGCTTTCCTTCTTCTCCTCCACCTCTTTCCCCTTCCCCCCTTCTCTGAAAAGGAAAGGAGGGGGCCGAATCCTACTTGGACCGGGAGTCCAAGTAGGACTCCCCCCTTGGCGCGCCCCCCTTGGGCCATCCTCCTCTCCTCCCCCCTTTATATACGTGGGAGGGGCACCCCAAAGACACACCGAGTCTTCTCTTAGCCGTGTGCGGTGCCCACCTCCACAGTTACACACCTCGGTCATATCGTTGCAGTGCTTAGGCGAAGCCCGCGCTGGTAACTTCATCATCACCGTCAACACGCCGTCGTGCTGACTAAACTCTCCCTCGTCCTCAACTGGACCAAGAGCTCGAGGGACATCATCGAGCTGAACGTGTGATGAACATGGAGGTGCCGTACTTTCGGTGCTTGGATCGGTTGAATCGCGAAGATGTTCGACTACATCAACCGCGTTACTAAACGCCTCTGCTTTTGGTCTATGAGGGTACATGGACACACTCTCCCCTCTCGTTTCTATGCATCACCTAGATAGATCCGGTGTGATCATAGGAATTTTTTTGAAATACTGCATTCCCCAACAGTGGCATCCAAGCCAGGTCTATGCGTAGATGTTATATGCATGAGTAGAACACAATGAGTTGTGGGCGATAATAGTCATACTGCTTACCAACAATGTCTTACTTAGATTCGACGGTATTATTGGATGAAGTGGACCGGACCGACATTACATGACCGCATTCATGAGACTAGTTCTACCGACGTGCTTTGCACACAGGTGGCTGGCGTGTGTCTGTTTCTCCAACTTTAGTTGAATCGAGTTTGACTATGCCCAGTCCTTGTTGAAGGTCAAAACAACACACTTGACGAAAAATCTTTGTTGTTTTGATGCGTAGGTAAGAACGATTCTTGCTAGAAGCCCGTAGCAGCCACGTAAAACTTGCAACAACAAAGTAGAGGTCGTCTAACTTGCTTTTGCAGGGCATGTTGTGATGTGATATGGTCAAGTAATGATGAGATATAAATTGTTGTATGAGATGATCATGTTTTGTAAAAGTTATCGGCAACTGGAAGGAGCCTTATGATTGTCGCTTTATTGAATGAAATGCAATCACCATGTAATTGCTTTACTTTACCACTAAGCGGTAGTGATAGTCGTAGAAGCAATAGTTGGCGAGACGACAACGATGCTACAATGGAGATCAAGGTGTCAAGCCGGTGACGATAGTGATCATGATAGTGCTTTGGAGATGGAGATCAAAGGCACAAATTGATGATGGCCATATCACATCACTTATTTTGATTGCATGTGATGTTTATCCTTTATGCATTTTATTTTGCTTAGTACGGCGGTAGCATTATAAGGTGATCCCTCACTAAATTTCAAGGTACAAGTGTTCTCCTTGAGTATGCACCGTTGCTACAGTTTGTCGTGCCGAGACACCACATGATGATCGGGTGTGATAAGCTCTACGTTCACATACAATGGGTGCAAGCCAGTTTGGCACATGCAGAATACTCGGGTTAAACTTGACGAGACTAGCATATGCAGATATGGCCTCGGAACACTGAGACTGAAAGGTCGAGCATGAATCATATAGTAGATATGATCAACATAGTGATGTTCACCATTGGAAACTACTCCATCTCACGTGATGATTGGACATGGTTTTGTTGATATGGATCATGTGATCATTTAGATGACTATAGGGCGATGTCTATCTAAGTGGGAGTTCTTAAGTAAAATGATTAAATTGAACTTTAATTTATCATGAACTTAGTACCTGATAGTATTTTTCATGTCTATGTTGTTGTAGATCAATGGCCCGTTACCGTTCCCTTGAATTTTAATGCGTTCCTCGAGAAAGCTAAGTTGAAAGATGATGGTAGCAACTACACGGACTGGGTCCGTAACTTGAGGATTATCCTCATTGCTGCATAGAAGAATTATGTCCTGAAAGCACCGACAGGTGCAAAACCCGCTGCAGGAGCAACTCCAGATGTTATGAATGTCTGGCAGAGCAAAGCTGATGACTACTCGATAGTTCATTGTGCCATGTTGTACGGCTTAGAATCGGGACTTCAATGACGTTTTGAATGTCATGAAGCATATGAGATGTTCCAGGAGTTGAAGTTAATATTTCAAGCAAATGCCCGAATTGAGAGATATGAAGTCTCCAATAAGTTGTATAGATGCAAGATGGAGGAGAATAGTTCTGTCAGCGAACATATACTCCAAATGTCTGGGTACCACTACCACTTGATTCAACTGGGAGTTAATCTTCCTGATGATAGTGTCATTGACAGAGTTCTACAATCACTGCCACCAAGCTACAAAAGCTTCGTGATGAACTATAATATGCAAGCGATGGATAAGACAATTCCCGATCTCTTCGCAATGCTAAAGGCTATGGAGGTAGAAATCGAGAAGGAGCATCAAGTGTTGCTGGTTAAAAAGACCACCAGTTTCAAGAAAAAGGGCAAAGGGAAGAAGGGGAACTTCAAGAAGAACGACAAACAAGTTGCTGCTCAGGTGAAGAAGCCCAAGTCTGGACCTAAGCTTGAGACTGATTGCTGCTACTGCAAACGGACTAGTCACTGGAAGCGGAACTGCCCCAAGTATTTGGCGGATAAGAAGGATGGCAAAGTGAAAGGTATATTTGATATACATGTTATTGATGTGTACCTTACTAATGCTCGTAGTAGCGCCTGGGTATTTGATACTGGTTCTATTGCTCATATTTGCAACTCGAAACACGGGCTACAGATTAAACGAAGATTGGCTAAGGACGAGGTGACGATGCGCGTGGGAAATGGTTCCAAAGTCGATGTGATCGCCGCCGGCACGTTACCTCTACATCTACCTTCGGGATTAGTTCTAAACCTGAATAATTGTTATTTGGTGCCAAGGTTAAGCATGAACATTATATCTGGATCATGTTTGATGCAAGACGGTTATTCATTTAAATCAGAGAATAATGGTTGTTCTATTTATATGAGTAATATCTTTTATGATCATGCACCCTTGATGAGTGGTCTGTTTTTGTTGAATCTCGATAGTAGTGATACACATATTCATAATATTGAAGCCAAAAGATACAAGCACTGGTGCGCGTCGGTCCTAAACAAACGGTTTAAAACCCATTTCTGTGACGGCATTTGGAACCGTCGCCAAGTAAGAACCAAATAAAGAATGATGAACCGCAGTTGTATACTTGTACTATTAAAGACGGTAAAGAAAGAGGCAAAATATATTCTGGTTGCTGAACAAGGTGAAGCGGAATGCCCATATTGTGCCCTCCTCCATGCAGAAGGCACGCACGACTCTAGTCCGACCCCTTGTGATGGTCGACCGCCCATCCTTCACGGCCTTCATGAAAACATCTAGATAATCATCGTGTTATGGTAGAAATACTTTAACCTTTGCATGCCCACCAATCATGTAGTTTGAGAGGTAATCTTGAGTAAACTTCTTTGGCAACCACTGCAAAGGACAAATATTTAGACATTATCATCTAACACAACTCATTATGGGCAGTAAAAAGAAGGCTGCAGAGTTCTTACTTACCATCCCGCAGTTCGCTGTTGTCTTGGATAAAGTGTTAACAAATAGTTTAATTGCCATCTTTGGACCCATTTTATTAACAATCTTTATCAGCATCCTCACTTGATGATGGTTCATCGATATCTCATTGCCCCACACACAGAAAGGGTCGAAACGTGGATCTTTACCAATGACATATGTACCTAAAAGCACAAGTTAATATTAGAAGCTAAACAGCAATTGCACAATGATGTAGTACAACAACCTTTTATAATATGTCTATATACATCTGTATGTGGTAGTCCATTTGAAATCTCTAAAAAGAGAAGTATTTAGGAACGGAGGGAGTATCTTATAGCATCCAATATACTCACATATTAGATGAATTAACATATTATATTATGGGCCGGAAGGAGTTTAGTTCATTCTTACAAATTATCTGTTGTTGTATCCACGGGTTACAGTTAGTTTGATCTAGTTCGGTCTCAAATAGCCCTAAAGTATATCCAAACAAGAGGGCTAGTTTGAGCTAGTTGCATCTATAACCCACCCAAAAAACTAGTATCCAACCCAAGAGGTGCTAATTGGAGCTAGTTCTCCTAGTGCATTTATTGTCAATCTAACCCTGCCATCCAAACAACTCTTTGGATGGAGTTAGTTCAGGGTTAGTAATGAGCTAGAAACTAACTCTAACCTCTAGCTAAGTTGAGTATCCAAATAGGGTTGTGTTGTTGATGTTGCTGCTGCTGCTCTTCTACGTATATCTAGACATCATTAGAACATTAATGTAACACTCTTCCTTGTTGCTATGTAGCCTAGGACTGCATATTTAGACATTAAGTACAGTGCATGTTGATATGTAGCCTCGGATATATTACATATGGCCCTAGTTAACCTAAGGAAAAACGAGTTGTAGATATATTCAGCTAAAAGTCCGATTCATCAATTAGTCCCTTATCAGCCGCCGCCCTATATGGTACCAGCTACCGATATCCTGAACAGTGAGCAGATATAAGCCACGGGATGAAACTAACCTCGATTGAAAACAACAGTCGTTCCCAAAATTGTCCTGTATAGGTACATCAAGAAGCATGTTAAGCACAACAGGCTAAACATCGACCAAAATTACACATGGCAGACAAAATAATCTCCAAAAGATAGCTTCAGTGTGCAGGTTTAACCATGCTAGTAAAACAAAACAAGTGGAAAGGTGTGCTAACTACAACAGGCCAAACATTTAACAACAAGAAAACATGGTCATTCAAACTGGTATTGTGCCGGTCTAAGTACACTGGTTATGGTTAAATAAAAATGGAAAGGCGTGTTAACTACAAGATGCAGCAACCAAATGTAGTCATTCATTGTGGTATTGTTGAAACTGGTACTGATGAAATTGAACTGCACAGTTCATACTTGCACATATAGAACATCACGTTGTGAATAACTGGAATAAACAAGGCATACTACGAACAACCAAAGATAGCATTTGAAACTAAACATATGCTAACTACAAACAATCAAACAATCAAAAAACTTTAAAAGAGGCATATGTTAGCTATAATAGGCTTAACAGCAAGCAAATATATGCATTCCTATCAGTATGTTTAAAACTGGATTGATGAAATGTACTGCACAGTAAATAATTGCACATATAGAGCATCACATTGTGAACAACTGAAATAAACAAGGCATACTGCGAACAACCAGATATAGCAATTAAAACTAGACATATTCTCACTACACTACAAAAGGGACTCGACAAAACAAATCATGGGTTTCCCCCTGTGAAGAGGCACATCAAAACAAATCATGGGTTTCCTCACTTGTCACGGATGGGCTCGTTTCGGTGGGAAGAGCACGGACCCTGGATGCGCTCCATGTTGTCGCAGATGGCCTCCTTCCCCTTGGAAGAGCACGGCTATAGGGCGCCCTCCCTGATGTCGCAGACGGGCGCTTTCCCCTTGGAAGAGCAGATGGGCTCTTTCCCCTTGGAAGAGCCGAAGAGGGTGCCCTCCTCGTGCTCGCCATCGATGAGGTCCGACTTGGAAGTTGTGGATCCCAAGCCAGCGTCGCAAAACGTGTCCTTCAAAAATGACAAAAGGGGCTTCATGGCGATGTAGAATGGCAAATTGTTGACGGTGAGCTAGAGGAGATCAGCGGCGGGGCCATGGATGAGATCGACGGCGGTTGAACCCGAGGGGTTGGGGGTGGGCCACTTAACTTGTGACACAGCCCGCCTTAGGGCGTCGCTGTCGATGACCTTGATGTCGTAGCCGGCGGACGAGACATGCTCGCATACTCTAGCCTGCTGCTTGAGTACTTGCCGCTAGTAATAGTCGTCAGCTTCCTCGGCGACGTCGGGTGAAGAGACGGCTATCCACCTCTTTTGGGCCAGTCTCTCCTCGAGCTCCACGGGAATCATAGTCGGGCTTAGGCTGTGACGCTCTGGAGTGGGGGTGGGGATTGTGATGGGGACATGTGAGAAAGGGGGCGTTTGGCAGGTGTCATCTAAGAAACTCAGGGCGGCCTGGGTATGGAGATCGGTGGGTAAGCTGCACGGGCAAACCGGCAGATGTTGACAATGGAGGCCTTGCAGCGGCAGCGGCGGCGGGGACTTTGCTAGGGTTTCGAGTGAGGGAGGGTGTGTGTGTGTGCGCGCACGCGCATGCCTGAGGAGGTTTTGGTGTGTGTGTGTGTGTGTGTGTGTGTCTGTGTGTGTGTGTGTGTGTGTGTGGAGGGGGCACGGGGTGTTTGAGGAAATTATGCGGGTATTGAAAATTTTACTACGCGGGAGTCAAAGGCAGGAATGAAATGCCGGGCTATTGAAAATTTTGATGATATTGCATCGCACACGGTCCGGAGATAACAACCGTGTGTTATGAAACAGAAAAATGCTCGAGGCGGGTAGATATTTTCTAGGGATGCAGGCGGGATTGGGAAGAAGAAACACCGCACACGGTCTGGAGATAACAACCGTGTGTTATGAAAGAGAAAAACCCTCAAGGTGGGCAGATATTTTTGAGAGGGAGAGACTTGTGGAGCCCAATGTACTGTGCGGATGTGTGCATGACAGGTGCACCGGTGTGGCATACGGTTAGTTTGAGTGAACCGTGTCTGTTGTGTCATCTGACTTGTCTAATGTTCATAAATTTGGCAAAAAAAGATGCGGGAGAGGGTCAGAACACGAACACACTTGCATGTGGACCAAATTTATGTATCAAAAGGGTGGTTTGATTTTCAAATACCAAATGCAACTTTGATGTGGCACCTCTCTCGCAAAGCGCACGGTATTGCTTGCCACCCCCCTCGTGTCAGCACGAAGGGAATCCTAAGCTAGGAATGCATGCCCCCTCCCCCTCAACTGAGGTTCACCTATCAAACTGCGAAGTAGCTAGCAGCCCTCCTCCTCCCTCGTGTCGGCACGAAGGGAATCCTAAGCTATGAATGCATGCCCCCCAACCGAGGTTCACCGTAGCAAAGTGTGAAGTACAGCTACCAGCCCCTCCTCCCTCGTGTCGGCACGAATGGATTCCTAAGCTATGAATGCATGCCCCCCCCAACCGAGGTTCACCTAGCAAAGTGTGAAGTAGCTAGCAGCCCCCTCCCTCGTGTCGGCACGAAGGGAATCCTAGCTAAGCTATGAATGCATGCCCTCCCCCCCAACCGAGGTTCACCCTAGCAAAGTGCGAAGTAGCTAGCAGCCACACCTCCCTTGTGTCGGCACGAAGGGAATCCTAAGCTATGAATGCACATGCCCCCCCTCAACCGAGGTTCACCTAGAAAAGTGCGAAGTAGCTAGCAGACCCCCTCCCTCGTGTCGGCATGAAGGGAATCCTAATTAAGCTATGAATGCATGCCCTCCCCCCAACCGAGGTTCACCCTAGCAAAGTGCGAAGTAGCTAGCAGCCATCCCTCCCTCGTGTCGGCACGAAGGGAATCCTAAGCTATGAATGCACATGCCCCCCCAATTGAGGTTCACCTAGCAAAGTGCGAAGTAGCTAGCAGCCCCCTGTGTCGACATGAAGGGAATCCTAAGCTATGAGCATGCCCCCTCCCCCCAACCGAGGTTCACCTATCAAAGTGCGAAGTAGCTAGCAGCCCCCCCCCTCGTGTCGCTACAAAGGGAATCCTAATTAAGCTATGAATGCATGCCCCCAACCGAAGTTCACCTAGCAAAGTGTGATGTAGCAACCCCCCCCCCCCACACACACACTTTCAGTCGGTGGGCCAGAGAGGCATATATCTCACCAAGATGATCGTAAAATGAACCAAGAATAATCCACCTTGGTCGTACAACCTCTCTCTTGTTGTTGGTCAAAGTGATGGACGTCCATGCGACCCCGGAGATGGGCTAGCTCGCCAATAATCACGCAAGTAGCTAGTCCCCGGAGACAACCACCGCATGCGTGTGGCCCAAACATATGTATGGGGAGGTTTTTTGAGTAACAATGGAACAACTTTGATGTGGCACCGTGATTTTGAATTAGAAATCCCCACACTGAGTGAGGGTTAGGTTGACGATGCATATGTATGTACCACACTTCAGGCCAACGATGGGGATTCATATATGCATGCATGCGTGCATAGTATATGCGCTCAAAATTAATTAGGTCTGAATCTCACCATGACCTATACTACGATAACACGAACCAAATGAAGAATCCCCCATGGTAACCTATCTTGTTGTTGGTCAACGTGATCATGGATGTCCACGCGGGCCCGCGAATATATAGGCTTGTCGCCGATAACCATGCGAGGGAGTGTATCATTCGAAGGCAACCACTACATGCATATTTATGGAGGTGATGCGTGCATGCATGTTTGAAAACACAACATTGATCTGGCATGTGTGTCAAAAATCGTACACTAGCTCCCCACACAGAGTGAGATCGGTTCATCATGGTGTCGTACACATGCATGTGTGTGTGCTTAAAGTGTATCATGCATGTCACCCCAGAGAAAAAATAATAGTCCCCTCCTAAGTCAAATTAACCTCTCTTGTTGTCAGGCAAAAAGAAGTGATGGACCAAGCGGGCCCACAGATGGAAAGCATCGATATTGCTGATAACCACTTAAGTGGGTGCGAGAGGACAACTACCACCGCTTTGCATGTGCGCCAAACATGTATATGTTGAATACCCAAAATGCACAACTTTGATGTGCCACATGCCTCAAAAACCGTAAACCATGCACCCACACAGAGCGAGGTTCATATCAAGCTTACTACATATGATGGTCCCCTTCCCCCTCTTCACCGCATACTATATGCTCCTGCCGTAATATATGTACAACCCAAAAGAATCCTCGTCGATGGTGAAATTAATTAACCTCTCCCGATGTAGGTCAAAGTGATGCATGCATGCATGCATCGACGATGGCCTCATGGGCCCACAGATGGAAGCGTCACACGTGAGTGTCCTAGCTAGGATATATATGCATGTGGCCCAAAAAGGTGTTGTGTGATGTTTGAATAACCAATTTCACAATTTTGATGTGGCACGTGCCTCGGTAACCAAAAAGTCCCGACACTGAGTGAGGTGTACTTGTTCACGGACGCATACATATAGTATATATGCTAGTCCCTCCCACCTCTTCGACGCGTACTATATACCACCATAACACAAACAAAAAAGATTCTACCTTGCTGGTCAAATTAACCTCACTGTCGGCTGTTCGTCAAAGTGATGGACGACGACCTCGCGGGCCCACAGAAAGCGTCACACGCGAGTATCGAGTGTCGTGTAGGACAACCATTCGACTGCATGTGGCAAAACATTTATGTATGAAAGGGTTGTGTAATGTTTTAAATAACGATTTCACGACTCTGATGTGGCACCAGCCTGCCTAACAAAACGGCCAACCCACACGGTGGCTCACAACTCGTAGTGTACTGCGAGCCACCCGCCACCCCCAGACGCACACACCCACACACACACCGCGAATCCACCGCAACTACGATGCATGTTAAATTAATTATCCCGCGGTGAACATACATGTTACCAAAGGAGGGACGTTTTAATTTCAAAAAAATCACAGAGATCATTAAGACGTTTTAGTACATTGATTGATTGATTTTCTATGGGTATAATGTGCAAAAATCAAATTTGAGCTACATGCACACGTGACAGTGCACCTAAATGGATTACAAAAACACATGTGTCTCACTGGATGCATGTTTTACTCCCCGTGCAACAAATTTCAAACATTGAGAATCTTGATTTTTAAATTCTAGTACATCCAAAACTTATTTGAAGTTCATGAAACTTATCGTGTTGTCATATGGACACCAATACAAAGTGGCATTGTACTTTTTTGTCAAATTTGAGACCAGTTTTGATGTAATCTTTATCTAATTACAGACGGGAGATTATTAATAATTGGGAACCAATATCCCAAACGGATTATTTATTCGAACCGTGAGCGTTAGACCGACAATGGATACGTGCCATGCTTCGGTTAAGCAATAAAGCGGCACATTAATCATCCAAATAGAAAAACAATATACGTGTTGCCGCGCGCCCCATGTGGCGTGCGAGCAGGCGTGAGTTGACGGGACGCATGCGAGCAGTCCCGCGCAGGCAGACGGGGAGGCGTGCGTGCAGGTGTGTGAATTGATGGAGGCGTGCTCGCTGTGCAGTGTCATCGGGAGGCGTGCGAGTAGCTGTGTGAAACTTGGTAGGCATGCCAGCAGTCCGGTGCGTAGGCTCACCGGGAGGCGAGCCATCGGTTTGACCGCCGCCCGCTCTCTCCCACAACTCCCACTACTCCATATTAATGGTGCGCCCGAGCGGCTGCACTCCCCATCCTCGCTACGCACACACAATCCTCTCTCTCCGCTTGCATCCTCGACGCCGCTCTCAGTCCTCAAAGCCGTCAGTGTATGAGGATGCCGCCGAAGCGCCCCATCGGAGGGAGTGGCGACGCCGGGGCTGCTAAAGCACCGGAGCACGGCGTGGAGATGGAGACAGAGGTTGCCATCACCGCCGGTGAGTTATCGCTGCACCCTGATGTCGTCGACGGCGTCGAGCTTCCACAGCCGGAGGCGGAGTTCCACACCGACTCCGACGACCACTCCGGCGACGACTCCGATGACCACTCCGCGACGACTCCGACGACGACGGACAGCTGGTTAGTCATCTATACCCATTTATGTGTCAAATAGATCATAGGGTTTCTCTGGTTACTCCTGCCTCCCCTTTTTGGAATAGAAATCATGTGGTTATGTTCTCCCAATCCATGAAATCTGAGTAAGTTTCGTTAGATCCGTGTAGTGTATTGATTGTTTGAATGGTACAGGTGATAAGTGATTAGTTGTTTCATCTGTGCAAATGATTTCTGCTAGTAATCCGACTAGGGTTAGTGTTCGTGCTAATAATTCCTAGCCAGGACTTGACAATTGATTTTGAATGACCTACCTATGTTTGTGCATTATTTTCTTCAAGATTGGTCTGTACATAGACGACTGTGCTTAAAAATCGAACCATAATCTCTGGATATGTATAAATAAATAGCCATAAATTCCTAATCCTACTTCACGGCATGTAATCAGTGATTTGATGCCAAATTTGTTTTACTATTTGTATAGGTGCTGTCTGACGATGTGGACACGAGGATGAAGATGTCCAGAGGAGGTACAAGAGGCAAATCCTGAGGGAGCTTTATGCGGGAATGCATAACAGGCGTATTAGGACCTGGAACGGCGGCTATGGATGCCCATTTTGCAACCAGAAGCTTCATGACGCGTATCTAAGTGTTCTGGCGCATGCAAGAGGACGGGCCGTTGGCTCCTTCAAGCAGAAGTATTCTCGCAGGGTGCGCACGGCGCGTACGCCGAGTACCTGGAGAAGCTTCAGGATCGTGCCGGCCGCATGTGAGATGAGATGTGGGATGGATGGAACTATATGTACGCTTGAGTATGCTTAATGACTGTTGAACTATGTACTTATGGTTGAACTATGCTTATCTACGTGTACGCTTATTATCTATGTCTAAGTATGTTAAATATTTCGCCAAATTTTGGTAAAAATCACAACGGGGGACCAATAAACCAGGACGGAGGTAGTACGTCAATCACACACGGTTCCCAAAATTGGAACCGTGTGCAATGACTTTCATTTTGCCTGCTACGTCAATCACACACGGTTCGCTCTAGCAAACCGTCGCCCCCAAAATTCTTTGTGGGACAGAAAACCCTCACCACCCAATTCAAAAAAGAAAAAAGAAAACCCTCACCATCCCCACGTCACAAAAACCCTCACCCCGCCCGCCACCCCCTCGGCCCCTCCGGTACGTTCCCCATTCACACCTGCACAAGCTCCTCCGCGTCTATGCCATGGCACCGCCTATCGCGGCGGTAAACACTTAGCTCGACGCCTGCCGCCGCTGCCAGGCTGCTGGCAAAGCCCACCGCATTTCGCCACTTCCGCTTGCCGCCGCCTATCGCCATCGACTTTCTCGACGCTGCTCGCGGTCGACCCAGCTCCGCTCGGTTGGGGAATCTGCCGTACTGAGGGTTCTTTCTCATGGACGACAAGGTAACTAATTTAACGAGATATTATCTCATCTCTTATCCCAGTTCATCTGCCTCCTTTAATCACCCGGCGGAAATCGCCATGAATTCATTTTTATTCGAGCTGATTTGAGGGTTTTCTTTCATTCATAGAATGTACAGTGCGCCGACACTTCAGGACTTGGCGACCGCCGCCAGAGATTCCATCTCATCGTACCAGATAACTTGAGGACGCGCGCGGTATGTTCAATCTCACCCTAAATCGGTTGGCATGGCCTACTTTCCTGAACATATTCTAAATATTGCTACATTTGGATAAAAGGTGCCACATGCACCATATACGTCAAAGGGGATTTTCCCCCTCTTCTTTCTATATTAGGCAAATTAATGATGTATTGTTCTTTCGATTACTCTCATATTTCCATGACATCATGTTTACCCTATCTGTTTAATTATAGACTTTTGTCCTTCGATTTCAACTGCTGTACAGTTCTTTCAATTTGGGCCCATATTTGCATGTTACCATATTTTCTTTAACAATCCTACCATTTTCTGCAGGACATCCCTCGCTATGCAACAGATTATGTAGTGCACAATTTTTCCCTTTACATACATCAAGGCTCCACGAATGTCATACTGCACACAAACCATGGATTTACAATCGTTGCTACTGTAAGACTTGATGAACGTGGTGACTCCTATTTTGGCACTGGCTTTTGGAATGAAATTGCAAAGTTTTATGTACTGAAAGCTGGCACTAAAATTGCACTGCACATAGAAGGGCCTGGTCATGAGATATATGCTAACTTCCCCGACAAAATCATCCGTCCAGACTTTGTTCGAAGTAAGTTTTCTTTTCAACTATCTGCATATGTTGACTTACCCAGCAATGTCAAATGAATTGTGTAGTATTTAAGCAACCAATTGTTATTCCCTTTTCTTACTATATCCCTACCTAATAACTTCTAGTTACCAATACACTTTTCTATTGCCCTGTTTTAACTAAATATTCCCTGTACTCCCATTTCTATCAGAAAGCGCCGCTGACAAGGAGACTCCGGAGGTGGAGAACGGGGCTGCCAACAAGCGGAGGCGGGGCGAGCTAGAACCGCAAGCGACTCCAGCAGGCCTAGACTTAATCAGCAGCCTCCCCGATGATATGTTGAGAGTCATCATCTCCCTCCTCCCAATCAAATATGGGGCGCGGACAACCCTCCTTTCCCGGTGGTGGCACCCCCTATGGAACTCCAGCCCTCTCGACCTCATCGACACCCACGAGCTCTGCCATGGCTATCGCAAAAGCTTGGATGCGTTCTCCAAGATCCTTGGCAGTCACCTTGGCCCAACCAAAGGCCTTAGAATGGGCAAGTTCCGTTCCAACGGCAAGGACCGAGCCAAGCTTGACGACTGGTTCCGATCCCCCGCCCTAGATCAGCTCGAGGAGCTCACTTTTGATGATGGGCATATGCGGTCGCTGCCAACGTCCGCACTCCGCCTCGCGCCCACGCTGCGCGTCGCCAAGTTCAGGAACTGCCATTTCCCGCCCCTTAATGACGCGCCCGCTCTTATTCTACCACGACTGAAGCACCTCGAGCTCGTCGTCGTCTGCCTCTCAAAGGGTGACATGGAGCGCCTGCTCCGTGGCTGTACTGCACTCGAGTACCTTCGTCTTCAGGCGATCAATGGGTTGAGTACCTTCCACATCACCTCCATGACTCTCCGGACTATTTATGTGTGTTGCTGGTGCGGCAGGAAGACATCACAAAAGGTGGACCACGGTATGGTCATCCAGGACACACCTGCACTTGAGAGATTACTTGTAGTTGATCAAGAAGGTCCAACAAGAATCAATGTCATTTCTGCGCCGAAATTGACAGTGGTGGGCTACTCGTCTGACAAATACTCCGAACTTGTTATTGGATCCACACCCGTTCAGGTACAACAGCCGCCTTCTACCTCTCCTTCTACAAATTAACATTATTTCTAATTTTGAAGATGTTTGTTCGTCTGTCATTCAGAAAATGATTCCGACAAGCTTGACCCCGAAACTGCGCACAGTGAAGGTCTTGGCACTAGAATCTATCGGGCCCGACCTGGAGCAAGTTGTCAGTTTCCTGAGATGCTTTCCGTGCCTGGAGAAGCTATATATCGAGGTGATGTTCCTTTCCTGTTAAATGTTAACCATAAGGGAGTTCAATTTGTGACACCTTTTTCCAAGTTTACAATGACAATGTACTACAATTTCTGAAGGTTCTTTTGGAGGATTTCAGTACATACATGCCCCCCCCATATTGGTTGCTTGATCCATATGGTTACATTCAATAAGCATTTCTCCTTTGGATTCATCTGTACTAGTTTTCTTAGGGAACTTTTCATCCACTCCAACCTCTTGTGAAGAAGGCTACATTTTTTCTAGAATGTAATCAAATGCCCATGTTAATCATGTCAGATCGAAGATGGCATGTTAGTGCATTTTACAAATCCTGCAAACCAAATAGCTAGGCCTGTAGTAATGTTCAAAACTGCAGGCACTAACACGTTTTCTTCTTTTGCAGATAAGATTAGGCCCAGTGGTGGATAATGTGATACAATATAACAATCACGTCGAATGCCTAGATCTGCATCTCTCAGAAATTACTTTGAACTCCTACCGAGGGACCTTACCGGAGATTATATTCGCCAGGTTCTTTGTTCTCAGAGCAAGGGTGCTGAAGGAAATGAGGTTTGCCCTACATTTATTTCGCAAAAATGAATGGTCTGTTGATCAGCGCCGGCGCCTGCGGCAGAATGGAGTAGGCTCCAAAAATGCTGAATTTCATTTTGGAACTTCAGATGACAGAGTAATCGGAAGTCATCGGGTCAACCCCATACATGACTTCTCAGTGGCTGACCCCTTTGCAAAAATTGTGAGGTTTCGAAGCCAGACTTAGAAGCGGTGATATTAGTTTGAACCTCTCTGATATCCATGTTCAGCGCATCAGCGCGAGCGTTTGCAGCTGATGAGCTGAATTTCATTTCTAATATCAGTTTGAACCTTGTAATCTTCGAATTTGAGCCATATAACTCTGGAATTTGAACCTTGTAACATTTCGAGCTTTTGTGGTACAATCGTTGAAATGGCATCGTATGAGACTCGTATATTGCTAGCACTATTTTGACCTTAATATGCAATGGTCTTAGATTTTATTAACCATTCTCGAATCAGTTTACCTTATCGATCTCACAGCACATGATCTGTATAGCTAACTCGACTGCGATCTTCGACAATATTGCACACAGTTGGTTTCTTCTACCGTGTGCACTGTAGAGCGTAGAATTAATTATCGCACTCGAGTGTCCATCATCACCCTTCTGTGTAACTTTGACCTCATCACCCAAGGGTAAACTTATGACCGAAGTCATTCCACACACTTCGTTTTTACAAAGCTTTTTGCCAATAAACGCCCACGATTTGTCCCTCTTCTAACCGACGCGTGGCCAAACTAGCTAGACGGGAAGCTTGCGCGGTAAACAGCACGGTAGCGTGGGAACAGGCTCTTCGAGCCCACGCCTGGGGTGTGGTGTTGTCAAGCATGCACTGGATTCTGGAATCCTCCGCTATGAACATCGTGACAAGACGTGACGATTACAGGCCGGCCGGCCCCCATTTATTACAGCGGCCATTTAACCTACCCTTGTGTCTCTTCAACCTTTCGATATCGCGCCACCATTGCAAGAAGCACACCCACCACAAGAAATTCTTAGAGGGTATCCTGCGCAGCTCCAATGGTGCTCCGAGCGGCTGCCAACGACGAGCAGCAGTTCACCATGCGTGCCGTGGTGGACACCCACAGAAGGTTCATGGACCTCTCGGTGGTGTACACCAACGACCCGGTCTGGGCGGAGCACTCCATCCACACATGGAGTTGTTGCTTACTGAGGAGAAGTACAAGGTGGTCGGGTTCGACCTCGAGTACACCCGCGCTTGTGCTGGGTCTCATCCCAAGGTCGTCGTCGCCCAGATGTGCGTGAGCCACCATGTCCTCGTCTACCACTACTGCCTGGCCACAAGGCCTTGCGAGCGTTTCGCCAGGTTTGTCAATAGCCCCCACTACATGTTCGCTACGGTGGACATCACCAACGATGTAAAGGCACTCGAGAATTCGGGCATCGCCTGCCAGAATCTTGTCAATATTCAAGGCCAATACAAGATCAGGGGCAGCAAGGAGAATGAGAAGGACTCACTGGTTCACCTCGCCGAGGCCATCATCGACACCTACTATAGAGACATGAAGGATTCGTGCAACAAGGACAAGCATGCCTAGCACTCGGCCTGGATGGAGAAACTTGACAAGGCTCATGTCGTGTACGCGGCCAAGGAGGCGTAGATGAGCTACGACATGTATAGGCAGATAATTGACATGAGGAAGTGCCTCCTTCCCCAAAATGGCCAGGGATCTAGCGGGAAGCAGAGCAATGGCAAGCGTCATCGCAACAATATGTAGATGATTAGATCCTCGTTTCTCCTACTTTAGTATGCATGTAATTGCTTTATTTGGTGTGTGGAAATGTTATGTGTGTAGTCACTTGTGTAATTGTATGCTTAATTTGGTTATACAATGTTGTCTTTTTAAGTATATATGTTGATGTTGTAGACAGAGCGTAGATGTTGTGCGGACAAAGAAAATCACATCGCACACGGACTAAACAATGGAACCCGTCGGTGATGGTTTCATCAATCACTCACAATTGTATACCAGCAATCGTTTGCTCACAACACACACGGCTTGTTGGCGGTAATCGTCTATGTTGTTATTGGTCTTCGCACACGTCTCCGATTACAGACTTGTTTGCCTCGTATCACACACATCTTGTTCATTTGAACCATTTCTGTTCGCATGTCTCAACGCAAACAGTTCATCCGAGTGAACCGCATGCCGTATATCGCACACACCTTTGATCTGACAGACCGTTTCTTTTGTGTTGCCTAATCACAAACAGTTCATCTGAGTGAACCGTATGTTGTGTATCGCACACGCCTTCATCTGTCTCCCCGTTTCTTTTGTTCCTCCTCATTGCAAACAGTTCATTGAACTGAACCGTATGCCCTTCATCGCACACGCAAAAAAACCCTGAAGCGTGTTTGATGCATCCATCATCGCAAATGTTTTACACATTTCTGACGATTTTCATACAGCATCAATCGTGATTATTGCATCGCACACAGTTTCTCGAAGGGTCTCTGATTGTAGTGTCGCGTTAGCAGCATCCTGCAGTAGTGAAATTTAGTAATAATAGTGCAACTTATTTGTGGCACTACCATTTAGGTAATATTCATGTAAAGCGCATGAAGAAACTCCATGCTAATGGGCTTTTGGAATCACTTGATGCTTGCGAACCATGCCTCATGATCAAGAGGAATAAGACTCCGTTCTCCGGTACAATGGAGTGAGCAACTGACTTATTGGAAATAATACATACTGATGTATGCGGTCCGATGAGTCCTCAGGCTCGCGGTGGGTATCTTATTTTCTGACCTTCACAGATGATTTGAGAAGATATGGGTATATCTACTTGATGAAACATAAGTCTGAAACATTTGAAAAGTTCAAAGAATTTTAAAGTGAAGTGGTGTGGCGACCCGACCCGAATGGATCAAGTCTACTGTGCTCGGGTGTCATCCCTGGATCAGTAATGCTGACACCACACAATACATCGAAGGATTTATAGCAGAGTGACAATCACACACTTATTACATTGTTGTCTCAAAGAGAACTTATTACAATAAAAATGGCTTAAGGCCATCTAGTGTCGATAACAGCGGAAGAGTCGGAAGATAAATGGGTCCATCAACTCCAACGGCATCACTGAGTATAGAACCACGACCTAAAAGCACCTTACTCGTCGTCTGAAAAGTCTGCAACATGAAAGTTGCAGCCCGAAAACGGGTCAGCACATGGAATATGCTGGCAAAGTAACACATAGAGAGTAATGGAATGAAACAGCTATACTATATGCATATATGGCTGGTGGAAAGCTCTATGGTTATAGTTTTTGCGTAAAGCCAGTTTTTCCCTACTGCAAAGGAATAAATTTATTTAACTATCATGGTGGTTGTGAAACATTGAGAATGGTTGACAGCATTCTCAATCCCAATTAAGTGAACAATTAAAACCCAACAACATTAATTAGAAGTAACATGTTGAGATTCACATGATATTCAAGTACTAGATACTCAAGTTGTCCATAACCAGGGACACGGCTAATCATGATTAGTTTATACACTCTGCAGAGGTTTGCGCACTTTTCCCCACATGACTCGATCGCCTCCGTTTGTTTTCTCACACTACATGGTGTTTTAGAAACGGATGACCGAGACATAGTCTTTCAAAAGCGCTAGCACCTTACATGTGGGGTAGACCGTACCACCTACAACCCCTACATCTGCTAGTCCACCCCGTAAGAGTTCGCACAACTTAGTCAACTATGCCAGAGCCCATAGTAGCATGTGGCTGCACACGGAAGTTTCTAGCATGAATTATCTTATGATCCCTTTGAGCCTGGGTGGCGGTCCAAAATAAAACAGGCAAGTCCTGATAGACATCAGGTGCCTCAATCCACCCAGATGTGTGTTTAAGTTGCTACCTTAGATAAACCATTAATTAACAATACTCACACCTGTCATGGATATCACTCACCCAATCCACGTCTACTAGCATAGCATGGCATAATAAGCAAACGTAGAAGTAACTCCCAAAGGTTTCATAATAATACAGGTGATAGGTACTACCTCATCTACTTCCCATCCCGCAGTTTAATTAGATCCTAATCATGCAATGTGAGAGGATTGATCTAATGCAATAAAACATGGGTTGTAGAAAAGGTATGATCAAAGTGTTACTTGCCTTGCTGATGATTCGCGAGACCTAGGGATTCGAAGTAACAGGCAGCGCAATCCGGGTAATCTATCGCAGACAAACAACAAGCACACAATGAGTACTCGTCTAATTCATAGGTAAAACTCGAACAAGAGAACGAACTAGAAGGTTCAACTTAAGAACTCCGGTTGCAAAGAAAGAACGAACCGAACAAAGAAACGGAAAACAAACGGCGGAAGAAAACAACTCGGTTCTAGCAAGTTGAAACTAGGTCAAATTTTACCGGGGCAAAAACTTGTTTAAGTTGATTAGATGGAACGGCGGTTTCGAAACGAAACTCCAGGCACTTGAATCACCTGATTCCGATAAACGAGCGAGAAGATAAACTAGAACGAAGATCGGATCTGAGATCGCGATCGCGGAATAAATCCGACGAAAGAAAAGAGACGAACGGTTAAACGAACTGACGTTCGTTAACCTAGAAGAATCCGGTGATCACATTCATTAGGACGAACGGTCTGGCGAACAGTCCAAAGGCAACTAAATCGGAAAAGAAAATGAATCCAATCTAGGGTTTCGGAAGAAAATCGAAACAAAAACCGATCTAGACAACCAGAACGGTTTAGAGAAGAACCGGAAAGAAAACAAATTGGAAGAGAAGAAAAGAATCGGAACGATTAGAAGAAAATAATCCGAGGAAAAGAAGAGATGCGGCGCGGGGCTACCTCCGGCGAGGTCTCCGGTGAGGGGCTCCGGCGGCGGCGTTGGGAGGCGGCGGCGTGGGCGAGGTGCGGCGGCGGCGCTAGGGCACAAGGGCGGCGGCGCGGGTGTGGGGTGCGGTGGAGGGCTTGGGGCTTGGGGTTTGATTTGATGGGTTTAGAGGGGGGGTGTTGGGGTATTTATATTGGGGAGGGGAGGGGGTTTCTTGAGGTAGGGGACAAGAAATAGAGTAGGAAAAAGAGTCCTAGAAGAAAAAGGAAAACGGAACAAAGGAAAGGGGAGGGGCTAACCCTAGCCGGACTCGGCTAGAGCAAGAGGCGGCGGCGGCTGGCGCCTGCCTTGCCTGGCGCCTGCGGGTTTTTTTTAACTGGTTTCGCGCGCAGAAAAACAAAAGAAAAACTAACTAAACGAACTCCAAAAAACCTAAAGTAAATTTTCCCCGACTCCTAAAAATGAGTCGAACAAAATGAACTTTACTCCGGACCTAAAATGCAATTTTTGAAAACACGCATTTTTCCTTATCCAAAAAAAAGCAAACAAAACACCGGAAAACAAAATTTGATCTATTTATTAAATCTTCATTTTTCCTAACTTTGGGAAAGTCATATTATTCCCTCTCTCATATATTTTGACACCGGAAAAATTATTGAAGATGAAATAAATAAATCAAATGATCCTCTTTTCAAATTCGAGAAAACTCTCAAATATGAAAATAACGAAATCTCCAACTCTCTCCGAAGGTCCTTGAGTTGCGTGAAATTTCTAGGATCGGGCAAAAATGCAAGAAAATATGATATGCATGATGATCTAATGTATAACATTCCAAATTGAAAATTTGGGATGTTACAAACCTACCCCCTTAAGATGAATCTCGCCCTCGAGATTCGGGTTGGCTAGAAAATAGGTGAGGGTGGTCCTTGAGCAAATCTTCCTCTCTCTCCCAGGTGGCTTCATCCTCTGAGTGGTGGTTCCACTGAACTTTGCAAAACTTGATAACCTTGCTGCGGGTAACTCTGCTGGCATAATCGAGAATCTTGACTGGCTTCTCCTCATACGTTAAGTCGTCCTTCAACTGAATCGCTTCGAGTGGTACTGTATCTCTTAGCGGTACCTCTGCCATCTCGGCGTGACATTTCTTCAGCTGAGAAACATGGAATACATCATGAACTCCTGACAGTCCCTCTGGTAATTCCAACTTATAAGCGACTTCTCCCATACGTTGCAAGATCTTATACGGTCCAACGAAACGCGGTGCTAATTTTCCCTTAACTCCAAAGCGCTTAACTCCTCGAAGTGGGGATACTCGAAGATAAACTCTGTCTCCTGTTTCGTAAACTATCTCCTTGCGTTTAGAATCTGCGTAGCTCTTCTGCCTGGACTGGGCTACCTTGAGCCTATCGCGAATCAACTTAACTTTCCGTTCAGACTCCTTAATCAAATCTGGTCCAAAGAATTGACGGTCTCCAACTTCGTCCCATGACAACGGTGTCCTGCACCTCCTTCCGTATAAAGCTTCGAAAGGTGCCATCTTCAAACTGGTTTGGTAACTGTTGTTATAAGAAAACTCCGCATACGGCAAGTTATCGTCCCAACTAGATCCATAATCTAGTGCACAAGCTCTCAGCATATCTTCCAAAATCTGATTGACCCTCTCGGTCTGTCCATCTGTCTGCGGATGAAAAGCTGTGCTGAACTCTAGTCTGGTTCCTAAAGTTTCATGCAACTGATTCCAAAACTTTGAGGTAAATTGGGTTCCTCTATCAGATACGATACTCCTCGGAACTCCATGCAAACAAATGATCCTAGTCATGTATATCTTCGCCAACTTAGCACTGGTGTAAGTGGTCTTAACTGGAATAAAATGTGCTACCTTCGTCAAACGATCAACTACTACCCATATCGAGTCATAGCCTGATTTTGTCCTGGGTAGTCCAGTGATAAAATCCATGCCTATCTTATCCCACTTCCATTCGGGTATCGGCAATGGTTGTAACAATCCTGCTGGCTTCTGATGCTCTGCCTTTACTCTCTGACATACGTCACAAACTGCTACATATGCTGCAATATCCTTCTTCATTCCGGTCCACCAGAATGTTTCCTTTAAATCCAAATACATCTTGGTATTCCCTGGGTGAATCGAATACGGTGAATCATGTGCCTCTTGCAAAATCAACTTCCTGATCTCCGGGTCATTTGGCACATAAACACGGTCCTCAAACCATAGGTGTCGTGCTCATCCTCACGAAATCCCTTTGCTTTTCCTTCGCTCAATTTCTCTTTTATAGCAGCAATCTCCTTGTCAGATTTCTGAGCTTCTCTGATTTTATCCATCAATGTTGACTGAATCTCCAATGCTGCTACATAGCCTCTCGGAACTATTTCCAAACATAGCTCACGAAGGTTTTCTGCTAGGGTGTTGACATGGCTCTTTCGGCTCAATGCATCGGCTACTACATTAGCTTTTCCGGGATGGTAATGCAATCTCATGTCATAATCCTTGATGAGCTCCAACCATCTCCTTTGTCGGAGGTTCAACTCCTTCTGAGTGAAAATGTACTTCAAACTCTTGTGATCCGTGTACACCTCACAATGATTTCCAATGAGGAAATGTCTCCACGTTTTCAATGCATGCACTACGGCTGCTAACTCCAAATCATGCGTGGCATAATTCAACTCATGAGGCTTCAGTTGTCGTGAAGCATACGAAACAACTCTTCCTTCCTGCATAAGCACTGCTCCAAGTCCTCGACGTGAAGCGTCGCAATACACCTCATAATCCTTGGTCTGATCTGGCAAAATCAATACTGGTGAGGTAACCAAACGTTTCTTCAACTCCTGGAAACTAGCCTCACACTCCTCAGTCCAATTGAACTTAGTATCCTTCTTCAACAACTCCAGTCATAGGCTTTGCAATCTTTGAAAAGTTCTCAATGAATCTCCGGTAGTATCCTGCGAGTCCAAGAAAACTCCGGATCTCTCCAACTGTTGTTGGTGCTTCCCATTCGGTTACGGTCTCAACCTTTGTGGGGTCAACTGCTATACCTTCTCCGGATATAACGTGTCCGAGGAATCCAACTTCCTTCAACCAAAACTCGCATTTGCTGAATTTGGCATATAACTGATGTTCCCTTAGTTTCTCCAAAACCAAACGCAAATGTTCCTTATGCTCCTCTTCATTCTTTGAATAAACCAGGATGTCATCAATGAACACTACGACGAACTTATCCAAAAACTCCATAAACACTTTGTTCATCAGGTTCATGAAATAGGCAGGTGCGTTAGTCAATCCAAATGACATAACGGTATACTCATACAGTCCATATCTCGTGGTGAATGCTGTCTTAGGTATGTCCTGCTCTCGAATCTTCAACTGATGGTACCCTGATCGCAAATCGATCTTGGAAAACACTTTAGCTCCTTGCAATCGATCAAACAGATCGTTGATCATTGGCAGTGGGTACTTGTTCTTGATGGTTACTTCATTCAATCCCCGATAATCAACAACCATCCTTAATGATCCATCCTTCTTTTCCACTAGAAGTACGGGTGATCCCCAAGGCGAAGAACTTGGGCGAATGTAACCTTTATCCAATAACTCCTTAATCTGATTCTTAATTTCTACCAAATCCTTTGCTGGCATCCGGTATGGTCGCTTCGATATTGGGCCTGTACCTGGCAATAACTCAATCAAAAACTCAATGTCTCTATCCGGTGGCATGCCTGGTAATTCCTCAGGAAATACATCAGGAAAATCCTTTACCACTGGTACCTCTTCTTGGACAACTCCTGTTAGGCAGTTTACTTGTGTCCTGTTTGGCACATGCCGGGATACATACTTGATCCTTCTTCCTTCTGGTGTGGTAAGCAAAATTGACTTACTAGCACAATCGATGTTTCCTCCATACATCGACAACCAATCCATGCCTAATATCACATCCAATCCTTGAGATTCCAATACTATTAGGTCTGAGGGAAACACATAGTTACCAATCCTTAATGGTAACCGATCACACCATCGTCTAGCCATGAACTCCGCTCCTGGTGAGCTTACTAACATGGGTGACCTAAGGGCTTGGGTTGGCAGGTTATATTTATCCACAAATCCCCTTGATATGTATGAATGCGATGCACCAGTGTCAAAAAGAACAAGTGCGGTAAATGACTTAACCAAAAACTTACCGATTACTGCATCGGGTTGATCTTCAACCTCCTCCACATTAACGTGGTTCACCTGCCCCCTATTGAAAGGGTTCGGCTTTTTCCCAGAGCTTCCATTGCCATTTCCATTCTGGCCTTCAGGACATTCATTGGCATAATGTCCGGTCTTGGAACACTTGAAACAGGTGACTTGACTCAGGTCTCTCTTGGTTGGGGTGGATGGGGTGGTCCAGTTCTGGTCGTTGTTTCCTCCATTCCCATTACCATTCTTGTGGCCATTATGGTTGTGCAGGCTACCTCCTCCATGGGTGTGCTGAAACTGAAATCCCGGTTTAGGGGCAAAACAGGGCTTCTGCTAGGCTCCAGAGTTATACTTCCCCTGTCCATACTTCCTCTTACGGTTCTCAATCTGCTGTTGCTTTCCTTCAATCATGATGGCACGATCTACCAACTCCTGGTAGTTGTTGAAACTCGCTACCATCAACTGCATGCTTAGCTCATCATTCAGTCCTTCCAGAAACTTCTCCTGCTTAGCTGCATCCGTAGCAACGTCATCTGGGGCATAACGTGCTAACTTGCTGAAGTCATCAGCGTACTGGCCAACTGTCCTTCCTCCTTGGCATAAGTTGCGAAACTCACGCTTCTTCAGGGCCATAGCTCCTGCTGAAACATGGGCAGTGCGGAAAGCTTGTTGAAACTGATCCCATGTGACAGTGTCAATTGGGTAAGTGGCTGTGAAATTCTCCCACCATGCTGCCGCGGGTCCGTCAAGCTGGGGAGCGGCAAACTTCACTTTCTCACCATCCGTGCATCCTGCAGTGGTCAACTCCCTTCCTAGCTTGCGGAGCCAATCGTCTGCTACTATTGGCTCGGTGCTACTGGAAAACACCGGCAGATTTAGCCTAAGGAAACGAGCTAAATGGTCAACAGGTGGTGGTGGTGGTGGGTTGTTATTATTGTTCTGCTGGTTCTGGACTAACATCTGCATCAATTGATTCTGCTGCTGGATCAACTGAGTGAGCTCCGGTGGAAATCCATTGTCACGTCTCGGAGGCATCTGAGGGTTTAGAAAAGAAGAGAATTGAGAATAGAGTGAGGTCTAAAGGGAAAACACTACCCCAATGCACATGAGCAAATGCACACAAAATCACTTCATTCAATCAAACAAGGGCTTACAAACGATCTAAATATATCGCAAAAGTGCTCGAACTATTGTGTTTACATGGGGGAATACTACTACTATCTGGTGGTCATCTAGAAATTTGAACTGGTGGAAGACTCAATGATATCTGCTCCAGCTTCGTATTCAAAGTCGGGTTCACTTGGATCCGAATCGGTGTCGTTGATGATGATGTAGTTGTCCGGACATGCGACGTACTCATCCTCCTCCTTGGATGCTAACTTCCTCTTGAGTTCTTCAATCTCCTGCTTAAGATCGTTATTGTGTCTTGCTAGAGCTACGATCTCGTCCATGTAGTCCTTGCGTGTAGACTTCAGTTCTCCTTCTAGTTCGATGATCCTTGCCTTCGCATTCTTCAACTCTATCATATCATTGCACATCTGATTCTCGTGGCGTCGAATGTGCTGGTTTAACTCCTGGATGAAAGATGCAATGGATCTATCCTTCTTGGTGCTGACTAACTCCCATTGTTCATCTCGGCGTCCGCAAATCTAGTAGATAGTGTCCTTGAGGTCTTCTTGATAAACTTCTCCAATGCGTCCTATGGTGATATGAGCTGCCATGCTCCTTCCCAGACTCCAGGTTGGTGCATTGAAAACACTATCTATGGGTTTCGTGATTGGCGCGAATGTTCTTCCCGGAACGTGAGCTTGAATCTTCCAGCACTCCTCTTCAGGCAGAGTGGCATTGAAGGTTCCCGTGAAGCTTGGTAATCCAATGTTCAGGTACTTGGTGACTTCCTTCAAGTGAAATCCAAAAGGTGTGCCTTCATTCGGTTGAGCGTACTTAATCTTCACGTTCATCATCCTAAAAGGGTAGAAAATATGAGGAGTTAGAAAATGAGAAGAGAATGGTGATCTATGGCTTTAACTTAGTGGTCGTGTCCTACAGTTAGCGTGTGCTTTGATACCATCTCTGTGGCGACCCGACCTGAATGGATCAAGTCTACTGTGCTCGGGTGTCATCCCTAGATCAGTAATGCTGACACCACACAGTACATCGAAGGATTTATAGGAGAGTGGCAATCACACACTTATTACATCGTTGTCTCAAAGAGAACTTATTACAATAAAAATGGCTTAAGGCCATCTAGTGTCGATAACAGCGGAAGACTTGGAAGATAAATGGGTCCATCAACTCCAACGACATCACTGAGTATAGAACCACGACCTAAAAGCACCTTACTCGTCGTCTGAAAAGTCTGGAACATGAAAGTTGCAGCCCGAAAACGGGTCAGCACATGGAATATGCTGGCAAAGTAACACATAGAGAGTAATGGAATGAAACAGCTACACTATATGCATATATGGCTGGTGGAAAGCTCTATGGTTACAGTTTTTGCGTAAAGCCAGTTTTTCCCTACTGCAAAGGAATAAATTTATTTAACTATCATGGTGGTTGTGAAACATTGAGAATGGTTGACAGCATTCTCAATCCCAATTAAGTGAACAATTAAAACCCAACAACATTAATTAGAAGTAACATGTTGAGATTCACATGATATTCAAGTACTAGATACTCAAGTTGTCCATAACCGGGGACACGGCTAATCATGATTAGTTTATACACTCTGCAGAGGTTTGCGCACTTGTCCCCACATGACTCGATCGCCTCCGTTTGTTTTCTCGCATTACATGGTGTTTGAGAAATGGATGACCGAGACATAGTCTTTCAGAAGCGCTAGCACCTTACATGTGGGGTAGACCGTACCACCTACAACCCCTACATCTGCTAGTCCACCCCGTAAGAGTTCGCACAACTTAGTCAACTATGCCAGAGCCCATAGTAGCATGTGGCTGCACACGGAAGTTTCTAGCATGAATTATCTTATGATCCCTTTAAGCCTGGGTGGCGGTCCAAAATAAAACAGGCAAGTCCTGATAGACATCAGGTGCCTCAATCCACCCAGATGTGTGTTTAAGTTGCCACCTTAGATAAACCATTAATTAACAATACTCACATCTGTCATGGATATCACTCACCCAATCCACGTCTACTAGCATAGCATGGCATAATAAGCAAACGTAGAAGTAACTCCCAAAGGTTTCATAACAATATAGGTGATAGGTACTACCTCATCTACTTCCCATCCCACAGTTTAATTAGATCCTAATCATGCAACGTGAGAGGATTGATCTAATGCAATAAAACATGGGTTGTAGAAAAGGTATGATCAAAGTGTTACTTGCCCTGCTGATGATTCGCGAGACCTAGGGATTCGAAGTAACAGGCGGCGCAATCCGGGTAATCTATCGCAGACAAACAACAAGCACACAATGAGTACTCGTCTAATGCACAGGTAAAACTCGAACAAGAGAACGAACCAGAAGGTTCAACTTAAGAACTCCGGTTGCAAAGAAAGAATGAACCGAACAAAGAAACGGAAAACAAACGGCGGAAGAAAACAACTCGGTTCTAGCAAGTTGAAACTAGGTCAAATTTTACCAGGGCAAAAAATTGTTTAAGTTGATTATACGGAACGGCGGTTTCGAAACGAAACTCCAGGCGCTTGAATCACCTGATTCTGATAAACGAGCGAGAAGATAAACTAGAACGAAGATCGGATCTGAGATCGCGATCGCGGAATAAATCCGACGAAAGAAAAGAGACGAACGGTTAAACGAACGGACGTTCGTTAACCTAGAAGAATCCGGTGATCACATTCGTTAGGACGAATGGTCCGGCGAACGGTCCAAAGGCAACTAAATCGGAAAAGAAAACGAATCCGGTCTAGGGTTTCGGAAGAAAATCGAAACAAAAACTGATCTAGAAAACCGGAACGGTTTAGAGAAGAACCGGAAAGAAAACGAATCGGAAGAGAAGAAAAGAATTGGAACGATTAGAAGAAAACGATCCAAGGAAAAGAAGAGATGCGGCGCGGGGCTACCTCCGGTGAGGTCTCCGGCGAGGGGCTCCGGCGGCGGCGTTGGGAGGCGGCGGCGTGGGCGAGGTGCGGCGGCGGCGCTAGGGCACAAGGGCGGCGGCGCGGGTGTGGGGTACGGTGGAGGGCTTGGGGCTTGGGGTTTGATTTGATGGGTTTAGAGGGGGGGGTGTTGGGGTATTTATATTGGGGAGGGGAGGGGGTTTCTTGAGGTAGGGGACAAGAAATAGAGTAGGAAAAAGAGTCCTAGAAGAAAAAGGAAAACGGAACAAAGGAAAGGGGAGGGGCTAACCCTAGCCGGACTCGGCTAGAGCAAGAGGCGGCGGCGGCTGGCGCCTGCCTTGCCTGGCGCACGGCGCGCAGGGAGGCTGGGCTGGTGGCCAGCTGGCTGGGCCTTTGGCCCGGCTGGCCTGCGGGGTTTTTTTTAACTGGTTTCGCGCGCAGAAAAACAAAAGAAAAACTAACTAAACGAACTCCAAAAAACCTAAAGTAAGTTTTGCCCGACTCCTAAAAATGAGTCGAACAAAATGAACTTTACTCCGGACCTAAAATGCAATTTTTGAAAACACGCATTTTTCCCTATCCAAAGAAAAAGCAAACAAAACACCGGAAAACAAAATTTGATCTATTTATTAAATCTTCATTTTTCCTAACTATGGGAAAGTCATATTATTCCCTGTCTCATATATTTTGACACCGGAAAAATTATTGAAGATGAAATAAATAAATCAAATGATCCTCTTTTCAAATTCGAGAAAACTCTCATTTATGAAAATCAAATGATCTAATGTATAACATTCCAAATTGAAAATTTGGGATGTTACAAGTGGAAAATCATCATAACAAGAAAATAAAATTTCTACGATCTAATCGCGAAATGGTTTGAGGCCATGAAATCTGAGATGGGATCCATCTATGAGAACAAAGTGTGGACTTTGGTTGACTTGCCCGATGATCGGCAAGCCATAGAGAATAAATGGATCTTCAAGCAGAAGACTGACGCTGACGGTAATGTTACTGTCTACAAAGCTTGACTTGTTGCAAAAGTTTTTCAACAAGTTCAAGGAGTTGACTACGATGAGACCTTCTCACCTGTAGTGATTCTTAAGTCTGTCCAAATCATGTTAGCAATTGCCGCATTTTATGATTATGAAATTTGGCAAATGGATGTCAAAATTGCATTCCTTAATGGATATCTTAAAGAAGAGTTGTATATGATGCAACCAGAAGGTTTTGTCGATCCAAAAGGTGCTAACAAAGTGTGCAAGCTCCAGCGATCCATTTATGGACTGGTGCAAGCCTCTCAGAGTTGGAATATACGCTTTGATAGTGTGATCCAAGCATATGGTTTTATACAGACTTTTGGAGAAGCCTGTATTTACAAGAAAGTGAGTGGGAGCTCTATACCATTTCTAATATTATATGTGGATGACATATTGTTGATTAATATGGAATTTCTGGATAGCATAGAAGGATACTTGAATAATTTCAATGAAACACCTCGGTGAAGCTGTTTACATATTGGGCATCAAGATCTATATAGATAGATCAAGAAGCTTAATTAGACTTTCAAAAAGCACATACCTTGATAAAGTTTTGAAAAGGTTTAAAATGGATCAGTCAAAAAAAGGGTTCTTGCCTGTGTTACAAGGTGTGAAGTTGGGTCAGACTCAATGCCCGACCACTGCAAAAGATAGAGAGAAAATAAAATTCATTCCCTATGCCTCAGCTATAGGTTCTATCATGTATGCAATGTTGTGTACCTGTAACACCCACGATGCGGCTATATCACCCACGTGTCGAGGCACGACTTAGAGGCATAACCGCATTGTGGTTTTGTCGCAAGAAGGGCCATCTTCACAATATTCCATGTAATGAACAAGAAAGGGATAAATAGAGTTGGCTTACACTCGCCCCGTCACACAATATTCAAATAATTTCATACAACATCAGAGTACACTCATGGTCCGACTACGGACAACCAAATGAAAAGAAGATAAACCCAACTGCTAGATCCCCGATCGTCCCAACTGGGCACTGCTACCTCTTGAGCACTGCGTTGGTTTTCCCCGAAGAGGAAGGGATGATGCAGCAAAGTAGCGTAAGTATTTCCCTTAGTTTTTAAGAACCAAGGTATCAATCCAGTAGGAGACTACGCGCAAGTCCCTCGTACCTGCACAAAACAAATAAATCCTCGCAACCAACGCAAATAGGGGTTGTCAATCCCTATAAGGCCACTTACGAGAGTGAGATCTGATAGATATGATAAGACAATATTTTTGGTATTTTTATGATAAAGATGAAAGTAAAATAAAGGAAAAGTAAATAGCAAATGAAATAACTAAGTAGTAGGAGATTAATATGAAGAAGATAGACCCGGGGGCCATAGGTTTCACTAGTGGCTTCTCTCGAGAGCATAAGTATTCTATGGTGGGTGAACAAATTACTGTTGAGCAATTGACAGAATTGAGCATAGTTATGAGAATATCTAGGTATGATCATGTATATAGGCATCATGTTCGAGACAAGTAGACCGACTCCTACCTGCATCTACTACTATTACTCCACTCATCGACCACTATCCAGCATGCATCTCGAGTATTAAGTTAAAAACAGAGTAACGCCTTAAGCAAGATGACATGATGTAGAGGGATAGACTCATGCAATATGAAGAAAACCCCATCTTATTATCCTCGATGGCAACAATACAATACGGGCCTTGATGCCCCTACTGTCACTGGGAAAGGACACCGCAAGATTGAACCCAAAGCTAAGCACTTCTCCCGTTACAAGAAAGATCAATCTAGTAGGCCAAACCAAACTGATAATTCGAAGAGAGTTGCCAAGATAACCAATCATACATAAAAGAATTCAGAGAAGATTCAAATATTATTCATAGATAGACTTGATCATAAACCCACAATTCATCGGTCTCAACAAACACACGGCAAAAAGAAGATTACATCTAATAGTTCTCCACAAGAGAGGGGGAGAACATTGTATTGAGATCCAAAAAGAGAGAAGAAGCCATCTAGCTACTAACTATGGACCCGTAGGTCTGAGGTAAACTACTCACACTTCATTGGAGGGGCTATGGTGTTGATATAGATGCCCTCCGCGATCGATGCCCCCTCCGGCTGAGCTCCGGAACAGGCCCCAAGAAGGGATCTCATGGGTACAAAAAGTTGTGGCGGTGGAATTAGGTTTTTGGCTCCGTATCTGATCGTTTGGGGGTACGTAGGTATATATAGGAGGAAGGAGTACGTCGGCGGAGCAACAGGGGGCCCACGAGGGTGGAGGGCGCGCCTGGGGGGTAGGCGTGCCCCCCTACCTCGTGGCCTCCTCTTTTCTTTCTTGATGTAGGGTCCAAGTCCCCCGGGTCTTGTTCGTTGAGAAAATCACGTTCCCGAAGGTTTCATTCCGTTTGGACTCCGTTTGATATTCCTTTTCTTCAAAACCCTTAACAGGCAAAAAAACAGCAATTCTGGGCTGGGCCTCCGGTTAATAGGTTAGTCCCAAAAATAATATAAAAGTGGATAATAAAGCCCAATAATGTCCAAAACAGTAGTTAATATAGCATGGAGCAATCAAAAATTATAGATACGTTGGAGACGTATCAAGCATCCCCAAGCTTAATACCTGCTCGTCCTCGAGTAGGTAAATGATAAAAATAGAATTTTGAAGCGGAGTGCTACTTGGCATAATTTTAATGTAATTCTTCTTAATTGTGGTATGAATATCTAGATCTGAAAGATTCAAGACAAAAGTTCATATTGATATAAAAATAATAATACTTCAAGCATACTAACAAAGCAATTATGTCTTCTCAAAATAACATGGCTAAAGAAAATTATCCCTACAAAATCATATAGTCTGGCTATGCTCTATCTTCACCACACAAAATATTTAAATCATGCACAACCCTGATGACAAGCCAAGCATTTGTTTCATACTTTTGACATTCTCAAAACTTTTTCAATCTTCACGCAATACATGAGCGTGATCCATGGATATAGCACTATAGGTGGAATAGAGTGGTGGTTCTGGAGAAGACAAAAAGGGAGAAGATAGTCTCACATCAACTAGGCGTATCAACGGGCTATGGAGATGCCCATCAATAGATATCAATGTGAGTGAGTAGGGATTGCCATGCAACGGATGTACTAGAGCTATAAGTATATGAAAGCTCAAAAAGAAACTAAGTGGGTGTCCATCCAACTTGCTTGCTCATCAAGACCTAGGGCATTTTGAGGAAGCCCATCATTGGAATATACAAGCCAAGTTCTATAATGAAAGATTCCCACTAGTATATGAAAGTGATAACATGAGAGACTCTCTACTATGAAGATCATGGTGCTACTTTGAAGCACAAGTGTGGTAAAAGTATAGTAACATTGTCCCTTCTCTCTTTTTCTCTCATTTTTTTATTTTTTATTTTTTTATTTGGTCCTTTTCTCTTTTTTTGGCCTCTTTTTTTTTATTTGGGCTTCTTTGGCCTCTTTTATTTTTCGTCCGAAGTCTCATCCCGACTTGTGGGGGAATCATAGCCTCCATCATCCTTTCCTCACTGGGACAATGCTCTAATAATGATGATCATCACACTTTTATTTTTCTGACAACTCAACAATTACAACTCGATAACGGAACGGTGGAAAGTTGCATAGCAATATATCTCGGAATGGCTATGGAAATACCATAATAGGTAGGTATGGTGGCTGTTTTGAGGAAGGTATATGGTGGGTGTATGATACCGGCGAAAGGTGCGCGATATTAGAGAGGCTAGCAAGGGTGGAAGGGTGAGAGTGCGTATAATCCATGGATTCAACATTAGTCATAAAGAACTCATATAATTATTGCAAAAATCTACAAGTTATCAAAGCAAAGTATTACGTGCATGCTCCTAGGGGGTAGATTGGTAGGAAAATACCATCGCTCGTTCCCGACCGCCACTCATAAGGAAGACAATCAATAAATAAATCATGCTCCGACTTCATCACATAACGGTTCACCATACGTGCATGCTACGGGAATCACAAGCTTCAACACAAGTATTTCTCAAATTCACAACTACTCAACTATCATGACTTTAATATCATCATCTCCATATCTCAAAACAATTATCAAGTATCAAACTTATCATAGTATTCAACACACTCATAAGAGAAATTTTTTATTCTTGAATACCTAGCATATTAGGATTTTAAGCAAATTACCATGCTATTAAGACTCTCAAAATAATCTAAGTGAAGCATGAGAGAACAATAGTTTCTATAAAACAAATCCACCACTGTGCTCTAAAAGATATAAGTGAAGTACTAGAGCAAAATTATATAACTCAAAAGATATAAGCGAAGCACATAGAGTATTCTAAAAAATTCCAAATCATGTATGGCTCTCTCAAAAGGTGTGTACAGCAAGGATGATTGTGGTAAACTAACAAGCAAAGACTCAAATAATACAAGACGCTCCAAGCAAAACACATATCATGTGGCGAATAAAAATATAGCTACAAGTAAAGTTACCGATAGAAGTAGACGAAAGAGGGGATGCCTTCCAGGGCATCCCCAAGCTTTGGCTTTTAGGTGTCCTTAGATTATCTTGGGGGTGTCATGGTCATCCCCAACCTTAGGCTCTTGCCACTCCTTGTTCCATAATCAATCAAATCTTTACCCAAAACTTGAAAACTTCACAAAACAAAACTTAAAGTAGAAAATCCCGTGAGCTCTGTTAGCGAAAGAAAATAAAAGACCACTTCAAGGTACTGTAATGACCTCATTCTTTATTTATATTGGTGTTATACCTACTGTGTTCCAACTTCTCTATGGTTTATAAACTATTTTACTAGCCATAGATTCATCAAAATAAGCAAACAACACACGAAAAACAGAATCTGTCAAAAACAGAACAGTCTGTAGTAATCTATAGCTAGCGCAAGATCTGGAACCCCAAAAATTCTAAAATAAATTTATGGACGTGAGTAATTTATCAATTAATCATCTTCAAAAATAATTACCTAAATATCACTTTCCAAATAAAAATGACAGCAGTTCTCGTGAGCGCTAAAGTTTCTGTTTTTTTACAGCAAGTTCAACAAGACTTTCCCCAAGTCTTCCCAATGGTTCTACTTGGCACAAACACTAATTAAACACAAAAAACACAAACAAAACATAGGCTAGATAAATTATTTATTACTAAACAGGATCAAAAAGAAAGGGATAAAAATAAAATTGGGTTGCCTCCCAACAAGCGTTATCGTTTAACGCCCCTAGCTAGGCATAACCAGCAAGAATAGATCTAGGTATTGCCATCTTTGGTAGGTAATCCATAAGTGGCTCTCATAATAGATTCATAAGGTAATTTAATTTTCTTTCTAGAAAAGTGTTCCATGCCTTTCCTTAATGGAAATTGGAATCTAATATTTCCTTCCTTCATATCAATAATTGCACCAATCGTTCTAAGGAAAGGTCTACCAAGAATAGTAGGACATAAAGGATTGCAATCTATGTCAAGAACAATAAAATCTACGGGCACGTAATTCCTATTTGCAAAAATAAGAACATCATTAATTTTCCTATAGGTTTCTTAATAGTGGAATCCGCAAGGTGCAAGTTTAGAGAGCAATCATCAAAATCACGGAAATCTAACAAATCACACAAAGTCTTTGGAATCGTGGAAACACTAGCACCCAAATCACATAAAGCATAACATTCATGATCTTTAATTTTAATTTCAATAGTTGGTTCCCACTCATCATAAAGTTTTCTAGGGATAGAAACTTCCAATTCAAGGTTTTCTTCATAAGATTGCATCAAGGCATCAACGATATGTTTAGTAAACGCTTTATTTTGACTGTAAGCATGAGGAGAATTTAGCACGGATTGCAACAAGGAAATACAATCAATCAAAGAGCAATTTTCATGGTTAAATTCCTTGAAATCCATAATAGTGGGTTTAGCAACATCTAGGGTTTTAATTTCTTCAATCCCACTTTTATCAAATTTAGCATCAAGATAAACAAATTCCGAATTCTTGGAACGCCTTCTAGGTAAAGGTGGATCATATTCAGTCCCATAATTATCAAGATTCATATTGCAAAACAAAGATTTAATAGGGGACACATCAATAACTTTTAGATCTTCATCTTTATTTTCATAGGAACTAGAAGAACACGCATCCTAGCGGTTCTTTCTTTGCACTCATCAATGGAAATTCTCATGGCTTTGAGAGACTCATTAATATCATGCTTAGGTGGAATAGATCTAAGTTTCAAAGAATCAACATCAAGAGAAATCCTATATACTTAAGAAGTTCACCCCCACTACTTGATTTATCTCAACATGCAGCATAGCCACGTCATCATCCAATCGCATCTAGCCACATCATACCTCATGCAGTCCCACTCAAGACCACTTTTTTCAATTAAGAGAGCTAAGCACAACCTTCCCACGCTGAGAAAAAGAAAACCGATAGCACGTCCACATCAGCTTTTAGTTACTATCAACTGAAAAGGGCGACGGGCCAGTGGCTCTCCAGTGCTACACGGACGTTTTGGACGTTCCAGGTGGCTACTTTTAGTTTGGTGAACGACCTGGAAGCCCATGGAAAACAAAACGTAGCACGTGTCAGTCTGACGTCCTCCCAATTTCTCCCCACTGAAGCGATTAATTTTCCACAACTCTTTTCTTATTCTACCGCAGTCCACGGATTCTCTTAATTTTCCACAACTCTTTTCGTATTCTACCGCAGTCCACGGATTCTCTTCATCTTCTCCACTGAGCAAAGGGTAACAGATTACAGATGGACTACTTCATTAGTATCCTCCCACTTTATCAGTCAACGACGCTTTTCATCTCCTCCTTATTTCCCACTGTTCTTTGTCTCCTCCGCCAGTTTCATCCCAAACAAATCAATACTTTCCTCATCAGTTTTGCGAAGCTACCATACGCACCTCACCATCAGCAGCGATGGTGGTGCCGATGCTGCGGTGCCTCTGCCAGGCCAGAGTTCATGGGGGTCGCCACCAAATACCAGCGTGCTCCTGCCGTGCCGCCCCGTGCCCCGGTGTTAACCAGAGATCCAGGCGAGCCACATCTCCCACCATTGTCATCCCACCAAAAGGTGTGGTCTCTCCTTCCTCTCTATTTCCTCAAATCTGAGCGATCATGATGTAGTTTCAGTTGCAAGGTCTGATTTGTACGTGGTAGGAAGCATTTTCTAGAAGGCGGATTTGTTCTGTCTCCACCCGCGTCATTTCGCGCTGCAACCTACAACTCTGCAAGTACGGTGAGTCTTTCTCATCCACAATCCTCTCTAATTCAGGAACTGCCAGCAATCATGAAACAACAAGCTCTGATTCCCTCTTCATTTTATTTTCTTTATTATTGTTGGAAGGAATGAACAGATGAAACAACTTTGATTCGAAGCGATGGATCATTGTCATCTCCCTTCTTTTTGTTTTATTTTATGTAAGGTGCTGATTGGAAGGAATAAACAGTAAAACAGGTGAAACGTACTACGTGCAACTACAATCCTGCATCTCTCTGTCTCTCTCTCCCTCATACGTACATACATATTCTCTCTCTCTCTCTCTCTCTCATGCATGCACACGCATGAACCATCTATTTGGGTATTGAATCGACATGATGACTTCACAGTAGAATATAGAACTTTCAGGCAACAACATACCTGAAAATATGTATGTACGTACGCATGTTATTCATCAAGCCTTTGATATCTGGAACATATATTTGAGCTGGCATCGCTTGGTGAGACTATTAACTAGGTTGCATGTGTGCTTTAGGTTCTACTATTAGATGGCCATAGTTTTTTTATGTCCATTTTATTTTTTCAGTGCTTAAGACTTGATACACGTGTTTGAATATTTGCATTTAGGTGAAAAAAATGCCTACATTGAAGTCATTATAGGCCAACCGAGTGTACTAGGATTATTTCAATGCTTCCACAGTGGTGCTAAATCTCATCGTGTTTGTACAAATTAAATTGTATTTTTTTCAACATTTCAAATGTAAATATGGATATTCCATTGGATGCTTTTCCTACATCCTATCTATGTGTTTTTAATATACCCATAAAATCTAAAATGTCCCGCAGCAACGCGCGGGGTATTATCTAGTTATATCAATGTTCCTAGCCAAATCATCAATCTTAAGCAATTTTTCTTCAATCATAGCATTAAAATTCTTTTGCGAAGTAATAAATTATTTAATATTAGATTCAAAATCAGAGGGCATCTTATTATAATTTCCATAAGAATTGTTGTAGAAATTACCATAATTATTAGAGGGGTTACTAGGATAAGGCCTAGGATTAAAATTTCCTCTATACGCGTTGTTACCAAAATTGTTCCTACCAACAAAATTCACATCCATAGATTCATTATTATTCTCAATCAAGGTAGACAAGGGCATTTCATTAAGATCAGAAGAAACACACTTATTAGCAAATAATTTCATAAGTTCATCCATCTTTCCACTCAAAACATTAATTTCTTCTATTGCATGCACCTTTTTATTAGTAGATCTTTCAGTATGCCATTGAGAATAATTAACCATAATATTATTTAGGAGTTTAGTAGCTTCTTCTAGAGTGATTTCCATAAAAGTACCTCTCGCGGCCGAATCTAAAAAATTTCTAGAAGCAAAATTCAATCTGGCATAAAAAATTTGTATAATCATCCACAAATTTAAACCATGAGTAGGGCAATTACGTATCATTAGTTTCATTCTCTCCCAAGCTTGTGCAACATGTTCATGATCAAGTTGCTTAAAATTCATAATATCATTTCTAAGAGAGATGATCTTAGCGGGAGGAAAATACTTAGAGATAAAAGCATCTTTGCACTTGTTCCATGAATCAATACTATTTTTAGGCAAAGACGAAAACCAAGCTTTAGCATGATCTCTAAGCGAAAATGGAAATAGTTTCAATTTAACAATATCATTATCCACATCTTTCTTATTTTGCATGTCACAAAAATCAACGAAGCTATTTAGATGGATAGCGGCATCTTCACTAGGAAGGCCGGAAAACGGATCTTTCATGACAAGATTAAGCAAAGCAGTATTAATTTCACAAGATTCAGCATCGGTAAGAGGAGCAATCGGAGTGCTAATAAAATCATTGTTGTTGGTATTGGTGAAGTCACACAATTTAGTATTATCTTGAGCCATCGTGACAAGCAAGCAAACTAACACACAAGCAAACAAAAAGCAAGCGGACAAAAAGAGGCAAATAGAGAAAGAGAGGGAGGATGGAGAGAGGGCGAATAAAACGGCAAGGGTGAAGTGGGGGAGAGGAAAACAAGAGGCAAATTTCAAATAATGTAATGTGGGAGAAGAGGGTATGTGATGGGTACTTGGTATGTTGACTTTTGCGTAGACCTCCCCGGCAATGGCGCCAGAAATCCTTCTTGCTACCTCTTGAGCACTGTGTTGGTTTTCCCCGAAGAGGAAGGGATGATGTAGCAAAGTAGCGTAAGTATTTCCCTCAGTTTTTGAGAACCAAGGTATCAATCCAGTAGGAGGCTACGCGGGAGTCCCTCGTACCTGCACAAAATAAATAAATCCTCGCAACCAACGCAAATAGGGGTTGTCAATCCCAATAAGGCCACTTACGAGAGTGAGATCTGATAGATATGATAAGATAATATTTTTGGTATTTTTATGATAAAAGATGCAAAGTAAAATAAAGGCAAAGTAAATAGCAAAGGAAATAACTAAGTTAGACCCGGGGGCCATAGGTTTCACTAGTGGCTTCTCTCGAGAGCATAAGTATTCTAAGATGGGTGAACAAATTACTGTTGAGCAATTGACAGAATTGAGCATAGTTATGAGAATATCTAGGTATGATCAAGTATATAGGCATCACGTTCGAGACAAGTAGACCGACTCCTGCCTGCATCTACTACTATTACTCCACTCATCGACCACTATCCAGCATGCATCTAGAGTATTAAGTTAAAAACAGAGTAACGCCTTAAGCAGGATGACATGATGTAGAGGGATAGACTCATGCAATATGAAGAAAACCCCATCTTGTTATCTTCGATGGCAACAATACAATGCGTTCCTTACTGCCCCTACTGTCACTAGGAAAGGATACCGCAAGATTGAACCCAAAGTTAAGCACTTCTCCCATTGCAAGAAAGATCAATCTAGTAGGCCAAACCAAACTGATAATTCGAAGAGACTTGCAAAGATAACCAATCATACATAAAAGAATTTAGAGAAGATTCAAATATTATTCATAGATAGACTTAATCATAAACTCATAATTCATCGGTCTCAACAAACACACTGCAAAAGGAGGATTACATCGAATAGTTCTCAACAAGAGAGGGGGAAAACATTGTATTGAGATCCAAAAAGAGAGAAGAAGCCATCTAGCTACTAACTATGGACCTGTAGGTCTAAGGTAAACTACTCACACTTCATCGCAGGGGCTATGGTGTTGATGTAGAAGCCCTCCGTGATCGATTCCCCCTCCGGCGGAGCTCCGGAATAGGCCCCAAGATGAGATCTCATGGATATAGAAAGTGGCGGCAGTGGAATTAGGTTTTTGGCTCCGTATCTGATCGTTTGAGGGTACGTAGGTATATATAGGAGGAATGAGTACGTCGATGAAGCAACAGGGGGCCCACGAGGGTGGAGGGCGCGCCTGGGGGGTAGTCGTGCGCCCCTACCTCGTGGCCTCCTCTTTTCTTTCTTGACGTAGGGTCCAAGTCCCCCGGGTCTTGTTCGTTGAGAAAATCACGTTCCCGAAGATTTCATTCCGTTTGGACTCCGTTTGATATTCCTTTTCTTCGAAACCCTAAAACAAGCAAAAAAACAGCAATTCTGGCCTGGGCCTCCAGTTAATAGGTTAGTCCCAAAAATAATATAAAAGTGGATAATAAAGACCAATAATGTCCAAAACAGTAGATAATATAGCATGGAGAAATCGAAAATTATAGATACATTGGAGACGTATCAGGCACCACTACTGGTCATCCGGAAAAAGGCACATAGTAACGGCCAAGGTCCTCGTCGAACTCCCACTTGAGTTCGGTGGCATCACCTGTACTGGTATCATCGGCATCTACAATTGTTTCGTAAGTATCCGTGAGTCATGAGGACTCAGCAATCTCAAAACCCGCGAGATTAAGACTATTTAAGCTTATGGGTAGGATAAGGTAATGAGATGGAGTTGCAGCAAGCGCTAAGCAAATATGATGGTTATCATACGCAGATGAGAGTAAGATGAGAAGCTACGCAGCATTCGTGAAGCTATAAGTGATCAAGAAGTGATTCTGAAACTGCTTACGTTCAAACATAACCCAAACTGTGTTCACTTACCGGACTCTGCCGAAAAGAGACCATCACAGCTACTCACGCAGTTGATTCATTTTAATTAAGTCAAGTGTCAAGTTCTCTACAACCGGATATTAACAAATTCCCATCTGCCACATAACTGCGGGCACGGCTCCCGAAAGTTTATACCCTGCAGGGGTGTCCCAACTTTGCCCATCACAAGCTCACGATCCGCGGAGACAATCCTCCATCGCGGGACACCCGACTAGACTCGGAATCTCGGTGCACAAGACATTTCGACAATGGTAAAACTAAACCAGCAAAACCGCCCGACTGTGCCGACAAATCCCGATAGGAGCTGCACATATCTCGTTCTCAGGGCACACCGGATAGGTCAAGCTACGAGTAAAACCATCCCTCAAGTTTCCCCGAGGTGGCCTCGCAGGCTGCTCGTTTCGGACCAACACTCAAAGGAGCACTGGCCCGGGGGGGTTAAAATAAAGATGACCCTCGGGTTTGCAACCCCAAGGGGAAGTTATAGGTTGTTAGGCAAATGTAAAACCAAGGTTGGGTCTTGCTGGAGGAGTTTTATTCAAAGCGAACTATCAAGAGGGTCACATACCCCTCATCGTGTTAGGGACGCAAAATTAAAGAACATAACACCGGTATAACAGAAACTAGGACGGTAAGAATGGAACAAAACACTAGGCATAAGGCCGAGCTTTCCACCCTTTACCAAGTATATAGATGCATTAATTAAAATAAGGGATAATGTGATATCCCAACATATCCATGTTCCAACATGGAACAAACTTCACTTCACCTGCAACTAGCAACGCTATAAGAGGGGCTGAGCAAAAGCGGTAACATAGCCAAATAACGGTTTGCTAGGAAAGTGGGTTAGAGGCTTGATATGGCAATATGGGAGGCATGATAAACAAGTGATAGGTAGAGCAACATAGAGATAGAACGAACAACTAGCAAGGAAAGATAGAAGTGATATCGAGGGTAATGGCCATCTTGCCTGAGATCCCGCAAGGAAAAAGAACGAGTCCATGAAGAAGACAAATGGACAGAGTCGAACGAATCCTCACAACTCCGGAACAAAACTGAAGCTAATGAGAGAAGCAAACTGAAAATAAGCAAACAACATGGTAAACCAACAAGCATAAACATGGCATGATGCACAACCAAGTATGATGCATGTCCGGTTAAATGAGGCATGACATGGCAAAGTGCAACAAACAATACTACAAATTAAGTGAAGCTCAACATGTGACAAGATGCATGTTAACGAAACACCACATTCGATTATTTAGTTCACTCTCAGTTTGGTACTCAACAATATTAAATGTTGGTTAACATGGCAAGAGATTAAGCATAATAAAACTACCTATCTAGGCAATTTAAATGGGGCCGGATATAACAAACAACAAATCCGGAAAATTCCCATGTGCATATTTTGGTTATGGTACTGTTCTTCCCTAAAGCATATTTTAGAGTTGTCAAACATGCAAAGTAAGTGCACCAAGTTAATCTATGCTTTTTCTACCCCATTTACATATAAAGTTTATTAAAATTGGAGATACGGTTATTTAGTTATGAAATAAATCAACTTAGCATGATATATATGCAAATTAATGCAAACAACATTTTAAACATGGATAAAAGTTGTATATTATGAATCTAGATGCAATTCTAAGCATTTTTCATATTTGAAGTTTTTACATATGATGCATGGTTATTTAGTTATTAAATGCATGGATTTGAAGGGCTTTTCTATAAAACTGCCAATTCCCTGGAAATCAGGAAATTTATAGAACAGGAAAAAAATGTAGCAGGCTGAAACTGACTGGACCGATAGGAACGTGGGTGCTGGAGGCTCACCCAGCGGGCCTTGGCCCATCTACAGAGGAGGCCGGCTTGGCGCACTAGGCCTGTGCGTGGCCCAGGAGGAGAACGGGAGCGGGCAAGCTCGTGCGGTCGTCCTCTCCTGGCGATGATCGAAGGTCAACGCGGCCGTGGCAGCGTGGCGACGCGGGACATGAAGGGGAGCGGCGGCAGGCTGCAGGGAAGGCCAGCAAGGTGGGGACGGGGCGGATCCGGCTGGCCAGCACCAGATCCGAGCAACAATGGCATGGACGGAGCTCAGGGGCGGCTCGAATGTTGTGGGACTTGATGCAGGCTCCTGGAGGCTCGGTGAACTCGGGCGACGGTGCCATGGTGAAGTTGACGAGCTCCTGCAGAGGTGAGGGAGATCTGAGAGATGGGAGGGAGCTCATGGGAAGGAGAAGGAAAGCAGAGGGGCGACGGGGTCCTACAGTAGGGAAAAGTGGAAGGAGGCGCCACGGAAGATCTCCTGCTCGTTTCGGTGGGCAGCAGGCATGGAACTCGGGTGCCTTGTCGCAGAGGTGCCATGGCTCGAGAGAATGGAGCTCGGGTGCGTCCTCGAGGACAGGGTCGAGCAGGGAGACGCTGCGGCTGGCTGCTACGCGTGGGATTTGGTGGGGGTTCGATATGGTTTGGCGTGGTTGGTCTCGGTGGTTTTGGATCGGGGAGAACACGAGGAAGATGACGATTTGGTGGAGATGGATACCGAGGTGGGAGATGAGTGCGGCGGTGATGACAGGGACAAATCCTCTAGAATTTAGGGTTGGTCTGTTTAAATAGGTATGGAATTAGGGTAGGAATTAACTCGGTCCGTCCGATCGTAATCGAGCGATCGAGACTAAATAGGCTTAGGGAGTCCAAATAAGAAAACGAATATGTTTTAAGGATGTTAGGGGATGATCCGAAACCATTGGTAATGACAGCCCGATTCGGGTTCAAGGAAGTTTCAGACGTGCATGCGAGGGGGTCTGAGAGAGGTCGACAAAGACATGCGGGCCTACGTGGGGCTAGTGGGCTGTGCAAAGAAGGCCTTGGGCTGAGAGAAGAGAAGAGAAAGAGAGGTCCGGCAGCAGTTTTCGGAGACTGAAAACGTACGACGGTTTGACTGACTATAATGTCGCTATAGTTATTCGTTGGGGCGTCAAATGGACTCCGAATGCAATGAAATTTGGCAGGCGGTCTATCGACAACATAACAACACCGCATGACAACTTTCATCCCATTCCAAGAACATTTTCCCGCCACTTATAAAATAAAATTTCGGAGGTGCCGCAGGCGCGTGCAAGTGTGTCTGGACTCGGAACGGACAACAAAAGGAACAGGGAGACCGGGACGGACGCAAGTTTTAAAAACATGAGGATGCAATGCACATGATGACATGATGGATGCGACAAATGAATAAATAACATGACTGACACGCAAAACATGGAAGGCGTCTGGAGTGTCGGTCTTGGGGCGTCAAAACACTCCTCCACTTACAAGAGATCTCATCCCGAGATCTAAGGATGGGACCAGAGAGAAGCGGGAGAGGAAAAGGTAAAACAAAGTTGCTTCTTCGACAAACGAGTGAAACCACGAACCTTAAGATGTTGAACAAATTGAAAGAATGAATACCAAGGAGATGAATGAAGTTGAGAACACTCCGTTAGCAAAGAGGAACAAGCAACATTACGAGAACCTTGTAGGTTGAAGGACATGAAACAAGAGCTTGCACTACAAAAAAGATACACTTCTGTGATGATACGTGTTTGTCACAGTAGGTCGCGTTTTATGTCATGCATGTACAGCCATGACGATTTTATGACAGAATCAAGATAGTCATACATGTGCTGTCGTAGAAGTGTTCCATGACATTATCAAAATTATCATCACGGAAGTGTCCACTTCCATGACGATAAATCACGCGTCACAGAAGTGCATTCATCAAGGGTGACTGACACGTGGCATCCACCGTCACGGAACGTCGTTCAGCTATCGGGTCGGGTTTTGGATCCGATAACCCGTTAACAGTCCTGACCAATGGGGATTTTCCACGTGTAAAATCATCATTGGCTGGAGGAAACACGTGTCGGCTCATCGCTGGGACAGATGTCATCCACTCATTGGACAGAAGGCGCCTATGATACATCGACATGTGGAACATCCCAACAGAGGCCCATTCCTGTGAAAAGGCCGGTGAGGGAGTCCTGAATTAGGGGGTGTTCAGGTAGCCGGACTATACCTTCAGCCGGACTCCTGGACTATGAAGATACAAGATTGAAGACTTCGTCCCGTGTCCGGATGGGACTTTCCTTGGCGTGGAAGGCAAGCTTGGCGGTGCGGATATTCAAGATCTCCTACCATTGTAACCGACTTTATATAACCCTAACCCTATCCGGTGTCTATATAAACCGGAGGGTTGTAGTCCGTAGGCAATCAACTCCATACACAACAATCATACCATAGGCTAGCTTCTAGGGTTTAGCCTCCTTGATCTCGTGGTAGATCTACTCTTGTACTACCCATATCATCAATATTAATCAAGCAGGAGTAGGGTATTACCTCCATCGAGAGGGCCCGAACCTGGGTAAAAAATATCGTGTCCCTTGTCTCCTGTTACCATCCGGCCTTGACGCACAGTTCGGGACCCCCTACCCGAGATCCGCCGGTTTTGACACCGACATTGGTGCTTTCATTGAGAGTTCCTCTCTATCGTCACCTTTAGGCCCGATGGCTCCTTTAATCATCAACGACGATACGGTCCAGGGTGAAACTTTTCTCCCTGGACAGATCTTCGTCTTCGGCGGCTTCGCTCTACGGGCCAATTCACGCGGCCACCTGGAGCAGATCGAAAGCTACGCCCCTGGCCATCAGGTCAGGTTTGGAAGCCTAAACTACACGGCTGACATCCACGAGGACTTGATCTTCGACGGATTCGAGCCACAGCCAAGCGCGTCGCACTGTCTCGATGGGCATGATATAGCTCTACCGCCGAACAGCGCCTTGGAGGTCGCATACGCATCGGTTTCGACCATTGATTCGGAGCATACTGCGCCGATCGAGGATCAGCGGTTAGACGCTGCCTCAGGGGCTGCGATCTTAGAGGCGATCGAGCCGAACTCCAGCCCCGCACTTCGCATGGCCCGTGACTCCTCCCCGGACTCTGAACCCCCCGTGCCCCTTCCAATCGAATCCAATTGGGCGCCGATAATGGAGTTCACCGCCGCAGACATCTTTCAGCATTTGCCTTTTGGCGACATCCTGAACTCTCTTAAGTCTCTCTCTTTATCAGGAGAGCCCTGGTCGGACTACGGTCAGCGAGAGTGGGATACGGACGATAAGGAAACTCAAAGCCCACCCACCACCCACTTTGTAGCCACTGTCGACGATCTAACCGACATGCTTGACTTCAGCTCCGAAGATATCGACGGCATGGACGACGATGTAGGAGATGAACAGGAACCAGCACCTGTAGGGCACTGGAAGGCCACCTCGTCATATGACATATATATGGTGGATACTCCAAAAGATGGAGATGCCGATGGAACAGTGGGGGATGACGCCCCCAAGAAACAGCCAAAGTGTCGGCGTCAACGGCGCCGCTCTAAATCCCGCCAAAGCAAAAACGGTGATTCCGACACGGGAGATAATACTACCCCGGATAACGCCGAAGAACACCCACCTCAGCAAGATTCGGCACAGGAAATGGAGAAGCGAGCCCTCATGAGAGAGTGGCAGACCGAGAGGTCGAGGATGATAACTATACGCCTCCCTCCGAAGACGAGGCAAGCCCCGATGATGATGAATTCGTCATACCATCAGACCCCGCCGAACAAGAGCGTTTTAAACGCAGGCTTTTAGCCACGGCAAGCAGCCTCAAGAAAAAGCAGCAACAGCTTAAAGCTGCCTAAGATTTGCTAGCTGACAGATGGACTGAAGTCCTTACGGCCGAAGAGTATGAACTCGAACGCCCTTCCAAGAGTTACCCGAAGCGCAGGCCGCTAGCCCGATCAGAGGAGGAAGCACCTACATCACCAGCGCATGACATGGCAGACCGGCCACCTCGCGGCCGTGACAGAGAGGCCCCTCGGCCCTCCACCCAAGCCATGCCCCGACGTCGCTCAACTAAGGCACGAGAAAATGCACCCGACCTGCGAGACATACTGGAGGATAAGGCAAGACAAACAAGATCGATCTACGGATCGCGCAGGCGCCCTACGGCATGTGACAATGATCTTCGCTCCGGATACAACAAATCCGGCCGGGCCGAACACAACAGACATAGCGCTTCCGAGCTACGTCGTGATATAGCCCAGTACAGAGGCGCCGCACACCCGCTATGCTTCACGAATGAAGTAATGGATCATAAAATCCTAGAGGGTTTCAAACCCGTAAACATCGAATCATACGATGGCACAACAGACCCGGTGGTATGGATCGAGGATTATCTCCTTCACATCCACATGGCACGCGGCGATGATCTACACGCCATCAAATACCTCCCGCTCAAACTTAAAGGACCGGCCCGGCATTGGCTTAACAGCTTGCCAGTAGACTCGATCGGTTCTTGGGAGGACCTGGAAGCCGCATTCCTCGACAACTTCCAGGGCACTTACGTGCGATTGCCGGATGCCGACGACTTAAGCCACATAATTCAGCAGCTAGAGGAATCGGCCAGACAATTCTGGACACGGTTCCTAACAAAGAAAAACCAAATAGTTGACAGTCCGGACGCAGAGGCCCTAGCAGCCTTCAAGCATAACATCCGCGACGAGTGGCTTGCCCGGCACCTGGGACAGGAAAAACCGAAATCCATGGCAGCCCTCACGACACTCATGACCCGCTTTTGCGCGGGAGAAGACAGCTGGCTAGCTCGCAGTAACAACTTATCAAAGAACCCTGGTAATTCGGATACCAAGGACAAAAGTGGCAGGACACGTCGGAATAAGCAAAAACGTCGCGTCAACACCGACAGCAATGAAGACACGGCAGTCAATGCCGGATTCAAAGGCTATAAATCCGGTCAGCGGAAAAAGGCATTCAAAAAGAATACTCAGGGCCCGTCCAGTTTGGACCGAATACTCGATCGCTTGTGCCAGATACATGGCACCCCCGAAAGGCCAGCCAATCACACTAACAGGAATTGTTGGGTGTTCAAGCAGGCAGGCAAGTTAAGGGCCGAAAACAGAGACAAGGGGCTGCACAGCGACGATGAGGAGCCCAAGCCGCCGAACAACAATGGACAGAAGGGCTTTCCCCCACAAGTGCGGACGGTGAACATGATATACGCAACCCACATTCCCAAGCGGGAGCGGAAGCGTGCGCTACGGGACGTATACGCGATAGAGCCAGTCGCCCCAAAGTTCAACCCATGGTCCTCCTGCCTGATCACTTTTGATCGAAGGGACCATCCCACTAGCATCCGTCATGGCGGCTTCGCTGCATTGGTTCTCGACCCAATCATCGACAGATTTCATCTCACAAGAGTCCTCATGGACGGCGGCAGTAGCCTGAACCTGCTTTATCAGGATACAGTGCGGAAAATGGGCATAGATCCCTCAAGGATTAAGCCCACAAGAACGACCTTTAAAGGCGTTATACCAGGTGTAGAAGCCAACTGTAAAAGCTCAGTAACACTTGACGTGGTCTTCGGATTCCCGGACAATTTCCGAAGCGAAGAGTTAATCTTCGATATAGTCCCGTTTCGCAGTGGCTATCATGCCCTACTCGGACGAACCGCATTTGCAAAGTTCAATGCGGTGCCGCACTACACATATCTCAAGCTCAAGATGCCAGGCCCTCGAGGAGTAATTACGGTCAATGGAAACACCGAACGCTCCCTCCGTACGGAGGAGCATACGGCGGCTCTCGCAGCGGAGGTACGAAGTAGCCTTCTCAGGCAATTCTCTAGTCCGGCCATTAAAAAGCCAGACACTGCCAAGCGCGCCCGGAGTAACCCATAGCAGGACCGCCTAGCACACTCTGAGCAAGCGTAGCAATACGGCCCCAACCCCAGCTATCGCGACATAGCGAAACCAGTACCTCGCGTACATAACTACGTCCTTGAAATACCATGGGCACAGGGGAAGAGGCACAATAACGGCACGCCCAGAATACGGCTTAAAACGTACTAGGGGCTGCCGGATTCTCTTTTTAATTTTTTCTTACCTTCAGGACTCCATACTTTGAACGACCTGTTCGGCAATTCGACTGCCACAAAAATGATGCAAGATCCAGGGAGGCAGACAAGCCATGCCGCACTATGGAACTCCCAGGTGGTCTCTGTTACAAGCGGTATACCTATTTTAAATACAATTCCGCGGCCTGCCCCCGGTCAGGACATACTGAATAGTCCAAATCTTTTGCTTACCGCACTATTTGTATCGTTCGGCTTTGATAAATAGCCTTTATATAAACAATGCATAGCTTTTGTCTATTTTCTGCATTACTCTCTTTTATATATGTTCATTAACGACATGTTGCACCCGTACACTGTGGTACGGCAAGTACACCAGGGGCTTCAGTACCCTTTAATATGGTGTGAGAAGTCCGTACACTTTCACAAGTGCGGCACCCCGAACTTATAGCACTATATGCATCGGCTCCGAATCATGATTTGGGTCAATAGTTGGGTTTGCCCGGCTCCTATGTTTTGGTGCCTTACGTTCCGCTATATCGGCTAAGGTAGCACTAGGAGAACCACTGCGATTGTGCCCCGGTTGAGCTGGGTTAAGCACCTTAGTGGAGAAAGCTAAAACTGACTGTCATGATGAGGCGAGAGAGCGGTCGCTGTTGGCGAGGTTTTTTCGAGTCCCTACAGACTTATGCCGCTTCGAGCGAGGAGCCGGATTTGTCCGGCCAAGGCGTGGATAGCACCCCGAACTCGGTCTTCGGAACTAGGGGCTTCGCCGAAATTTAAAATTATAAAGTTCTATGGCTAAGTGAGAGTGTTCAAGCATTATAGTCCGATTGCCTGGTTCGTTGTGCTAAGCGCCTCCCTCGAAGGACCCAACTATGGGAAAAAGAGCGCTCAGGTTTATCTCGAACACCCCAGCACTGGTGGCATGGGGGCAGAAGCCGACGACTGGCCATCTCTCAATTTTTTGATAAATGGCCGCACAGAAAATAATTTTTTAAATTCAACAAGCATTGCCTAAGCGCCTATGAACAAGTTTTCAGCGCACAGGATAAAAACGAGCGAGTTTATTCAAAAATTACATCCTTGGTACATTCATCCGCCACAAGGCGTACACCCGCAAGAACATCCTTGTAATAGTTCTCGGGCTTGCGATGCTCCTTCCCCGGCGGTGGCCCGTCCTTCACAAGCTTCTCACTGTCCAGCTTACCCCAGTGCACCTTTGCACGGGCAAGGGCCCGACGGGCACCTTCGATGCAGACGGAGCGCTTGATGACCTCGAGCCTTGGACAGGCCTCCACCAGCCGCCGCACCAGCCCGAAGTAGCTCCCAGGCAGGGCCTCTCCGGGCCACAGCCGAGCTATGAAGCCCTTCATGGCCTGTTCGGCCGCCTTGTGGAGCTCGACCAGCTGTTTCAGCTGGTCGCTCAAGGGCACAGGGTGTCCGGCCACAGCATACTGAGACCAGAACACCTTCTCCGTCGAGTTGCCCTCTTCAGCTCGGTAGAATGCGGCGGCGTCGGATACGCTGCGGGGAAGATCTGCGAATGCCCCTGGAGAACTCCGGATTCGGGTAAGTAACAAGTAGTTTACTTTTATATTTCTGCTTTGCATAAAGAATGCCTTACCCGCTGCTATCTTCTTAATCTCCTCCAACTCTTGGAGGGCCTTTTGGGCTTCGGCCTAGGCAGACTTGGTAGTCTCAAGGGCCGCCGCGAGTTCGGACGCTTGGGTCTTCGACTCAAGCTCCAAACTCTCATGTTTTTTCATGAGAGCCTGAAGCTCTTGCTGCACCTCGCCGACCTGAGCCCCAAGTTTCTCTCGCTCGGTGCGCTCCGCGGCCGTTTTCTTTTTGGCCTCGGACAGCGCCTGCTTGAGGGTTGCCACCTCAGTCGTGGCCCCTATAATAAGCAGTGCAATCCTGTTATTTTTTGCAATCACGCCTCTCTATAGGCACTTTTTCTATAAAGTATTTCCTACCTTCTTTTTCCTCAAGCTGCCGCTTGGCAAGGCCGAGCTCTTGCTCGGTCCGCTTGAGGTCCTGTTTCAGGACACCCACCTCCGCAGTCAGTGCGGCGGTGGATAGCAGCGAAGCCTGCACACGCATATTGACTCTTTATTGTTAGACTCCTGCGAAATTTACTAGATCCTCTATTCGGCTTTTCTTTCCGAACGCCAAATAGAGCATCAGGGGCTACTGTCTATGCGGTTATATTTTTACATATTTTTACTTACCTCGAAGCCCATTAGGAGGCTAGCGCAAGCTTCACTCAGTCTGCTCTTGGCGGACTGAACCTTCTGAATCACCGTACTCGTAATAGTACGGTGCTCCTCGTCGATGGAGGCGCCATCAAGCACCTCGAGCAGATTGTCCGGCACCTCCGGTTGAATGGAGGCCGCCGACTCAAAAGGCTTGCTCCTCTTGGAAGGAGTTTGCCTACCGCGGTCCAGAACTGTTGAAGATTCTGGCGCGGTGTCCGGCACAAAGCCAGACTTGGAGCCCTGGGGGGTCTTGTCCCCTTTACTCCTGGGGTCCGGGAGGTCGCCCTGCGGCTCCTCCAGGACCACCTCCTCCTGTCCCGGAGCTCGTTGCGACGCCACTTTGGCGTCGTCCGCAGTGCGGGGGGAGACAGCGGGCGGAACTAAGTTCACGTCCGATGAATCCAGGGAGCCGCTCGACGACTCGTTGAGTTTGGCTCGGGGCAGGCTACATAATTATGTTCGACATTAGGGAAAGCTGTGCAACAAAGGAACATCATGAGTTATTCTGATATCCGAACTTACGATTTCGCCGGATGCTTGGCCCTGTTTGGCCACTCCTTTTTACCCTCTTTGGCGTTGGGGGCGTAGTCCGGCGGAGGGGTCTTCCTTTTCCTAGACCCCTCGGCCTCCCCCGTTGGGGCGGCCTTCCTCTTCTCTCCTCCCTCCGCTGGGGGGGGAGAGGTTTCTTCTTCCTCCTCCTCGTCTTCACGGGAGGAGTGCATCTCGGACTCGTCAGACGATGAGTCCGACACCACCATATGCCGGGAACTCTTTCGAGTCCCCATGGCCTTCTTCTTCTTGGCCTTCTTCTCTGGCACCACATAAGGTGCCGGAACCAGCAGCTTCGCTAGTAGAGCGGGGGCTGGGTCTTCGGGCAGGGGAGCCGGACAGTTAATCGATCTGGACTTCGCCCGCCAAGCCTGTGAAAGGTAAGGGAGCTTAGATCCCGCATAGAGTCAAACTATGAAAAAATTTAACATCCTGTAAAAGGTGAAAATAGCTTACCTCGCTAGCGTGACGCTGCGAGCTGTATCCGCGGTCCTCGGAAGCAGATGTGGGAGCCTCGGCGCCTTTGGTTAGCACCTTCCAGACATCTTCATACGTCGTGTCGAAGAGCCTGTTAAGGGTTTGGTGCTGCGCCGGGTTGAACTCCCACAGATTAAAGCCCCGTTGTTGACACGGGAGGATCCAGCAGACGAGCATAACCTGCACTACATTGACGAGCTTGATCGGCTTGCTCACCAGGGACTGGATGCATGTCTGTAGTCCGGTCACCTCTTTTTCGTCACCCCATGATAGGCCCGTCTCTTTCCAGGACATAAGCCACGTGGGGGGTCCGGATCGGAACTCGGGGGTTGCGATCCATTTCAGATCGCGCGGCTCGGTGATGTAAAACCACCATGATTGCCACCCCTTCATGGTCTCCACGAAGGAGCCCTCGAGCCATAGGACATTGGCCATCTTGCCCGCCATGGCACCTCCGCATTCTGCCTGGCTGCCGCGCACCACCTTGGGCTTGACATTGAAGGTCTTGAGCCAGAGGCCGAAATGGGGGCGGATGCGGAGGAAGGCCTCGCACACGACGATAAACGCCGAGATGTTGAGGACGAAGTTCGGGGCCAGATCGTGGAAATCCAGGCCATAGTAAAACATGAGCCCCCGGACAAATGGGTGGAGTGGAAAACCCAGTCCGCGGAGGAAGTGGGGAAGGAATACTACCCTCTCATGGGGCCTTGGGGTGGAGAGAAGCTGCCCCTCCTCGGGAAGCCGGTGCGCGATGTCTTTGGACAAGTATCCGGCCTTCCTTAGCTTTTTGACATGGCCCTCCGTGACAGAGGAGACCATCCACTTGCCTCCCGCTCCGGACATTGCTGGAGAAGGTTGAGGTGGGAAGTGCGGGCTTGGGCGCTAGAGTTTGAGTGCGCAGGAGATGGATAGGCAAAAGAGGAAGAAGGCGTAGGTAAAAGGGTGGATCCTTATCCCCTTATATGGACGGATGCGGTTGTGCGTCCCCACCAGCCTAGTAAAACTCGCTTGCCTCCCAAGCGCCGTGATAAATGGCGCGGTTGGGTTACCCACGTCCGTATTGATGAGAATCCCGTAAAGGGGGTACATGATCTCTGCTTTGACAAGACGTGCCAAGGAAACCGCCTCGCAAAACATGCTGAGGTGGAAAAGTAAAAACGATTCAAGTAAAGGACTTGGCCGTAGTGTGATGATGCACTGTGGAATACGTCGGCAGATTTGATTTATGTCAATATTATTCTCTCTATGGCAATATGTGGAAACTTATTTTGCAGAGCCGGACACTACTCTTGGTGTTTACAATCTTCTACGAAGGACTTGGAGGAGGAACCCGCCTTGCAATGCCGAAGACAATTTGCGCGATGGGCTCGTCGTCGTTGAAGCCTGGTTCAGGGGCTACTGAGGGAGTCTTGGATTAGGGGGTGTTCGGGTAGCCGGACTATACCTTCAGCCGGACTCCTGGACTATGAAGATATCGATTGAAGACTTCGTCCCGTGTCCGGATGGGACTTTCCTTGGCATGGAAGGCAAGCTTGGCGATGCGGATATTCAAGATCTCCTACCATTGTAACCGACTTTATGTAACCCTAACCTTATGCGGTGTCTATATAAACCGGATGGTTGTAGTCCGTAGGCAATCAACTCCATACACAACAATCATACCATAGGCTAGCTTCTAGGGTTTAGCCTCCTTGATCTCGTGGTAGATCTACTCTTGTACTACCCATATCATCAATATTAATCAAGCAGGAGTAGGGTATTACCTCCATCGAGAGGGCCCGAACCTGGGTAAAAAACATCGTGTCCCTTGTCTCCTGTTACCATCCGGCCTTGACACACAGTTCGGGACCCCCTACCCGAGATCCACCGATTTTGACACCGACAACCGACCCGTTTGACTTGGTCAAAAGGTGGCAGGCCAGCCCATGGAAAGCCTGGCATGTTCGCATATAGCCCATTTACAGCCTGCTAACCCAGGGCCCGTTACGCCCTATTCGAATTAGGCCCAGTAGCGTCATCTGGGCCATCCAATATGATTCCAGCCCGTTTTCACTTCTGGCCCATATATGGCCCATGACATATTTCGGCCCATATGAGGCCCTATGTAACTCTTGGCCTATTAATGGTCCATGGTGAAACTGGCCCGTAATGAACAGTGTATCACTTTACACCCATTAACGGCCCGTGGTGAAACTGGCCCGTAAAGAACAGTGTATCACTTTATACCCATTAACGGCATGTTATTCTGTTGGGCCGTTTCCAGCCCATGTTATCTTTCAGCCTTCTCAGAACCCATTTATTCTTGGGCTATTTTCCAGCATTCTTTTACTTACGACCCGTTACTGTCATTTTCTGCTTGTGGGCCAAATTCAGCTCGTGGTTACAGTCGGCCCGTTTGTGGTCCATTAATACGTTGGGCCGTTTTCATAGCGTCATCAAATACGGCCTATTAATGATGGCCCGTTATGGTCGGCCCATGAACGGACGATTCCAACTCTAGCCCGTTTACGACCAGAATGCAGTCTGTTTGGCCCATGTTTGGCCAATCGATCATACGGCCCGTATAAGGCCCATTGATGATACGGCCCGTAGAAGGCCCATTGTTTCTACGGCCGTTAGAAGGCCCATTGTTTCTACGACCCGTAGAAGGCCCACTGTTTATACGGCCCATAGAAGGCCCACTGTTTCTACGGCCCGTAGGAGGCCCAGTGTCACGACAGTAAATATTAGCCCATGGTTATTGTGGCCTAGTTTTAAAAAATAGGTTATTGCAGCCACTAGCAAACCGTAGAAAAAGAACTGCACTGACTACAAGCAAACAAACAAACAAGACAACAAGGAAATAAATAAGCAAGCAACTTACACTAGGCTATCACGGCTATTACACATATTACATCCACTGGGCATCAAAGTTCGCCACCAGCGCAAATATAGGGAACACAGCAGCATATAAACGCCGCAGCAAAACAAGTCCAAAACTGAAACCACTTCAGAAGAGCTCAAGAAACAATATCCTTGGTACCCATAATGCTGGCAAGATGCTTAGCAAGCTTATTAACTTTCTCTTGTTTGGCGCTTAAGTCCTCCAGCGCTTGCTGTTGCACCAGAAAGTATGCATCTAAATTATGCAGGGACTTCCTCAGTCCTTCGTCTTCATGTCGCATAACATCTGATCGATGTCTTTCAACTTGGAGTTGAGACTCAAGAAGCCGAACTGATTCAGGCAACGAGTTCAAAGAGCTGGTGCCAGCAGTGGTAGCCAGTAACTCGAACACTACATCAAGACAGGACTTTGGGGTTGTCTTAGTGTCTTCAGTATAGTTTTTATCAGCTTTCTTGGAGACCAACAGGGATGTCTCACTATCTTGAACCTTATCTGCATTACTTCCTTTACCATTGCATAACAGAGTACTTTTCTCCAATATTTTATCCGCGTTCTAAAAGAGAAACAAACAAACACATCTCAGGTTTACAATGTAGTATACGAAACTCATTTTGGTAAACCAGTATTATTTGAACTGTATCTATCTTGATTTTGCAACATAAACTAGAATGATATAGACCATACAGTGACCATACTACATAGATATATAGTATACTACATATTTTATCCGCCTTACTAACTGCTCGTGTTTGGGTGCTCTATGGTGGAGACGGTGTTGTGTCAACGGGAACTGGGTGTCTATATGCTGGGGTTGGGGTTAGAAGGGGTTTAGCTGGTTCTTTGTTCAACTAGGTAGGGGAACAATCTGCATGAGTGTGGGTTATGTGTGGTGGGGCTGGTTCTTGGGCAAGTACAGCCGTGGTTCTATCTGCATCGACAGGTAGCACGATCTTTTCTGAAGACCGTGTTTTTACTCCCACAGATACTGCCATCACTCCCTCCAATTGAAATGGCTGATAAACAAGAAAAGTAATTGAATGTACAGACATTGTAAGATAGACAGGTGCAATGGATAGTAGGGAAGAAAACAGGGCATGAAATAATTCACATTTATATTGTCTAAGCAAACAGAATAGCAGGACATAATTTCACATATATGATGGCTAATTAAATAGGATAACATGACACAATTTCACATGTATGATGGCTAACTAAACAGGATAGAATGACATATTTCAAAATATGACGACTATGTAAACAGGATGCCATGATATAACTATACGGTGTGTCTATTAAAGTGGTTGGCATGCCATAAATCACAAACATGCCGTCGATGGAATAATGATGGCATGATATAATTCACAGATAGAAAGACATAATTTAAAATATGATGACTATGTAAACAGGATGAGATGATATAACTATATTATGTCTTTAGAAAATGGGTTGGCATGCCATAATTCAGATACATGCTGTCTATGTAAACATCATGGCATGACATAATTCAAATATATGATTTATATACTAAGGAAGTGAGCAGAGGGCAAACGCATATATGATGTGTCAACTAAGGAGATGGCATTCAATATTGTGTATATGATGTAAAAACTAAGCATTGCAATACAACATATGCATTATATGAGTAATATAACCCTGCCAAGTTTGAGCATACACCTCAGGGGGATAATAGGACTGGTCATCTGCCTCTGAATCCTCCTCTAAAGAGCTATCTGTAACCAGCAAGATATCTGCTTCAGCAGGTAGCATTGTCTACTCTGAAGACCTTGTTTTCACTCCAGATTTCTCCATCACCAATTCAAATGGCTGATGCACAGGAAGAGCAGTTGAATATACAAACATTGTCGACAAAAGCAATGAGAAATACAAAAAAAGGACGGCATGATATAATCACATATATGACGCTTTCCTAAATAGCATGGCATTGCATAATTCACATACATAATGCCTTGCAACAAGATAACATTGCATAATTCACATATATAATGTCTTGCAACAAGATGGCATTGCATAATTCACATATCTGGTAATTAGACACTAAACAGGTGGCATTCACACAAAGCATGTCTAAACTAAGCAAATGACTTAGCAATGCAAGATACCATATGCACGATATGAGCAACATAACCCTAGGGCATGCACCTCGGGGGGGGGGGATATGACTGGTCATCTGTCTCTGAATCCTCCTCTGAGGAGCTATCGGTAACCAGCAAGACATGCGCTTCGTCAGATAGCATTGTCTGCTCTGAAGACCTTGTTTCCACTCCAGATTTTTCCATGACCGTGCCAAATGGCTGATGCACAGGAAGAGTAATTGAATGTACTAAAATTGTTGACAAATTTAACACGTAATAAAAAATGATGGCATGATATAATTCACATATAAGATGACTGGCTAACCAGGGTGGCATTGCAAAATTCACATATATGATGCCTGGCTAGACAAGATGGCATTGCATGATTCACATATACGATAAAGAAACTAAACATATGGCATTGACATAAAGCATGTCTAAACTAAGCGGATGACATCTTTAATGTATACAGTAAGCAATGCAAGGCACCATATGCATGATATTACCAACATCAGCATGCCAAGTTAGAGCGAAGACCTCATGGGGTAAATAGGAGTGGTCTTCTCCTTCTGAATCCCACTCAGAACAGTTATCTTCCTCTTGATTATGATCTGAAATGGGTGGAGGGGGCTGTCTTTGCGCCCACCATGGAACGACGTCTGCATTAAATTTTATTGCCACGCAAGGCTCGTCTCTTTTGCTCTACATGATCAGTTCCATTGTGTACAATAACTGGCATGCATAGGAATAAAACATAGTGAGATTATGTAAGGAGTGCATGCACAAATCCAGAGTGATGGTAGCAAACTGTGGATAGACCCAAAACCAATGATAGCAGGCATATAATAGCTTTAGTTAAAAAATACAGATAATTGCTCCTTTAATGTTTGTTTGCACCCAACATGAAACTCATAGTAGACACCGGAGATTAACTAGATAGTAGACTGATACGTCCATTTTGCATCATGCTTTTATATCGATATTTATTGCATTATCAATTGTTATTTCACTTTATGTCACAATACTTATGGCTATTCTCTCTTATTTTACAAGGTTTGCATAAGGAGGGAGAATGCCGGCAGCTGGAATTCTGGGCTGGAAAAGGAGCAAATATTAGAGACCTATTCCGCGCAACTCCAAAAGTCCTGAAACTCCATGGAACATCTTAAAATAAATAAAGAAAAATCCTCGCCAAAGATGAAGGCCAGGGAGCCCACACCCTGCTCATGAGGGTGGGGGGCGCCCCCCTCCTAGGGCGCGCCCCCTACCTCGTGGGCCCCCTGGTGGGTCTCCGACGTCCATCTTCTGCTATATGAAGTCTTTCGATGAGAAAAAAATCAGAAGGAACTTTTCGGGACGAGACTCTGCCGCCACGAGGTGGAACCAATCTAGAGCTCCGGCAGAGCTGTTCTGCCGGGGATACTTCCCTCCAGGAGGGGGAAATCATCACCATCGTCATCACCAACGCTCCTCTCATCGGGAGAGGGCAATCTCCATCAACATCTTCACCAGCACCATCTCATCTCAAAACCCTAGTTCATCTCTTGTATCCAATTCTTGTCTCAAAGTCCGGGATTGGTGCTAGTAGGTTGCTACTAGTGTTGATTACTCCTTGTGGTTGATGCTAGTTGGTTTATTTGGTGGAAGATCATATGTTCAGATCCTATATGCATATTATTACCCCTCTGATTATGAACATGAATATGCTTTGTGAGTAATTACGTTTGTTCCTGAGGACAAGGGAGAAGTCTTGCTATTAGTAGTCATGTGAATTTGGTATTCGTTTGATATTTTGATAAGATGTATGTTGTCTAGCCTCTAGTGGTGTTATGTGAACGTCGACTACATAACACTTCACCATTATTTGGGCCTAGAGGAAGGCATTGGGAAGTAATAAGTAGATGATGGGTTGCTAGAGTGACAGAAGCTTAAACCCTAGTTTATGCGTTGCTTCGTAAGGGGCTGATTTGGATCCATATGTTTCATGCTATGGTTAGGTTTACCTTAATACTTTTGTTGTAGTTGCGGATGCTTGCAATAGAGGTTAATCATAAGTGGGATGCTTGTTCAAGTAAGAACAGCACCCAAGCACCGGTCCACCCACATATCAAATTATCAAAGTATCGAACGCGAATCATATGAACGTGATGAAAACTAGCTTGACGATATTCCCATGTGTCCTCGGGAGCGCTTTTCCTATTATAAGAGTTTGTTCCGGCTTGTCCTTTGCTACAAAAAGGATTGGGCCACCTTGCTGCACTTTATTTACTTTTGTTACTTGTTGCTCGTTACAATTTATCTTATCACAAAACTATCTGTTACCACTTATTTCAGTACTTGCAGAGAATACCTTGCTGAAAACCGCTTATCATTTCCTTCTGCTCCTCGTTGGGTTCGACACTCTTACTTATCGAAAGGACTACGATAGATCCCCTATACTTGTGGGTCATCAAGACTCTTTTCTGGCGCCGTTGCCGGGGAGTGTAGCGCCTTTGGTAGGTGGAATTTGGTAAGGAAAAATTTATATAGTGTGCTGAAATTTACTGTCACTTGTTACTATGGAAAGTAATTCTCTGAGGGGCTTGTTCGGGGTATCTTCACCCCGTCCAGTAGAGCAAAGAGTTGCTCCTCAACCTACTGAACCTATTGAAAATGAAACTCCTTTTGAATTTCCTTCGGGTATGATGGAAAAACTGCTAGCTAACCCTTTTACAGGAGATGGAACAAAGCATCCTGATGAGCACTTAATATATGTGGATGAAGTTTGTGGATTATTTAAGCTTGCAGGTATACCCGATGATGTTGCTAAGAAGAAGGTCTTCCCTTTATCTTTGAAGGGAGACGCATTGATATGGTATAGGCTATGTGATGATATGAGATCATGGAACTATAAAAGATTGAAATTGGAATTTCATCAAAAGTATTACCCTATGCATCTTGTTCATCGTGATCGCAATTATATATATAATTTCTGGCCTCGCGAAGGAGAAAGCATCTCTCAAGCTTGGGGGAGGCTTAAATCAATGTTATATTCATGCCCCAATCACGAGCTCTCGAGAGAAATAATTATGCAAAAAAATTATGCTCGGCTTTCTCATAATAATCAAACCATGCTCGATACTTCTTGTGCTGGCTCTTTTATGATGAAGACTATTGAATTCAGATGGAATTTATTGGATAGAATTAAATGCAACTCTGAAGATTGGGACCTCGACGAAGGTAAGGAGTCAGGTATGACACCTAAGTTTGATTGTGTTAAATCTTTTATGGATACCGATATTTTCCGTAAGTTTAGCACTAAATATGGACTTGACTCTGAGATAGTAGCTTCTTTCTGTGAATCTTTTGCTACTTATGTTGATCTCCCTAAGGAGAAGTGGTTTAAATATCATCCTCCCATAGAAGTAAAAGTAGCTGCACCTATTAAAGTTGAAGAAAAGACTGTCACTTATAATGATCCTATTGTTCCTACTTCTTATGTTGAGAAACCACCTTTCCCTGTTAGAGTAAAGGATCATGCTAAAGCTTCAACTGTTGTTCGTAAAAGCAATATTAGAACTTATACACCTCCTGAGCAAGTTAAAGTAGAACCTAATATTGCTATTGTTAAAGATCTCTTGTCTGATAATATTGATGGGCATGTTATTCAGTTCAAAGGTGAAACTGCTAGAATTGCTAAACCTTGTGCTAAAGATAAACATAGACCTGTGGTAGGCGTGCCTGTTATTTCTGTTAAAATAGGAGATCATTGTTATCATGGCTTATGTGATATGGGTGCTAGTGCTAGTGTTATACCTTATGACTTGTATAAAGAAATCAAGCATGAAATTGCACCTGCTGAGTTAGAAGATATTGATGTCACAATTAAACTTGCCAATAGAGATACTATTTCAGCAATGGGAATTGTTAGAGATGTTGAAGTCTTGTGTGGGAAAACTAAATATCCTGCTGATTTTCTTGTTCTTACTTCTCCGCAAGATAGCTTTTGTCCCATTATATTTGGTAGACCCTTCTTGAACACTGTTAATGCTAGGATAGATTGCGAAAAGAATGTTGTTACTATTGGCTTGGATGATATGGTTCATGAGTTTAATTTCTCTAAATTTAGTAAACAACATCGTGAGGAAGAATTACCTAGTAAGGATGAAATTATTGGTCTTGCTTCTATTGCCGTACCTCCTAGTGATCCTTTAGAACACTATTTGCTAGACCATGAAAATGATATGTTCATGAATGAAAGAAGGGAAATAGATGAAGTATTCTTTAAACAGGAACCTATTCTGCAACACAATTTGCCTGTTGAAATTTTAGGGGATCCTCCTCCACCCAAGGGTGATCCCGTGTTTGAGCTTAAACCTTTGCCTGATAATCTTAAATATGCTTATCTTGATGAAAAGAAGATATATCCTGTTATTATTAGTGCTAACCTTTCAGAGCATGAAGAAGAAAGATTATTGAAAACTCTGAAGAAGCATCGTGCTGCTATTGGATATACTCTTGATGATCTTAAGGGCATTAGTCCCACTCTATGTCAACATAAAATAAATTTGGAAGCAGATGCCAAACCAGTTCGTGATCCTCAACGACGTCTGAATCCTAAAATGAAAGAAGTGGTAAGAAAAGAAATACTCAAGCTTCTGGAGGCAGGTATAATTTATCCCGTTGCTGATAGTCAGTGGGTAAGTCCTGTCCATTGTGTCCCTAAGAAGGGAGGTATTACTGTTGTTCCTAATGATAAAGATGAATTGATTCCACAAAGAATTATCACAGGTTATAGGATGGTAATTGATTTCCGCAAATTAAATAAAGCTACTAAGAAAGATCATTACCCCTTACCTTTTATTGATCAAATGCTAGAAAGATTATGCAAACATACACACTATTGCTTTCTAGATGGTTATTCTGGTTTCTCTCAAATACCTGTGTCGGCTAGAGATCAATCAAAGACTACTTTTACATGCCCTTTTGGTACTTTTGCTTATAGACGTATGCCTTTTGGTTTATGTAATGCACCTGCTACCTTTCAAAGATGCATGATGGCTATATTCTCTGACTTTTGTGAAAAGATTTGTGAGGTTTTCATGGACGATTTTTCCGTCTATGGTTCCTCTTTTGATGATTGCTTGAGCAATCTTGATCGAGTTTTGCAGAGATGTGAAGAAACTAATCTTGTCTTGAATTGGGAAAAGTGCCACTTTATGGTTAATGAAGGTATTGTCTTGGGGCATAAAGTTTCTGAAAGAGGTATTGAAGTTGATAAAGCCAAGGTCGATGCTATTGAAAAGATGCCATGTCCCAAGGACATCAAAGGTATAAGAAGTTTCCTTGGTCACGCCGGATTTTACAGGAGGTTCATTAAGGACTTCTCAAAAATTTCTCGGCCTCTGACTAATTTATTGCAAAAAGATATACCATTTGTCTTTGATGATGATTGTGTAGAAGCATTTGAAATACTTAAGAAAGCATTAGTCTCTGCACCTGTTGTTCAGCCACCTGATTGGAATTTACCCTTTGAAATTATGTGTGATGCTAGTGATTATGCTGTAGGTGCTGTTCTAGGGCAAAGAGTTGATAAGAAATTAAATGTTATTCATTATGCTAGTAAGACTCTAGACAATGCTCAAAGAAATTATGCTACTACTGAAAAAGAGCTTTTAGCAGTTGTATTTGCTTGTGATAAGTTCAGACCTTATATTGTTGATTCTAAAGTAACTATTCACACTGATCATGCTGCTATTAAATACCTTATGGAAAAGAAAGATGCTAAACCTAGACTTATTAGATGGGTTCTCTTGCTACAAGAATTTGATTTGCATATTGTTGATAGAAAGGGAGCTGAGAACCCCGTTGCAGACAACTTGTCTAGGTTAGAGAATGTTCTTGATGACCCACTACCTATTAATGATAGCTTTCCTGATGAACAATTAAATGTTATAAGTACTTCTCGTAGTACTCCATGGTATGCTGATTATGCTAATTATATTGTTGCTAAGTTTATACCACCTAGCTTCACATACCAGCAAAAGAAAAAGTTTTCTATGATTTGAGACATTACTTTTGGGATGACCCACATCTTTATAAAGAAGGAGTAGATGGTGTTATTAGACGTTGTGTACCTGAGCATGAACAGGAACAGATCCTACGCAAGTGTCATTCCGAGGCTTATGGAGGACACCACGCTGGAGATAGAACTGCACATAAGGTATTGCAATCTGGTTTTTATTGGCCTACTCTCTTCAAGGATGCCCGTAAGTTTGTCTTGTCTTGTGATGAATGTCAAAGAATTGGTAATATTAGTAGACGTCAAGAAATGCCTATGAATTATTCACTTGTTATTGAACCATTTGATGTTTGGGGCTTTGATTATATGGGACCTTTTCCTGCCTCTAATGGATACACACATATTTAGTTGCTGTTGATTACGTTACTAAGTGGGTAGAAGCTATTCCAACTAGTAGTGCTGATCATAACACTTCTATTAAAATGCTTAAAGAAGTTATTTTTCCGAGGTTTGGAGTCCCTAGATATTTAATGACTGATGGTGGTTCACACTTTATTCATGGTGCTTTCCGTAAAATGCTTGCTAAATATGATGTTAATCATAGAATTGCATCTCCTTATCACCCACAGTCTAGTGGTCAAGTAGAATTGAGCAATAGAGAGCTCAAATTAATTTTGCAAAAGACTGTTAATAGGTCTAGAAAGAATTGGTCCAAGAAACTTGATGATGCATTATGGGCTTATAGAACTGCATATAAAAATCCTATGGGTATGTCTCCGTATAAAATGGTTTATGGAAAAGCATGTCACTTACCTCTCGAACTAGAACATAAGGCATATTGGGCTATTAAAGAGCTCAACTATGATTTCAAACTTGCCGGTGAGAAGAGGTTATTTGATATTAGCTCACTTGATGAATGGAGAACCCAAGCTTATGAAAATGCCAAGTTGTTTAAAGAAAAAGTTAAAAGATGGCATGACAAAAGGATACAAAAGCGTGAGTTTAATGTAGGTGATTATGTATTGCTATACAACTCTCGTTTAAGATTTTTTGCAGGAAAACTTCTCTCTAAATGGGAAGGCCCCTATGTTATCGAAGAGGTCTATCGTTCCGGTGCCATAAAGATCAACAACTTCGAAGGCACAAATCCGAAGGTGGTAAACGGTCAAAGAATCAAACATTATATCTCAGGTAATCCCATAAATGTTGAAACCAATATTATTGAAACCGTAACCCCGGAGGAATACATAAGGGACACCTTCCAGACTGTTTCAGACTCCGAAAAGGAATAGGTATGTGGTACGGTAAGTAAACCGACTCCAAAACAATTTTTAAGGCAATATTTCTCCGTCTTGGAATATTTAGAAAAATAGAAAAATAAGTAGCAGTCCGGGAAGGACACGAGGGCCCCACGAGGGTGGTGGGCGCGCCCTACCCCTCTGGGCGCGCCCCCTACCTCGTGAGCACCTCGTGTGCCTTCCGGACTCTGTTTTCTTGCACGATACGTATTTTGGTCGGTAAAAATTCATTATATAACCTCCCGAAGGTTTTGACTCCTGTATCACACAAATATCCTCTGTTTTCGTTTCGAGTTGTCCCGTTGCAGATTAAATCAACATGTCTTCCTAGGATTCGGAAGGAGAAAGCTATGTGGATGATTACTTAGCAAATCCAAAGGTCTATGGAGATGTGGAACACGATGGATGGACCACGGAGGAAGAAGAGGACTATGAACCCAAGGGGAAGGAGGAGACGAGCTCAGATGAAGATGAAGCACCATTACCTCAACCTGGGGACATGCACGTGGAGTTCAAAAAGTCAAGTTTCCCTCATAGGGTAAAGAAACCCAAGTTCGAGTTTATCCTTTTTCGTCTCTTGCAGGAAAATAAGCAGGACCTATGCAAAAAGATATTAACCCTGGAGTGGGAGATTGATGATCTGAGGGATCAAAATGCCGTCCTCAAGCGCAAATTAAGGGAGAAGCCTAAGCCATCAACTAAGCCAACATCACCACCACCTTCTTCACCGACAAAGGAGACATAATCACATGGGTATGGGTACTCCCCTTGGCAACTGCCAAGCTTGGGGGAGGTGCCCCGGTATCGTATCACCATCACAACTCCTATCTTTATCGTTTTTCTTAGTTCGATCCTATTAGAAGTATCTTGATCTAGTAGAATAAAGTTTATGGCATGATCTAGTTTTGAGTTTTGCTTTATGATCATTCTTTGTAATCGAGTCCGTGAGCTATATATAATAAAGATTAGTGTTGAGTCAAGGGCTTGATTATTTTGCCATGATCTTGGGTGAATAAAAGAAAGAAGAAAAGAATAAAAAGAAACAAAAAGTTCATATTGATCTTATTGAGAGTAATGACTTCACATAGAAAGAGTATGATGATTAAAAGTTGTTGGGAGTTGGCAGACATAGCTTTGGTCATTGTTGCAATTAATAGGAAGTAATAAGGAAAGAGAGGTTTTCACATATAGATATATTATCATTGACATCTTTTATGATTGGGAGCACTCATTAAAATATGACATGCTAAAGAGTTGATGTTGGACAAGGAAGACAACGTAATGAGTTATGTCTTTCTTATATCTGAGATAAAGTATGTTGTCATGGATCCTCTAACTTGTTGAGCTTGCCTTTCCCCCTCATGCTAGCCAAATTCTCAGCACCAAGTAGAAATACTACTTGTGCTTCCAAATACCCTTAAACCAGTTTTGCCATGAGAGTCCACCATATCTACCTATGGATTGAGTAAGATCCTTCAAGTAAGTTGTCATCGGTGCAAAGCAATAAAAATTGCTCTAAATATGTATGATTGATTGGTGTGGGAGAAATAAGCTTTATACGATCTTGTGATGTGGAAGTAATAAAAGCGACGGACTGCATAATAAAGGTTCATATCACAAGGGGCAATATAAAGTGACGTTCTTTCGCATTGAGATTTTGTGCATCCAACCATAAAAGCGCATGGCAACCTCTGCTTCCCTCTGCGAAGGGCCTATCTTTTATTATTATCTTCTACCTTATGCAAGAGTCACGGTGATCTTCACCTTTCCTTTTTCATTTTATCCTTTGGCAAGCTCAGCATGTTGGAAAGAACATGATATATATATATATATATATATATATAATTGGATATAGGGGAGCATGAATTATTATTGTTGACATTACCCTTGAGGTAAAAGGTTGTGGGGCAAAACTATAAGCCCCTATCTTTCTCTGTGTCCGATTAAAACTTCATAACCACAAGTATTGCGTGAGTGTTAGCAATTATGAAGGACTAAATGATAGTTGAGTATGTGGACTTGCTTTTTAGCTCTGACATAGACTCTTTCCGATGTTATGATAAATTGCAATTGCATCAATGACTGAGATTATAGTTTGTCGGAGCCCAATAAGGTTTATGATCTATACTTTTGCATTGTGAATAGATCATCACTTGAACATAAGTAATCATATGACAAAATCTATATATGTTGCTGTTATGAGAATAATCATGATGCCTTCATGTCCGTATTTTATTTTTATCGACGCCTCTACCTCTAAACATGAGGACATATTTATTGTTATCGGCTTTTCGCTTGAGGACAAGCGAGGTCTAAGCTTGGGGGAGTTGATACGTCCATTTTGCATCATGCTTTTATATCGATATTTATTGCATTATGGACTGTTATTTCACTTTATGTCACAATACTTATGGCTATTCTCTCTTATTTTACAAGGTTTACATAAGGAGGGAGAATGCCGGCAGCTGGAATTCTGGGCTGGAAAAGGAGCAAATATTAGAGACCTATTCTGCGCAACTCCAAAAGTCCTGAAACTCCACGGAACATCTTAAAATAAATAAAGAAAAATCCTCGCCAAAGATGAAGGCCAGGGGGCCCACACCCTGCTCACGAGGGTGGGGGGCGCCCCCCTCCTAGGGCGCGCCCCCTACCTCGTGGGCCCCCTGGTGGGTCTCCGACGTCCATCTTCTGCTATATGAAGTCTTTCGATGAGAAAAAAATCAGAAGGAACTTTTCGGGATGATACTCCGCCGCCACGAGGCGGAACCTTGGCGGAACCAATCTAGAGCTCCGACAGAGCTGTTCTGCCGGGGATACTTCCCTCCGGGAGGGGGAAATCATCACCATCGTCATCACCAACGCTCCTCTCATCGGGAGAGGGCAATCTCCATCAACATCTTCACCAGCACCATCTCATCTCCAAGCCCTAGTTCATCTCTTGTATCCAATTCTTGTCTCAAAGTCCGGGATTGGTGCTAGTAGGTTGCTACTAGTGTTGATTACTCCTTGTAGTTGATGCTAGTTGGTTTATTTGGTGGAAGATCATATGTTCAGATCCTATATGCATATTATTACCCCTCTGATTATGAACATGAATATGCTTTGTGAGTAATTACGTTTGTTCCTGAGGACAAGGGAGAAGTCTTGCTATTAGTAGTCATGTGAATTTGGTATTCGTTTGATATTTTGATAAGATGTATGTTGTCTAGCCTCTAGTGGTGTTATGTGAACGTCGACTACATAACACTTCACCATTATTTGGGCCTAGAGGAAGGCATTGGGAAGTAATAAGTAGATGATGGGTTGCTAGAGTGACAGAAGCTTAAACCCTAGTTTATGCGTTGCTTCGTAAGGGGCTGATTTGGATCCATATGTTTCATGCTATGGTTAGGTTTACCTTAATACTTTTGTTGTAGTTGCGGATGCTTGCAATAGAGGTTAATCATAAGTGGGATGCTTGTTCAAGTAAGAACAGCACCCAAGCACCGGTCCACCCACATATCAAATTATCAAAGTATCGAACGCGAATCATATGAACGTGATGAAAACTAGCTTGACGATATTCCCATGTGTCCTCGGGAGCGCTTTTCCTATATAAGAGTTTGTTCCGGCTTGTCCTTTGCTACAAAAAGGATTGGGCCACCTTGCTGCACTTTATTTACTTTTGTTACTTGTTGCTCGTTACAATTTATCTTATCACAAAACTATCTGTTACCACTTATTTCAGTACTTGCAGAGGATACCTTGCTGAAAACCGCTTATCATTTCCTTCTGCTCCTTGTTGGGTTCGACACTCTTACTTATCGAAAGGACTATGATAGATCCCCTATACTTGTGGGTCATCATAGACAGATAGTACTAATTGCTGCCCCAATATGTACCCCACAACCATTTAAAAACTCAAGTTTCGGCATTAGTTTGGACCTGACTAGGAGTCTAATAGGTGAACACGATGATAATGTAGCATGTCATCATATTAAGCGACGCATAATGTAAGCAGACACGAAAGAGTGCGACCTCTCTTGCGGACCCGTGTAGTCCTCAAGGTCATCTGCTCAGTTGATGATGGTAATGCAGTTGTCGTGGCTGCCGGCGGCGGGGAAGAAGATCTGAGGCAGCGAAAGACAGTCTGGAGAACGGATCCCTGCTGTGGTGAATCCTTTCATCGTTGGAGCAGCTGAGCTGGGGTGGAACACAACGCCACATGAGGAGGACAAACCACACAAGGTTTTCTTTGACACATATCTGTAACGAAGTAATTGAGTAAGGGCTTGTTTGAATTTGAGGATTCTAACAATGCAGGGATAGGAAATAGATAGGAATAGGATAGGAATGCACGTGCAAAACAGAGAATTTAAAAACATAGGATTTCTGCCAATCTTGGTGTTTGATTCACAACAATTGGAAGATCACGGGATGCAAAAAAGCATGGTGAGATTAAGTCAAACCACAAGAAAAATGTACGGTTATAATGCTATTATGCTACTATCTCTTAGTCTAGTGCTTGATGAATAGGAATATGAAAAGGAGGAGAAGTGGAAATTAGAATTACTACATTTTTTCTTTCAAGGAGACACTAAAGGAACAAATCCTATAGTTTTCCTTTGCACCAAATTCATGAAAAGTAGTACCATAGGAAACTTTCCAATTCCGATGTTTTTCATTCACTTTTCCTTTCAAGCACTGGCGATTCTAGTAGGCAGGCTTGAGCAAGGAAAATCCTACACTAAAAAAATGTTTTTGTGTTATTTCTATTACTTTGGACCCAGGCCACTGCCATACTAGCTCTACTCCCAGGCCCATCGACAAATGCACAGCTCAAAGTGCGCAGAGATAAATAATAATGGCGTTAAAGAGAGTCCATCACAGATAGCTAAGTTGCTTGGTACCTCACTGCTTGTCATATAGTAGGATAAAATAATCGTATTACCCGTTACTACGAGTGCTCGGTGGACAATATATATAACATGTAGAGTAAAAAAGAGATGCAACAAGTGTACAACCTCTTTGGCGAAGCCATGTCGATCTCGGCGTGATTGGATTGGCCGGTGAGGATGCTCTGGCTGACTTGGCTGTCGGAGGAGGGGAAGAAGATCTTAGGCGTCTGGAGATGGAGCCCGAGGTACTGCTCTGCTGTGATGGAGGGATTCATCGCTGGAGCAGCTCCGGTGAGTTGTACGATGCCGAGGCTGAAGCGGGACAAGAGAGACAACGAACAACGTTAACCTGATTGGAATTCTAATAGCATCTCCAATACATGACGTAAAATACATAACCACAAAGTGCTAGATGTAAAATACATCAGCCGCTCATCTCTGAACTTAACTGTCGAAACTGAACTTAACTGTGTCACATCCCTAGCTTCTGGTAATGCTCTAGGCTAGCTTCATCTGAGCATCATGTTTAAATTTTTGAAACCTGAACTGAGGAATTCTGGAAGCCTCAAAAACTTAAATAAAAGAAGGGCAAAAACCCTAGAAATCTCATTCATTGCTCCAAAATGCTCTTCTTAAATGTCTGATAATTTTTGGTAAGGGTTCTGGTCCCAACCAAAATATTGAACATTTTTAAGGAATTATTTTTGGGACTTTGGATTTAATTCATTAGCTATTTGAATTTGAATTATATTCATATAATTAGAATATAATTTCAAATACCCCTGATATATTTTATAAGCTTTTGGAAAAGTCCATTTAGCAATATAAAATATTCAGAGGAGTTTTTGGCATTGTTTGAATTATTTTAAATTCAAAACAGTGGCAAAATAAATTAAATAAAACAAAACAGAAGAAAAAAATAAAAAGAACAGAAGCCTACCTGGGCCATTTACCTGTAGCCGGCCCAGCTGGCCAGCCCATCCGGCCGGCCCAGCCCACCTCCTTCCCCCCCCCCCTTGTCATCTTCCTCCTTTGCCAGGAGGACGAACAGAGGCGAGGCGTGGCGCGCGCCCGAGAGGCCTCGGCCACCTCCTGCTTCCCCCTGGCCACCTCCTGCTTCCTCTCGTCGCCCTGGACCCCGTCCGCGACGCCACGCACCGCCCCCAGGCCTCTCACTCTCTCCCCGAGCTCCTCTCTTCCTCTGGCTCTCTCGCGCGCAGCCACCGAACACACCCGTCGCCGCCGACGAGCATCACCGCGGCCACCGTCCACCCCGTGCCTCTCCGATGAGTTCAGAGGAGCCACCATCGCCTTCTGCGTCTTCTACACCAACCCATTCGACCGCGGGAGCCCTGTAGCGTCTTCCCGGAGCTCGTCCCCAACCTTCGGCCGCCGGCGAACTTCCGAGGATTCGCGAGCTCCAGCCCCTCCCCGGCCTCGCCGTTGCCTCTACCGGATCCGCTGTGAGCTCCTCTTCCATTTCCCCTCCTCCCCACGCTCGTTCCTGCACGCTAGCCGCCCTTTTCACCGGGGCCGTGAGCTCCTCACCGCCGGCGATGACGCGGACAAGGCCAGAGCCACCGGAGCTAGCTACCGAGCATAGCAACGTGCTCCACACCTCACCAGGAACCTAACTCACACACCAGCTTCCCCTCCCGTGCCCCCTAACGCCAACCCCGACCTCGCCCGAACTCCGGCCACTGCCGCGAGCTTGCCTCCGGTGAGCTCGGGCCACCTCAGCCCCTGCCGTTTGCACAGATGGATGCGGGCGAGTCCCAGCTCCACGTAGACGCCCTCATCCGCCCGTTTGGCCGCCGGAGCAAGAAGTCCGAAGGCCTCCGCCGTCTCGGCCTCGCCGGCGTCAAGCCGCCGGCAGGTTAGGCCCTGCTGACCAGGGGTTTGACCCCCCCTGGGTCGATGACAGGTGGGGCCAGCCCCCCTGTTAATTAGTTTAGTTTATTTTAATTTAATTACCCCCCTGCTGACACTGACATGTGGGCCCTAGTGCCCTAATCTTTAATTAAACTAAACTAAACCCCCCTGTTTAACCTGTGACGCTGACATATGGGTCCCACAGGTCAGTTTGACCTGGACGGCGCCCGTTGACCTGCTGACGTCACTATGAGGTCATGCTGACGCAATAATTCCTTTCTGGAATTTAAATAAATCTTAAATGATTTAATAATTCCAGAAAATGCCTAAAACTTCTAAAAATCATAGAAAATTAACCGTAACTCCAAATTAAATAAATTATATATGAAAAATTATCAGAAAAATTCAAGGAATCCATCTGTACCACTTTCATGCATGTTAGAACAACTTATAGCTGCTGTTTAGCACAAATCAATTAAATGGCATTTGAATAATCACATATGGAGTTTGAATTTGAATCTTGTATTCAAACCAACTTCATTTAATCTGTTGCTAGTTGCATTAGCTCAAAACACATTCATATTGCCATGTCATGAGCATGCATCATACTGTGCATTGCATTGATTGTGTTCCCTTCTGTGTTGCCGGTATTTGTCCCCTCTCGATAGACGTGATACCGATGATGTGATCGTTGACACTGATGAAGACTCAATGTTATCTTCAGAAGTGCCAGGCAAGCAAAACCCCCTTGTTCATTCCGATAAAATCCCACTCTCTCGCTCCTGCTCTCTTTTACTGCATTAGGACAACAACGATTCATCTGTTACTTGCTGCGGTAGCTGAACCCCTTTATCCTTTGCATGACCTGTCATTCCACAGTAAATAGATGAAACCCACTAGCATGAGTAGGAGTTGTTTGAGCCCTGTTGTGCCTACTCATTCTTGCTTGTTTGTCATGCCTGCTACTGCTTAGAGTTGAGTCAGGTCTGATTCATCGGGGATGAATCAGAGGCGTGTGAACATGTCCTACTGTGTGTCAGCTAAGTGTGTGAACACGTTTTGGTAAAGGTAGCGGTGAGGGGCCATGTAGGAGTACATGGTGGGTTGTCTCATTGCAGCCGTCCTCAGGAACTGAGTTCTGTGTTTGTGATCCATGATTCAGCTACTACCACGCATTGGGCCCGAAACCAATGGACCCTCTCGGCTTCTTAATCACCCTTGTCCTCTGTCCAGGAGTTGCAAGTAGTTTCTGGTGTTTGTAGTATGCTGGAGGCCGTGCGCAGCGCTGACCGTAGGGGTGGGCTGTGATGCGGTAGGCACGTGGCACGGTGTACCGGGCGCCCGTTTGGTGTCTCGGGAACCCTGTTCACATCGTTTGGGGCTGTGAGCGAAACTCCGGCCGGATCTCCTCATGGATGGAACCCGAATAGGCGATAAACCTGGACTAGAGACTTGAGTGTTTAGGCAGGTCGTGGCCGACACCCACGTTGGGCTTCCGCTTGAAGGTTGCCGAGTACATGTCGTGTAAACGGCGGTAAGTGGTGAGAGCGTGTGTGAAGAAGTACACCCCTGCAGGGTTATCATCATCTATTCGAATAGCCGTGTCCGCGGAAAAGGACTTCTGGGTTGCTTATCTCAATTCATAGACAAGTGAAAGTGGATACTCTAAAATACGCAAGATAAGAGTGAGTGCTATGGATGGCGTTCTCGTAGGGAGACGGAAGCGGATCCATAGTGGTGTATTGATATGGTGAATATGTGGACTCGTGTGCGCCACCTCAAAAGAGTTACATTGCAGTCGTAGTTCAGGATAGCCACCGAGTCAAAGCTGGCTTGCTGCAGTTAAACCCCACCATCCCCTTTGTTGATAATGATGCATATGTAGTTAGTTCTGATGTAAGTCTTGCTGGGTACATTTGTACTCACGTTTGCCTATTTTATGTTTTTGCAGAGAGACTTCGGTCTCACTAGTAGTTTCGCGTGGACTTCGACGTTTAGCTTGTTACCTCAGCTACGATCTTGTGCCCTCGGCAGGATCTGGTAGATAGTCAGGCTTCTCAGCCTTTTTCATTTATAGATGTCTGTACTCAGACATGATAGCTTCCGCTTGTGCTTTGATTTGTATGCTCTGATTGTTGGGTCATGAGACCCATGTTTGTAATATCTCGCTCCTCGGAGCCTATTGAATAAATACTTGAGTCGTAGAGTCATTTTGTGATGCCATGTTGTATTTGCACATATCGAGCATATTGTGTGTATGTTATTGAAATGCTTGGTATGTGTGGGATCTGACTATCTAGTTGTTTATCTTTAGTAGCCTCTCTTACCGGGAAATGTCTCCTAGTGTTTCCACCGAGCCATGGTAGCTTGCTACTGCTCCGGAACACTTAGGCTGGCCGGCATGTGTCCTTCTTCGTTCCTGTGTCTGTCCCTTCGGGGAAATGTCACGCGATGAATACCGGAGTCCTGTTAGCCCGCTACAGGCCGGTTGAGTCCTGCTAGCCCAGTGCTACAGCCTGGTTTCACTCGTTGATGACCGACACGTTCGATGCTGGGTCATGGATGCCTGTCCCTGTAAGTCTGTGCCACTTTGGGTTTACGACTAGCCATGTCAGCCCGGGCTCCTTATCATATGGATGCTAGCGACACTGTCATATACGTGTGCCAAAAGGCGCAAACGGTCCCGGGCTAAGGTAAGGCGACACCCGTGGGAATACCATGCTTGAGGCCGCAAAGTGATATGAGGTGTTACCTGCTAGATCGATGTGGCATTGAGTTGGGGTCCTGACAGCGTTGGTATCAGAGCTTGACTGCCTGTAGGATTACCAAGCCAAACTGGTCGAAGTTGAGTCTAGAAATTCTTTAGTTATATAAGGGAATTGATTGTGGGATGGAACGTAAGGCTCTTTTTACTCCTTATACCTCATGGCCTTCTGATCTGAGTCATCATCTTCTCTTCTACGGGGATTAAGAACTAGGCTATCTCTTCTTTCCATCAGGATCACGTGTTACTAATCCGTAGACTTATAGATTGTTGGACTTAAGCCTCGTTTCAGTTCCTACTACTTTTGTATGATTATTGTTGATCTCGAGACCTTGATATTGTGCTTCTGAGTGGTTATGCCACCATTTTTGTGAATGTCTCAAATCTTTTCTGGGCATTTACAGCCGTTATGCTGTCCGAGTCATCCCAGGTTTCTAAGTAATCTGATGCATTTGCAAATCCTTTCTTCCCGTTTCAATGTTCCCATAGGCCAGATTAACCACACTAATCAGTGAGTTGAGGTACTCCGTTACCTTGACATATATGTTGGAGATATTATTATGACCCTAGGTGTCTTAGGGGATCATCTAGTAATTTAGCCATGATTTGTGTTCCCAATGTGATGATTCTGGCCATCATTCTCGAAAGCATCCCGTGATGCTACTTAGTAATAGGTATTCTGTTCCTGGGTTCTTGAACCCGAGATTCACTCTACCTACTTCATGTTGATAGTAATTGCTAGTGCCTTTAGGATATTAGTAACCTTTACGATAGTCCTTGAAGTCCATGGTATCTTCTTCTTCCAAATACCATGAACTACTTATGGCAGAAGTTCCTCGTTGAACTGAACGATCACAACCAGAGTGCTCTTGATGAGTTCTCCATTATATGTTATGGCTCTGCCAGTTCTACTTTTCTGCATGGGTTATCTGGAAGAAATATGTTGAACTTCGTTCGACATGCTAAACCATGCATCCACAACTCAGAAAATCATATGTTCCTTTGAGTTGTTGCTCTTTAGTTGTCTACTGACCTTCGTCTATCAATTGATAGTCAAGAGTATGCGTGCGTTCGTTTATCGATGCCCACTACTCCTGTGGTCCGTCAAGCCATTCCATCGCGGAATGACTAGGAGAAACAAACTCCAGTACCTCATCCATATCCAGGATCGGGTCAAAGAAGTTGTCTTCCACAGATCAGATGCAATCCAGCTTTTGGTTCTGTTCTACCTTGGAGTATTACCCCCTTTATGTTAGAATTGTCATGAGAACTGCACCAACTCTCATGAATTTTGACGTAGTGATACTTCTCACCATCATTAGTCATTCCTCGGCCCTCGTGTTGATGCAACCGGAATACCGACAAATGAATTGTGATGTGTGAAATCAATACTCCCAGCAACTTCGTTGCTTGGTAGTTAAAGGATAATAGTTTCATTCTTAGTGTGTTGGTTTTTGAATCATCCTTCTAAGACTGATCGTGCTACCTAGTCCTTATTTCGGTGCACCCTTCGATTGATGAGTTAGGATCTTGTCAAGTCCTCACTCATTTGATCATATCGTCTTGCCCTCAAAAGCGAGATTGTTCTCGAGCTTAGTAACATACCGGTGGTTCATGATTTTCTGAATATCTTCTCGGAAGTATCACCAGGTCGTCACCTGACCGTTATGTTGAGCCCGTGATCAAGTTGGTTTCTTGTGAACCACCTTCTCTCCAAGAATCGGTGTTAGATATCCCTGAGCTAGTTGGTTAAGCTAGACAACAACTTGGAGAGTTGGAGGATAAAAGCTTGCCTGACTTAGTTCGTTCCAAAGGGATATTCTTGTGTAGTGTGTGTTGAAGAAAGATGATATCTTCATCGATTGGTCCTTGTGATCAGTTGCTGGACCTATTGTCTTATCAATCCTTTGATTTGAGTGTGGGCTATCGTCAAATCAAATCAGAACCAACGATGTTCGTAATGTTGTCTTACTCGTGGTTGATCCCTCGAGCATACACCATTATATCTTTTGGGTCTGACCAATGCTATCACTTGTTCACTTAACTATGGAATTCCTTTTAAAAGGAAACCCAGATGAATTGTTGTTGTGCCCATTGACAACATCCTTGTCTTCTCCATAATTTTGCTGAACATTAAGCTAGTGTTGGAAACTTTTGAAAGCATTTGTTCATGCTAGCTCATGAAGCATATGTTCGGATGTAAGAAGTGACTTCCTCTAGTTCATGTGCATTTGATGCAAGTTGCCGCCGTGGACTCGAGAAAGTCAATGTTGCTTCCTTTGGAATCATCGCAAGTCAGTCATGCACACGTGCGAAGAATTCTGTGGTTTGAAGACTTGCAACCTTCAATCTATATGTATCCCTAGCACACCAAGCCACTGATTGATTTGTTCAAGGAGAAGGAGTTCCTTCATAAGAGCTAATCCGGACTTATGAAAGAACTTCGATATCCTCAATGATGGTTCCCTACCAGAACTCGGTAGTGTTTTATTGTAAGACTACCCTGTGATCATGTTTGCCTGGAACATTGTGTTCACACGTGCGTAGCAGAACCAGCTCATGTTTTGGAGCTTACTATCGTAGTTCATTCCCCGAGAATCTCGCAACGTCATCTCGTTGATTTGTGTTGCAAACTTTCATTTTTCTTCCTGGACTCGATGAGTCTGGAATATCCTGACACCAACCAGATCTGAATCTCAGGCAGATATGATGGTTTGGAACATTTCCCAAAAAAACTATAATATCGGTCCCTCGGAAACCGGTAAAGTGGATGTCATGGCCAACACACCCAGCCGGAAGACCTGTTATTGTAGTATCTTATTTGAGGAAGTTGGCCACCTCCCCATAGGGATTTCGTAGGATTTACTCCCTAGTTGCCCTATGGATTTCTGAGATCCCGAAGTCCGACCTTTTTACTTGATGTTCTAGATATCAAACCATATCTATGAATGGGTACACTAGCACCTCAAGGAGAACATTAGAAGCGGAGTGCTAAATGTCTCTCGGTCGATCATCCAGATTTTATTTCCTTGGCCGCGCTAAGGTGAAATCTGAGAAGGTGTTATCTTCCTTTGCATCTGCATCCTCCATCACCATTCATCATGGTAGTAAGTTGTGTTTACCAGACCCTTGACACGGATGTTGGTAAAACCTTGATGAATGTGGAAATGCTCAAGTTCTTGAGAGCACGCACAAGCCCTACGTGTTATCATCGACGCTAACTGGGATTCCTCTCAGTTTCCTCGGCAATGCTATGACCTTTTCAACCAGTGAATTAACTCTCTAGTGTTGGGTTCTTCCCCAGTTACCAGAATCATTCCCAGCATTTGCATTTTGTTCCCAGCTTGCACCGCCAATGTGCCATTCTACCATGGGTCTCTTCCATTTCCGGTGGCAAGCAAATTCATCCATTACGTTGTCTTCAACAAGGTAATCCACATCATCCAAGTCTGAGTATGCCATTCTACCGACCCCCTCCAAACGATCGCTCGAAAATTGCCTTAGGCTGGTTTAAAGAGTTTCAATGATCTCTGAATCAAAAGTAATTCTTTTTGTCACTTAAGGGGATATCTCTACGAATCACCTTCCTTAAGGTGTATCGTTATGGTATCATGGCAACTCAACTCCTCGCTACGTGGACAATCGTTTACCACCTTCTTAGGTGTGGAATTGTTATCCACCTAGTGAACCTTCGTCATCCGTTTCTTTCCACCCCTCTTGATGTGTATCTCGTGTCTCAACCCGAGAGATGGTTCCATGTCTCATTCCGTGAGTTAATCCTGAGTTGTTCGACCTTCGAGAAGAACGATTCTTTTAGGGTCTTTCCTTTCCTCTCGTTGTCATGTTAGTTGGAGTTCTCAGAACAAGACGACAAGACAAAGATGGTGTTCAAATCAACGTTCATTTGAAGTACAACCTGGATCGTGAAGATTGTGCTAGTTTGCATTCCCCTTTCACCTTACCCTACGCTTGAATCTCGAGATGAGATTCTTGTTTAGTGGGGGTGAGTTGTCACATCCCTAGCTTCTGGTAATGCTCTAGGCTAGCTTCATCTGAGCATCATGTTTAAATTTTTGAAACCTGAACTGAGGAATTCTGGAAGCCTCAAAAACTTAAATAAAAGAAGGGCAAAAACCCTAGAAATCTCATTCATTGCTCCAAAATGCTCTTCTTAAATGTCTGATAATTTTTGGTAAGGGTTCTGGTCCCAACCAAAATATTGAACATTTTTAAGGAATTATTTTTGGGACTTTGGATTTAATTCATTAGCTATTTGAATTTGAATTATATTCATATAATTAGAATATAATTTCAAATACCCCTGATATATTTTATAAGCTTTTGGAAAAGTCCATTTAGCAATATAAAATATTCAGAGGAGTTTTTGGCATTGTTTGAATTATTTTAAATTCAAAACAGTGGCAAAATAAATTAAATAAAACAAAACAGAAGAAAAAAATAAAAAGAACAGAAGCCTACCTGGGCCATTTACGTGTAGCCGGCCCAGCTGGCCAGCCCATCCGGCCGGCCCAGCCCACCTCCTTCCCCCCCCCCTTGTCATCTTCCTCCTTTGCCAGGAGGACGAACAGAGGCGAGGCGTGGCGTGCGCCCGAGAGGCCTCGGCCACCTCCTGCTTCCCCCTGGCCA